>NC_083574.1:63897058-64257488 GCF_027579695.1 Neoarius graeffei
TTGCTTAGAAGTTACCCTGGGGTCCTGTGTGACCTCACTGACTATTACATGCCTTGCTCTTGGAGTGATCTTTGCTGGTCGACCACTCCTGGGGAGGGTAATAATGGTCTTGAATTTCCTCCATTTGTACACAATCTGTCTGACTGTGGATTGGTGGAGTCCAAACTCTTTAGAGATGGTTTTGTAAGCTTTTCCAGCCTAATGAGCATCAACAATAATTTTTCTGAGGTCCTCAGAAATCTCCTTTGTTCGTGCCATGATGCACTTCCACAAACATGTGTTGTGAAGATCAGACTTTGATAGATCCCTGTTCTTTAAATAAAACAGGGTGCCCACTCACACCTGATTGTCATCCCACTGATTGAAAACACCTGACTCTAATTTCACCTTCAAATTAACTGCTAATCCTATAGGTTCACATACTTTTGCCACTCACAGATATGTAATATTAGATCATTTTCCTCAATAAATAAATGACCAAGTA
This sequence comes from Neoarius graeffei, assembly GCF_027579695.1. Lineage (NCBI taxonomy): Eukaryota > Metazoa > Chordata > Actinopteri > Siluriformes > Ariidae > Neoarius > Neoarius graeffei. Next base: position 63,897,543 of record NC_083574.1, read on the forward strand.
TAATATTTTTGTCTCCTTTGTTTAACTGGGTTCTCTTTATCTACTTTTAGGACTTGTGTGAAAATCTGATGATGTTTTAGGTCATATTTATGCAGAAATATAGAAAATTCTAAAGGGTTCACAAACTTTCAAGCACCACTGTGTGTATATATATATATATATATATATATATATATATATATATATATATATATAAAAAACTCTTGAAAAAATTAAGAGACCACTTCAATTTTTTATGAAATCAGCATCTACATGTGGCAGCCATTTCATTCCAGTGTCTGTGCTGGAATTCCAACACAAGGACACCTTATTTTACTTAATGAGATGCTAATGAGGTAATGAGGTGATCACCTGAGCCAAATCTTATTTAATAAGAAAAAGTATAAAAAACACTGCCGTGGTCATCACTATCCTCTTGCAATAGGACCAGTTTGGATCGCAAAAATAGTGCTAGTTGTAGCTTAAATTTAATTGGAATGCAAAAATATCTTATCATGCCAAAAGAGTTAAAAAGAAAAGGTTTAAGTGATAAAAAAGAAGGATTCAATTCTCACTTTACTGGCAAAGGGATACAGTGAGTGTCAGGTTTCTTCCATCCTCAAAATTTCAAAGATGGCAGTTCATAAGAACAAGTGCAAGCAGCAGACATTGGGGACAACAAAGATACAGACTGGCAGAAGGCAAAAACCACTCTCCACTGACCAGGATTATCATTAACTCCTTTGACTCTCACTCAAAAATGTAGGATGATATCAAGTGATATACAAAAAAATTAGCAAATGGCAGCTAGGGTTAAGTGCACAACAAGGATGTTTCAAAACAGGCTCCTCCAGGTGGGGTTGAAGTCATGCAATGCAAGCAAGAAGCTCTTCATCAATGAGAAGCAAAGAAGAGCCAGGCTGAGATTTGCTAAAGACCATCAGGATTGGACTAGAGAGGACTGGAGGAAGGTCATCTTCTCTGATGAGTCCAATTTTCAGGTTTTCCCATCACCAGGTCATCTACTGGTTAGACAGAGGCCTGGGTAGGTCTACCAACCACAGTGTCTCACACCCATTGTGAAATTTGGTGGTGGATTGGTGATGATCTGGGGATGCTTCAGCAAGGCTGGAATCGGGCAGATTTTTGTTTGTGAAAGACACATGAATCAAGCCATGTACAAGATTATCCTGTTCCCTAACTCTGAAGATTGGGTTTTCTAGGAGTTTGCATGTTCTCCCCATGTCTGCATTGGTTTCCTCTGGGTGTTCTGGTTTCCCTCACAACTCAAAGACATGCAGTTAGTTTAATATGGGGCAGCCATGACCTGAGGTTGGGCTGAAGTGCCCTTGAGCAAGGCACCTAACCCCCAAGTGCTCCCCATGTACTGTAGCATAGCTGCCCACTGCTCTGGGTATATGTGTGTGTGCTCATTGCTCACTTGTGTGTGTTCACTGCTTCAGATGAGTTAAATGCACAGGTAAAAATTTCACTGTGTGCTTAATTCTGCGCTTGAGTTTACATGTGACAAATAAAGGCTTCTTGGCTTGGCTTGGCTTGGCTTGACTCTTCCTCAAAATTTCAAAGAGGGCAGTTTAAAAGAACAAGGTCAAGTAGCAGACATTGGAGGCAATAAAGTTACAGACTCGCAGAGGGCAAAAACGACTCTCTAGTGACCGGGATGATTGTCAACTCCTTTGAATATCACTCAACAACAGTAGGATGACATCATATGACCTCCAAAAAGAATGGCAAATGACAGCTGGGGTTAAGTGCACAGCAAGGACAGTTTGAAACATGCTCCTACAGGCAGGGTTGAAGTCATGCAAAGCTAGAAAAAGCCCTTCCTCAATGAGAAGCAAAAAAGAGCCAGACTGAGGTTTGCTCAAGACCAAAAGGATTGGAGTGTATAGGACTGGAGTAAGGTACTCTTTACTGATGAGTCCAATTTTCAGCTTTTCCCATCACCTGGTCATCTAATGGTTAGAAGGAGACCTGTAGAGGCCAACAAACCAGTGTCTTGCACCCATTGTGAAATTTGGTGGTGAATCAATGATGATCTGGGGGTGCTTCAGCAAGGCTGGAATGGGGCAGATTTTTGTTTGTGAAGGACATATGAATCAAGACATGTACAAGAATATCCTGTTCCCAAACTCTGAAAATTGGGTTTTCTAGCAGGACAGTGTTCCATGCCACACGGCCAGGTTAATCAAAATGTGGATGAAGGACCACAAGATCAAGACCCTATCATGGCCAGCCCAATCTCCAGACCTGAAACCCATTAAAATCCTCTGGAATGTGATCAAGAGGAAGATAGATGGTCACAAGCCATGAAACAAAGCTGAGCTGATTGAATTTTTGCACCAGGAATGGCATAAAGTCACCAAAGAGCAATGCAAAAGACTGGTGGAGAGCATGTTGAGCACTCAAAGATAAACTTCATATCCTCATGCCACTGTGTAATACTCATATTATATATATAGTGGTATGCAAAAGTTTGGGCACCCCTGGTCAAAATTGCTGTTATTGTCAACAGTTAAGCAAGTTGAAGATGAAATGATCTCCAAAAGGCATAAAGTTAAAGATGACTCATTCTCTTTATATTTTAAGCAAAAACATTTTTTTTTATTTTCATCTTTTACATTTTCAAAATGACAAAAAAGGAAAAAGGCCCAAAGCAAAAGTTTGGGCACCCTGCATGGTTAGTACCTAGTAACACCCCCTTTGGCAAGTATCACAGCTTGTAAACACTTTTTGTAGCCAGCTAATAATCTTTCAGTTCTTACTTTGGGGATTTTCACACATTTGTCCTTGCAAAAGGCTTCCAGTTCTACAAGTTTTTTGGGCTGTCTTGCATGCACTGCTCTTTTGAGATCTATCCACAGATTTTCAATGATGTTTAGGTCAGGGGACTGCAAGGGCCATGGCAAAACCTTCAGCTTGTGCCTCTTGAGGTATTCCATTGTAGATTTTGAGGTGTGTTTTGGATCATCATCTTACTGTAGGACCCATCCTCTTTTTAACTTCAACTTTTTTACAGATGTTGTGATGTTTGCTTCCAGAATTTGCTGGTATTTATTCGAATCCATGCTTCCCTCAACCAATGAAATGTGCCCTGTGCCACTGGTTGCAGCACAACCCCAAAGCATGATTGATCCACACCCATGCTTCAGAGTTGGAGAGGTGTTCTTTTCCTGGAATTTGGCACCCTTTTTTCTTCAAACATACCTTTGCACATTGTGGCCAAAAAGTTCTATTTTGATTTCATCAGTCCACAGGACTTGTTTCCAAAATGCGTCAGGCTTATTTAGATGTTCATTTGCAAACTTCAGACACTAAATTTTGTGGCTAGGATGCAGGAAAGGTTTTCTTCTGATGACTCTTCCATGAAGGTCATATTTGTTCAGGTGTCGCTGCATAGTAGAACAGTGCACCACCACTCCAGGGTCTGCTAAATCTTTCTGAATGTCTTTTAGATTAGATTAGATTAGATTAGATTAGATTAGATTAGATTAGATTAGATAAAACTTTATTGATCCCTTTGGGAGGGTTCCCTCAGGGAAATTAAGATTCCAGTAGCATCAATACAGATAAACAGAGAAAAGAAATAAAGAAAACTTATAGATACATTAAAATAAATTAAGTATTTACATATACAGATATAACAAGAATAAGATATGGGAAAGAGAGGAAGGGGGGAGAGAGAGGAGGGGAAAAAAGGGAGGGGGCAGCAGGAGAGAGATTGCACTTTATATTGCACATTATATTGCACATTGTCCGGTATTGCTTATTGTTAGGCTAGGCTACTGCTCCTTCCCGTCCTCTGTCCTCCTGTTACCCCTCCTCCCCCCAAGAGAGGAGTTGTACAGTCTGATGGCATGAGGGACAAAGGAGTTTTTGAATCTGTTCGTCCTGCACTTGGGAAGGAGTATTCTGTCACTGAACAGGCTCTTCTGGTTGCTGATGATGGTGTACAGAGGGTGACTGGCATTGTCCATGATGTTCAATAGTTTGTCCATAGACCTCTTCTCTGCCACCATCACCAGAGAGTCCAGCTTCATGCCAACCACAGAACCGGCCCGCCTGATCAGTTTGTCCAGCCTGGATGTGTCCTTCTTGGATGATAACTCTCCTGACAACAACACCTGAGGCAAACGCCGCCAACAATGGGCCCACTAACCACGGTATTGCCCTTCCTCGCATTGCTTATTCCAGGGATTTTCTTCTCTCCTGTCGGCCGATGGCAAGAAACTTGAGTGTTGGGTTTATATTTTCGCATGGATTACTATCATTGAGGATTAATAAACCAAAGAAGAAACGCGGATCCAGAGGTGGTGTTCGGAATTGTTTGAGGAGACCCGACAGTTGGCATCCTTTGCCAGTGATCACCCTTTCGAATGTAAGATCCCTCAACAACAAAGTGGATGAGGTAACACTTCATATCAAGTATGAGGAGGACTTTTGATATGGTAACCTTATCTGTTTTACAGAAACATGGTTGAAGCAGGACTGTCATTTTAACGTTGATGGATACACCATAATCAGATCCGACAGAGATCAGGCTATGTCACAAAAATCTGTTGGAGGCGGTCTCTGCATTCTGGTTGATAATAAATGGGCGACGCAGTTCACTATTTTAGAAAAGATTTGCACAAGAGACTATGAGATTTTAATGGTCTCTTTCAGACCATTCTACTTACCCAGAGAATTTGGGCAGCTGACTGTCATACTGGTTTATGTGCCTGGTCCTAATAACAAGGAAGCAGCCGAGCGCATATTAAACTGCTTTAACAACGCACTCTCTCGCTCAGCTGACCAACCTGTTTTTATTTTAGGGGATTTTAACACACTCTCCCTGTCAACCTATCTTCCAACGCTACAACAATATGTAGACTGCCCAACTCGCGCATCTAATATTTTGGATCACTGTTATGGCAACATAGAACATGCTTACAAGGCGCTGTGCCGCCTACCTATCGGAAGGTCAGACCACAATGTCATACACTTGTTGCCGAAGTACAGACAGTTAGTGAAGCGCGAAAAGCCCACAGTAAAATTCGTCAAAGTGTGGAATGGGGAGACACTTGAAAAATTAAAATGCTGTTTTGAAACTACATGCTGGGACACATTCATCGACTCCTGTGAAAACCCCCATGAGCTAACAGACTGTATTATGTCATATGTACAGTTCTGTGAAGAATCGGCAACAGTGACCAAAAGAATCGTCACATTCCCCAATAATAAGCCCTGGCTGTCCAAAGACTTAAAAACGTGCCTTAATGGCAAAAAGACAGCTTTCATAAGGGGTGATACAGAGAAAGTGAGAGAAATAAGGAGGGAGTTCAGGGGAAAGATGCAAAAAGCAAAAGTTGATTTCAAAAATAAAGTGGAGGAACAATTTTGCACAAACAACCCTAAACAAGCATGGGAAGGGCTTAATAAAATGATGGGCAGAGACTAAAAGTGGACACATTCATGGACCTCCCCTTCTTAAATAAACTTAATAATTTTTATGGAAGGTTTGATTCTTTTGACAACAAAGCCAAATGTAATGCGGTCTCTATCAACACTCCTCAAACCACCACAATCCACCTATCAGTGGAGGAAGTCAGACATTGCCTCGTAAAAATAAATCCACATAAAGCGCCTGGACCTGATGGCCTCCGTGGAAAGGTACTGAAGGCATGTGCTAATGAACTAGCAACAGTTTTGACCCATCTCTTTCAACTTTTACTGTCCACCTGTACTGTGCCAGATATGTGGAAGTCATCAATTATCAAACTGCTCCCAAAGAAACCTGGGTCAAAAGAACTGAATGACTTTCGCCCAGTTGCCTTGACCCCTATTCTGGCAAAATGCATGGAGAGGGTTGTAATCAAACATCTCACTGCATCCCTGAACCCACATCTAGACCCTATGCAATTTGCTTATAAGCCTCATAGAGGGACTGAAGATGCCACTCTCATCCTGACTAACATGGTCACTAAACATCTGCAAAATGCCAATGTTTATGCATGGATTTTATTTATTGATTTTACTGCTGCCTTCAATACAATGCAAATCCACATACTACTGCAGCGACTCATAAACCTAGGGGTAGATGGAGGGTTGGTGCATTGGATCAAGGACTTTTTAACTGACCTCCCACAGCGAGTGTGCATCAAATGAACTAGTTCTTAATACAGGGGCTCCACAAGGTTGTTGTCTTTCGGCTGTGCTGTTCTCTGTGTACACAAATGAAATATCACTTCACTGTAATGATTTTAAATTAGTGAAATACGCAGATGATATGGCTCTAGTGGGACTCTTTTATCAGAATGACAGCATATCTGACTATGTTGATCATGTTTTTAAGTTAGAGCAGTGGTGTAAGACAAGCTCACTTTTACTCAATGTATGTAAAACCAAGGAGCTAATTCTTAACTACACAGGTGTTCCATGACCACTTCTACTATCCAACCAAACAGTTGAAATTGTCAACTGTTTTAAGTACTTAGGCACATACATTGACTGCAAGCTGAACTTCACAGAAAATGTTGATGTTATATGCAAAAAGGCCAATCAAAGGTTGTATTTAATTAGAAAGCTGAAAGGCTTTGGGGTAAGTCCTAACATCTTGGAGAGGACATATGTAAGCCTAATAGAGAGGGTCCTTACCTATAACATCTCTGTATGGTATGGCCACCTCACCCTATCCAACAAGAATAGGCTGTCCAGAGTTGTGAAAATGGCAGGAAAAATCATAGGACAACCTCAAAAACCACTGGACAATCTATATAGGACTGCAGTTGAGAGGAAAACTATGAACATTTTGGATGATGATACCCACCCTCTTCACTCTGAGTTCGAATTGCTCCCCTCAGGGAGGCGCTACAGGGCACACATTGCAAGGAAAAACATATACAAACACTCATTTATACCAAATGCAATTTCCATGGTCAACAAGCAATGGAAAAATTAGACAGGTGTAAGCTGGAACTGGTGCTGACCTTGTCTATGATGTGTATACTGGGAGGGGCGACTGGGGTGGGGGTGTGGGTGGGGTAGAATGATCTATGTATGTATTTATGAATGTTTATGTTTTTACATGTTTTTATAGTGAGACCAGAGACAAATTTCATGCTGGCATGACAAAGTTTATTCTATTCTATTCTATTCTATTCTATTCTATTCTATGTGCTGCCCCCCCCAGCACACCATGGTGTAAAACAGGACACTGGCGACCACAGACTGATAGAACATCCACAGAGTTTCCTGCAGATGTTAAAGGACCGCAGCCTCCTAAGGAAGTATAGCCTGCTCTGTCCCTTCTTGTATAAGTGATTGGTGTTGCAAGTCCAGTCCAGCTTGCTGTCCAGCCACAGCCCGAGGTACTGGTAGGAATCCACAGCCTCCACCTCGACTCCCTCGATCAGAACTGGTCGTGACCTTGGTCTGGACCTCCCAAGGTCAATGACCAGCTCCTTGGTCTTCGAGGTGTTGAGCTGCAGATGGTTCCTGTTGCACCACACAGCAAAGTCCCTCACCAGGCTCCTATACTCCTCCTCTCTGTCGTCACTGATACACCCAACGATGACTGTGTCATCAGCAAACGTCTGAATGTGACACAGCTCCGAGTTGTAGCAGAAGTCCACGGTGTACAAGGTGAAGAAAAGAGGGGCCAGCACCATGCCCTGGGGTGCTCGGGTGCTGCTAATCACAGTGTCAGATGTGATGTTCTTAAGCCTGACATACTGCAGCCTGTCAGTGAGATAGCTGGAGATCCAGGTGACCAGGCAGGGGTCCACTCACATCCTGCTCAGTTTGTCCTGAAGCAATAGGGGCTGGATGGTGTTGAAGGCACTCAAGAAATCCAAGAAGAGGATCCTCACTGTGCCATTTCCCTTATCCAGATGCAAGTGGGCTCGGTGTAGCAGGTAGAGGATTGCATCTTCCACACCAACTCCTGCCAGGTACGCAAACTGCAGACTGTCCTGGGCATGTTGTACCTGGGGTCTGAGGAGGCTGAAGAAGAGCCACTCCAACGTCTTCATCAGATGTGAAGTGAGTGCCACCGGTCGGAAGTTGTTCAGCTCGCTGGGCCAATTCTTTTTGGGAACTGGAATGATACATGATGTCTTCCAGAGGGTGGGCACTCTCCCCAGCTGCAGGCTGAGGTTGAAGATGCATTGGAGTGGTTCACCCAGTTCAGCAGCACAGGTATTCAGTAGTCAGAGACACACCTTGTCCAGGCCTGCTGCTTTCCTAGGGTGAAGTTTCCTCAGTTGACCTCTGACCTGGTCTGCAGTAATGCATGGAGGAGTCTGTGTTGAGGTGGGGGAGGAGGGGGCTGCTGTGTTTTGCAGTCACACAGGGGTTTTTATTTGCCTTTCTAGCAATCCAATGAGCAGCTCTTTCAGAAATTTTTCTTCATCTTCCAGACCTTACCTTGATCTCCACTGTTTCTGTCAACTGCCATTTCTTAATAACATTACAATCTGAGGAAATAGCTACCTGAAAACACTTTGCTATGTTCTTGTAGCCTTCTCCTGCTTTGAGAGCATAAATTATTTTATCATTCAGAATGTGAGGGAGTTGCTTAGAGGAGCCAATGGCTGTTGATTTTAGGGACAAGTTTGAGAAGTCAGAGAATATATACAGCTTTGAAATCTGCATCATCTGACCTTTCCTAACGAAGAATTTGAACAAGCCACAGCTCAATAAGCTAATTAAGGTCTGGAACCTTGGTAAAAGTTACCTGAGAACTCAAATGTATTGGGGTGTCCAAACTTTTGCATGGTGTTCCTTTTCTTTTTTCACTCTCCAATTGTACAAAACTAAAATAATACACAAATCTTGCAGAAAACGCAGAAAAGAAATGTGCCGTCTTTCCCTTTATGCCTTTCCGTGATCAGTTCCTCTTCTGCTCACTTAACTATTCACAGTAACAGACATTTTCAGTAAGGGTGCCTAAACTTTTTGCATGCCAGCATGTGTGTGTGTGTGTATATATATATATATATATATATATATATATATATATATATAAACAAGAGAAGAAGAAGCCTTTATTTGTCACATGCACACTCAAGCACAGTAAAATTCATCCTCTGCATTTGACCCATCTTAAGCAGTGAACCCATGCATGCATGCACTTGTGAGCAATGAGCGCACACATACCCAGAGCAGTGGGTAGCTATGCTACAGTGCCTGTGGAGCAGTTGGGGGTTAGGTACCATGTTCAAGGGCACTTCAGCCCGAGGCTGCCCCATGTTAACCTAACCGCATATGTTTGGACTGTGGGGGAAACTGGAGCACCCAGATGAAACCCACACAGACATGGAGAGAACATGCAAACTCCACACAAAGCAAGGCCCCTGTCGGCTGCTGGGCTCAAACCCAGGACCTTCTTGCTGTGAGGTGACAGTGCTAACTACTACACCACCAATATATATATATATATATATATATATATATATATATATATATATATATATATATATATATATATATATATATATATGAGTGATTCCACGCTTGTGGGTACTGAAATGGGGACATGAACTTATTCACCTAAAACCATTTTTTTTTTTTACCATCAGGTCACAAAACATGTAATCTTTAATGAATGATATGTTAAAAGATAACTTTAATTTTCTGAGATGTAATAAAAACATACTTATATGCCAAAGTCAAGCCTATGAGTTCCAAAATGATGTCTGTTACATTACTTCTGTTACGATTGTCCATCTCACGTCTGTTACAAATTAATTACAATCTAGCTATATACCATGTTAATCTTATTGAAAGAATGTGTATGTTTATTCTACTACACATCTCATCTCATCTCATTATCTCTAGCCGCTTTATCCTTCTACAGGGTCGCAGGCAAGCTGGAGCCTATCCCAGCTGACTACGGGCGAAAGGCGGGGTACACCCTGGACAAGTCGCCAGGTCATCACAGGGCTGACACATAGACACAGACAACCATTCACACTCACATTCACACCTACGGTCAATTTAGAGCCACCAGTTAACCTAACCTGCATGTCTTTGGACTGTGGGGGAAACCGGAGCACCCGGAGGAAACCCACGCGGACACGGGGAGAACATGCAAACTCCGCACAGAAAGGCCCTTGCCGGCCCCGGGGCTCGAACCCAGGACCTTCTACTACACATGTTTATTAATTATATTTGCTAAAACATCACCTTCCTATGTTTCAAAAAGTAATTCTACATTGTTAAAATTGAGAATATATATGTCCACAACACTTCTGTTACGTTCTGACTTTGGCATATAAATATGTTTTTATTACATCTCAGAAAATTAAAGTTATCTTTTAACATATCATTCATTAAAGATTACATGTTTTGTGACCTGATGGTAAAAAAAAGAAATGGTTTTAGGTGAATTTTTAAAAATAAGTTCATGCCCCCATTTCAGTACCCATAAGCGTGGAATCACTCATGAGCACCCAGATGAAACCCACACAGACATGGAGAGAACATGCAAACTCCACACAAAGCAAGGCCCCTGTCGGCTGCTGGGCTCAAACCCAGGACCTTCTTGCTGTGAGGTGACAGTGCGGTGGTGTAGTAGTTAGCACTGTTGCCTCACAGCAAGAAAGTTCTGGGTTTGAGTCCAGCAGCCAAGCAGCCATAAGAATAGAAGAAAATAGACTTTATTGTCATTGCACAATTGTACAATGAAATTACTGCTCCAATGTACATGAATAAAATAAATAAACTTAAAAATAAATTTTAAAAAATATAAAGAAATAAAAGATATGTACATAAAAAAAACATTCACCTGTACAGATGTCCTCTTCATTAAATATGTAAGGTTAAAAGCAGCATGAAGTATAGATGAAATATTGCACTTGAGTATTACACTTGAGGATAAAACAAGACATTATTGCACTTGAGGATAAAACAGAATGTTCCAGTTCAGTTTGGGCAGTGTTCTATCTTGTTCAGTTATCTTATGGCATTTGGAAAGAAACTATTCCTGAGTCTGGAGGTGCGAGCTTTGAGTGCTCTGTAGCGCCTTCTGGAAGGTAACGGAGAGAAGAGGTAGTGGCAGGGATGCATCACATATGCCACGATGGTGTGAGCTCTGCAGAGACAGTGGCTCCTGAAGATGTCCTCAAGAGAGGGCAGGGTGAGACCAATGATTTTTCCTGCAGTTTTAATAACTCTCTGAAGACTCTCATGGTCTGCCTCTTTGCAGTTCCCATACAAAGCCATAAGACAGTATGTGAGGACATTCTCAATGGAACAGTTGTAAAAGGTACTGAGAAGCTCTGTAGGCAGTTTGTTCTTCTTGTGACTGGAAAAAGTAAAGCCTTCGTTGAGCTTTTTTGACCAGAGCAGAAGAGTTGATTGACAAATGTGAGGTCCTCACTGATGTAGGTGCTAGGGGTGTGCATTGGCACAGCCCTCACGATTCAATTCGATTACGATTCGGAGGGTAACGATTCGATTCAATCCAATTCTACGATGCATTGTGATGCGTTAAAATTTTACTGAAAGCAAGGCTAATTTTTCAGTAGTCATGAGGCAGTCAGATACTGAACAACATTTTATTGGCTGTTGTGTGTATCACTCCTGTTTTAAACAAAATAAAATTGAATGTTATAGAGTTTCAAATATGAAAAAGAAAACAAATTACAGCTTTTTAGTGCTTCGAATGAGACCAGATCTTTCTTTTTTACACACAGGTCTTGTCTACTTTCCCATCAACCTCATAGAATCCAAAATGTGCCCAGATGTCAGCTTTCCAAGCTTTGGATGCGTTAATAATAACCTGTCTCTCGCAGTCCTCTTCCTCAGCCTCAGCCATCTTGCTAAGCTAGTGCTCTCTCGACTGGTGTGCAGCTACAGACTGCGCATGTCTGTGATGTTGCTCCGGAAATGCCCACGGAAGTTTTTTTTTTTTTTAATACGCTGAATCGATCTGGCATGTTGCTGAATCGATGCTGAATCGTCCATGCCCCGCATTGCGATGCATTGCCGAATCGATTATTGTTGACACCACTAGTAGGTGCCTAGAAACTTAAAGCTGGTGACTCTCTCCATGTCCTCTCCCTTGATGATGATAGGGACCTAGTCCCTTTGGTGTGTCCTGAAGTCAATAATGAGTTTTTTTTTTTTTTGATGTTCAATGTGAGATTGTTTTCCATGCACCAGTTTATTAACCTGTCTATGTCCTCTCTGTATGGTGTTTCATTGTTGTCCGAGATCAGTCCCACCACTGTGGTATCATCAGCAAATTTGATTATTTTATTTGTGGATTAACTAGGGGTGCAGTCTAATATGTAGAGTGAATATAGCATGGGGCTCAAAACACAGCCTTGTGGTGCCCCTGTACTGAGGGTCAGACTGGAGGAGAGTTGTGTGCCTAGTCTGATTGGATAGAAAGTCATTAATCCACATGCACAGGGTGTTGTTGAGACCCAGGCCAAGCAACTTGGTGACTAGTCTGCTGGGGATGATTGGCTTGAATGCTGAGCTGTAGTTGACAAAAAGCATTCTCACATATGTCCCCTTCTAGTCAAGGTGAGTGACTGTGGTGTGGAGGACTGTGGCAACTGCATCTTCTGTGGATTGGTATGCTCTGTAGGCATATTGGTGCTGATGAAGGTTGAAAAAGAAAGAAAGAAAGAAAGAAAGAAAGAAAGAAAGAAAGAAAGAAAGCACAACTTTATTCATCACACACTTGTGAAATTTTCTCTCTGCATTTAACCCATCTGAAGCAGTGAACACACACATGCACACACATGTGAGCAATGAGCACACACACATACCCAGAGCAGTGGGCAGCCATGCTAACAGTGCCCGGGGAGCAGTTGGGAGTTAGGTGCCTCTCTCAAGGGCACCTCAGCCCAAGGCCGTCCCACATCAACCTAACCGCATGTCATTCGACTGTGGGAGAAACCAGCGCACCCAGAGAAAACCCACACAGACACGGGGAGAACATGCAAACTCCACACAAAAAGGCCCTAGCCGGCCACTGTGTTCAAACCCAGAACCTTCTTGCTGTGAGGCGACCATGCTAACCACTACACCACCGTGCTGCCCACAGTTGGAGGGGAGGCTGGATTTAGTGTGCTTTTTGATCAGTTTCTCAAAACATTTAGTAATGACAAAAGACAAAAGACTCGTATGTCAGAATGCTGTTCATAGACTTTAGCTCAGCATTCAACACAATCATTCCTCAGCAGCTCATTAACAAACTGGACCAGCTGGGACTCAACACCTCCCTGTGCAACTGGCTGCTGGACTTCCTGATGGGGAGACCACAGACTGTATGGGTCGGCGGCAACTCCTCCAGCACCATCACACTGAACACGGGGGGCCCCCCAAGGATGTGTGCTAAGCCCCCTCCTCTTCACTCTGCTGACCCATGACTGCACACCAGCATCCAGCTCAAATCTCTTCAATAAGTTTGCGGATGACATGACTGTGGTGGGTCTCATCAACAATGGCGATGAGACAATCTACAGGAGTGAGGTGAGCCACTTGGCCATGTGGTGCAAGGGCAGCAATCTCCATCTGAACGTGGAGAAGACGAAGGAGATTGTTGTGGACTTCAGGAGAGAGCACACCCAGCATGCTCCACTATCTATCGATGGTGCTGCAGTGGAAAGGGTGAGCAGCACCAAGTTTCTGGGTGTGCACATCTCTGAAGACCTGTCCTGGAGCAACAACACCGCATCACTGGCCAAAAAAGCCCAACAGCGTCTGTACTTCCTCCGCAAACTGAGGAGAGCAAGAGCCCCGGCCCCCACCATGCACACATTCTACAGAGGCACCATCGAGAACATCCTGACCAGCTGCATCACCGTGTGGTACAGCGCCTGCACCGTGTCCTGCTGCAAGACTGCAGTGCATTGTGAGAGCAGCTGAGAGGATCATTGGTGTCTCTCTCCCTTCTCTAATGGATATTTATAACTCCCGCCTCACCCGCAAAGCCATCAGGATTGCAGATGACCCCACCCACCCATCTCACAGCCTCTTCAGCCTGCTGCCGTCGGGGAGGAAACTGCGGAGTCTCCGGGCCAAAACCAGCAGGCTCAAGAACAGTTTCTTTCACCAGGCAGTCAGGAGGCTCAACTCCCTCCCTGTCCTGCCCTCCTCCCCCCTCTGCCCCCTGCCACAGATTCTGCTTGCACACCCCCCTTCAGCATCTGACATGTCATCCTCACAGTCCCCCCCCCCAACACACACACACACACACACACACACATATACATACATCTCATTGTTCATTAACACACTGAACTCAGGGACCGCACATCTCACTTTACCTCGCTCATTTGCACTATTCCGCACTACCTCATCTTAACAGCTGCTAATTTGTTTATACTGCTTATTTCATGTTTCATGTTTACCTGCTATACCTCAAGTGCCCTTGACTGTTTGGTTATTTGAACCAATTTATGTATGTGTGTGTGTGTGTGTGTGTGTGTGTGTGTGTGTATATGAGTGTTTAGTCTATGTCTAGTTCATATCTAGAGTGTTTATACTGTTTATATTGTCTGTTTGAGTGTTTAGTCTGTGTGTAGCTCTTATCTAGTGTTTACACTGTTTATATTGTCTGAGTGTTTAGTCTGTGTCTTGTTCTTATCTAGTGTTTATACTGTTTATTTATACTGTTTATATTGTTTGAGTGTTTAGTCTATGTCTATTTCCTATCTAGACTGTTTATACAGTTTATAATGTTTTTGTTTTTTTAATTATTCTATTTTTATTTATTGCATTGCCTGTTTGCACCGTGGGTCAGAGAGGACTGATATTTCATCTGTGCTGTATGTCGAGCATGTATAGCATATTTGACAATAAAGTTGACTTGACTTGATAATGGGAGTGAGGGCTACTGGTCTGTAATCATTTAAGCAGGTGATATTACTTTGCTTGGGTACTGGTATAATTGTGGCTGACTTAAGGCAAGTGGGTACTGTGACCTGGGGCAATGACTGATTAAAAATGTCTGTAAAGACCTCTGCAAGCTGGTAGGCACAGTCTCTGATCACTCTTCCTGGTATACCATCTGGTCCTCCAGCCTTGTTGACATTCACAGAGCTAAAATCTTCCTTACCTCATGTATTTCTAGGATCAGAGGTGGGTTAGCAATATCCAGTGGAGGGTTATCAGCATCCAGTGGAGGGGTTTGCATTCCCAGTAGTTTCAAACCTTGCAAAGAAATGATTAAGTTCCCCAGCAAGGTGGCCCTCATCTTTTTCTGGGGGTGGTTGTAGGTTTCCCCTGTAGTTTGTGATGTGTTAGATACCTTGCCACACCTGTGCAGGGTCCCTGTTGGAGAAGTGGTCTTTAATCTTCTTTCCTGTTTTGGAAAACTTTAACGCATCTGTTGGTGGTTATGTTTTCAATACAGGTCCTGATGTAACAGAGAACAGTGGTGGTTTAAATCTCTATGTCTGGGTATAAGAAGCATATATATAAATGGACATCTAAACCCTAATAGGGTACATCTTCAGGCGGGGTACACCCTGGACAAGTTGCCAGATCATTGCAGGTGTGTGTGTGTGTGTGTGTGTGTGTGTGTGTGTGTGTATATATATATATATATATATATATATATATACACAAGGTGCGATTTGTCAAAAAACCAGAAGGGGGGATTTTTTTTTTTTTTAATCATGAAACGTCACAAAATTAAGGTAACAATAGGCTAACAGCTCAATAACATCCGATGATATCAAATGAATAACACTAAATGAAAACAAACACTAAACCAGAGATAGTAAATTCATCTTCCTATCTCTCTGACTAAATACACGAACACTAACACACAACAAAGTTCGCATTGCTGTGATGTTTCTCTCCCTCCGGATTAAATGGACAGTGACTCGAAAATCACTAAAATACATGAATACTAAATGAACAGTTTGCTCTGATGGCGCAGTTCATGTGGCCTTTTCTGCTTTCCCGTCGGTGCGCTATCCGCCGCGTTTCGCCCTTCTTTAATCCACATTTCTGCGAATTTCTCAGCAGAGAAGGAACGCACGTCTGGCCCATTGACAGCGAGGAAAAGAAGGCTGTTCAGTATGGATACATTCATTCTGTTGCGCTCATCAGTAAGGATGTGATTCATGGTGCTAAATCCATGTTCACACTCTGCTGTTGACACGGGAAGCGTGGAGATGACAGAAAGCAAGTTGAGGAGATTTTCTCCTTGGACTCCGTTGAACTTGTACTGTTGAAATTCTTTCAGCAGCAGAGCGGTGTCAGAGACCTCAGCTGCCAGGGTTTTTTGAATTCTGACAAGTTTGTCTTCCCCAAACAGAATGCGCTCACCTTCATCCTTCGGCCAGCTTAAGGGGCACAGCGCAGCACACGCAGCAAGCACACCGTTGTCGTCCAGCCTGTGCTCCACGTTATCTGCCAGCGAGGTGAAGAAGCGGTCACGGAACGCACTTGCCCTCTGCTGCTCTCGGTCGCTTGGCTGGCAGATATTCACCCCCTTGAATAAGTGCGTGTCGAGTTCCTGTCTCAGGCTTTTGGTGTTGGCGCCATCAGCGAGCTTCATGTTGCACAGGGCCCTCACTGCAATGTCCACATCTGCATTGGCCTGGATGGCAGTGGTATCTCTCCTCTGCAGGAACAGAGACAGGGCTTTCAGAGTTTCCAGGGCATCTTTCACCAGCGCTAGTTCCATCAGAAAGATCCACTGAGTCATCTGGGAATGAATTCCCTGACACTTCGCCCTTTCTGTGGTGGATCTTGAGGTGTCCACAGCCAGCGCAGAAAAGAGACGCACCAAAGCTGGATAACTCTCCCAGAGAGCTGTCACTGACGTGCATGATGAAGACAGCCAGCGCACATCAAACACCCTGCCTATTCTGTGAGCATGCATGCCCAAATTGGAGGCGGCAAGTTCAAGCTCGCGGGTGTGCTTGGGGCTCTGGGAGAAAAATGCATACAGGCAATCTGTAAACATCAGAAAATTACTTGCGTCTGTTGTGTGCTTCACCGCATCATGGACTGCAAGTTCCAATTTGTGATTCATGCAGTGAATTACAGTAAGGTCAGGGTTAATCTCATCGCGCAGGAGAGTGGCAGCTCCCATGTATCGGCCCAGCATAGCGGCGGCCCCGTCAGTCGCGAAACCAATCAACCGGGAGCGCAGCATTTCCTTGGTGATGCCATCTCTCTCCAGGGTGTCCAACAACGTGTCTCGTATGGCAGAACCCATGCATGATTCCAATTCAATTAATTGATAGAAGAAGTTGAAAACCTCTCCATCAAAGGGAATGCGAATGTAAACTATGAGATGTTTTATTTGAGACAGTCGTGCTCTTGTTGATGAGGATGCTGAATTTGGCAGGTGATTTTGTTATGAACCCTACTAATTGGCTTGCCATTTTATGGGCGATGAACATCAGCATACTCCGACAGGCTTTGTCGGAGTGCAGCATTGACCCTACATCAACCCCATTCAGTTCTTGCAGTTTGATCACCTGTGGCAGCATTTTGAATGACAGGTCATTCTGGCAGATCATGTACGCAGTGCGCATACAGTACGCTGTGGCCCGTACCCTCTCCTCATTCTTCTTCCTCCACAGACTTGCGCTTACATTATTGGCAGTTTCAAATGCTGCATCACGTCTCTTTTGGAGAATTTCAAGGCATTTCACGTGGGACTGGCATTTGCCATGCTTGTTAATTTTATCATTCAGCTTTTTAGCTGAGCTGGTTTTAACACCGTTCACAAATGCCGGATCAATGTGAAGGCGCTCGTCTGTGTTGGGGCCTAAAGTTTTTACTTCAGAGCAAGCTGCACATTTCACTGACCCATCAGTTGACACCGTTAACCACTCTCGACCCTCTTGCCATTTAGCAAATCGTGCCGGCTCTAGACCGCATGCTGCGAGACGTTCCCAGACTCGTGAACAACGTCATCTTCTCTACGGGACTTATCCTGGGCATCCTCCTCCTGTTCATTCTTTGTGCTGCAGGTAAGCGTGGATGTTGGGTTTCACACATGCAAACTCCTCACCTTTCGGCGAAATTCGCCGTTTTGGTCCCAAAATAGGTCACTTGTGTGAATCGTGTAGATCCGAAGAGTTTTTTTTTTGGGGGGGGGTAGGCAGGCTACAACGTTATTGTTGCCAAACATTTCACTTACAAGGTTTACAGCCAATCGAGATAAACAGTAACACGCGCTTCTTTTCCATTGGAGTTCTGATCAAGCTGGTGCGCAACCCACTGCTGGTTGCCAGTCCTCACTTACGAATATTCCACAGATTCAGACCGCAAAGTCACCTTTTTATAGAGAGAGCTGGCAACCTCGTCTCGCGACTGGATCTGAACATACCAAAGGAACAGTTTCCAGCGGGCTCGGGGGTGAATAACTGGAAAAGTCGTTGGATTTTGTTGCTGTTACGTGTTGAAGTAAGTCTTTTACAGTGCCAGAAATGTGTACATAAATGTAACTATGTCTAATATGTTTTAACATATGTGCTGAAATCAAGTTTAAGACATAACGTTAGCTTGCTCCATAAGACGGCTACAGATGTAAATACCAGCTGCTATAGCTTACTGTCGCCAGATATGAGAGATATGAAAACGAACACATGATCAGCTCAGTGGCGTGGTATAGAGAAATTCCCTCTTCACAATGGATGGTTTTCAAATTGTTTTTTTTTTCGAGAGCTAGAAAGCCGATGGTGTTTTTCTCCTAAAAATAAGCACCAAGCGTCTTTTCAAATCCCCATGACAACCACTTGTTCTAGCTTGCTCTGGCTGTAGAGCGCAAGCAATGCAGGGTTTCCCATACATAGACCAGTGTGTTGCGCAGCGCCACACAATCAGACTCGCGATTTAAAAAAAAAAAAATTCCCAATCGAAACATTAATGTCTGCCTCGCGCATATGACGGAGCGCGCAAGAGAGCGCATATGACGGAATGTGCGAGACAAAGAGCATCCTGATTGGGTTACTCAGCAAAATAAGCCAATCAGCCTTCAGTGTGGGCGGGCTTCTCTTTTCTCGAGGACCGAAGTTTTCAGCTGAGTCAGTGCGGCCTACAGGATCGGCATGGCAGAGAGAGCGCGCGCCCCAAAAAACCAAAATACAAAACCCATTTCAGCTCAGATTACACAAAAGAATCTCCCTGTCTAATAATATCCCTGCCTGATAATATCCCTGCCTAATAATCTCCCTGTCTGATAATCTCCCTGTCTAATAATATCCCTAGCTGATAATATCCCTGCCTAATAATCTCTCTGTCTGATAATCTCCCTGCCTGATAATCTCCCTGCCTGATAATCTCCCTGCCTGATAATCTCCCTGCCTGATAATCTCCCTGTCTGATAATCTCCCTGTCTAATAATCTCTCTGTCTGATAATCTCCCTGTCTAATAATCTCCCTGTCTAATAAGGGTCAACAATAATGACAGTTTTGCACGATGTACTGTTTGCAGCAGTGGTTTCAGCATTGCCCATGGTGGCTTAAATGATTGTAAAGGTCATGTTGAGGTGAGGAGTGTCATTTCATGTGCATTATATTTAGGTCTACAACAGGCTGTCATGAAAAGACCAAACTTACTGAAGATTTCCATAAAGTAACAATGTATGAATATACATCATATATATCACATATACGTCATATACAAGTGTGTATCTTTTATAAATGAGGTTAGCTTATCTAATGTAGTATGTTGGGGAGAATCATAGTATCGTATCTATATTTCTGATAAAATTTTAGGTATGATACCGTGTATAATTCTCCTACTTGTTGCTCATTTCATAGGGGGACGGGGGGAATTGCTGGCATGTGCCGCGCGGGAGCGTCTGCCCAAATTTTTTAGGCCGAGATGAACTTATAGTTTTTTATTTAAAAAAAAAAATCCAATATGTAATGCCCATTGTACACGCCTGTTCTTTAATTCAAAATCACCATCTCGATCTTCAAATTGACCATATGGTATATGTGGTATGGTATATTATACAACATCCTGTCCAGATAAAACCTAGTTAGTACACACAACAGTTGAAAGGGAAGTGATGAGTGATGTTGAATGTTGCCTGCTTAATACTGGTTGCAATTTTTTTTGTAACGTAGACTACGAAATGTACTTTTGCGCGCGTGCCGTGTGTCCATGCGCCCTTCTCACCTTTTTCACCCCTGACCAGTTTGCATGCCTGGGGTTTGATTGTTTGTTTTTTATTTACTGGCCCAACGAAGAACGATGAAATACTGCTCTGGACGCGTTTCATTATATGGTGTAGTCTCCTGTCAAAAACAACAGATGAGGGTTCAGCAGGTTCGCATGTCTACTTTTATTTTTTTCCTTGAAATCTTGAAATCAATGCTTTTGAGTACAAGTAGTGATGTCATGGTGCATTTTCTGTGTGAATAGGCCTGTGCCTTCTGCTGTGGGATACAAGCTATGAACCCACAGTTATTACAACAAAGTCTGTACAAGCAGGTGATTGTTGCTGCTTCTGCTTCAGATTTGCACGAATTTGATTTCAATGTTTTAGCCAATCCTCCTCAAATTTCCTTCACTATATATTCACACTAGACAATAGGTAAGAAATAACAAGACAGACCATGCTGTTCTGTGGATTATGCAGATGAGTTGTAATGCTTAAACAGCACACCCTTTTCATTTCAGTGTTTCACATCAACAAACTGTGCTTCCACATCACATTTCCTCTCCTTAGTCTTTCAACAAGGTCACTACAATCCCAATATAAGAGCTACAGAGGTAATCAGAGAGTGTTGATGAAGGAGGCCACAATAATGATATTTTATGTTTCTCTTTGCTTTTGTGTTGAAGCCATTAGCTTCATGTTGACATCATTCCATCAGGACCTAGTGAAAGCCAGCTGAAAAATCAATAGGAATAAGATTAGCTAGATGATATGAGGTTCGAAGGGCAATGTTATTGGGCAATGCGCAAGATTCACAGAGTGATAGCTTATGATTTTTTTTTTCACAAGGACCACAAGTGAATATTTATTGTTAGAGACTTTAATATTCATTTTGATAATCTGGAAGACCCTCTAATCAGAATCAGAGCATCATACAACCCACTAATAATGGTGGTCACACTCTTGATCTAATACTAATTTTCACATTAAATATAGTCATACTTCCACACTCAGAGGCTCAGATCATTCTCATCTCATTGAAAATGTCTTCCTCAAATATATGTACCTTGCCACTCTATCATGTATCAAATGGATATCAAATGTACATTCACATCAACTCTTGCAGAGTTTTATCAATTGTCTCCCAGACCCAATTTTGATTGAATCACCATCAGACCCCACAGAACTTGATCAGCCAACTGATTACTTAGAATCAATATTGCACTATACCCAAAATAATGTAGCTCTAATTAAAAGGAAAATAATTTGAGTGAACAAACTAGCAACCTTGTATAATGATCACGTATGCACCTTAAAAAAGACCACTCAAAATTCAAAAGTAAATGGTGTCAAACTAAATTGGTATTATTCCAATTAGCATGGAAGGAGAGCCTCCTGAACTATAGAAAAGATCTTTGGGTTGCTTGATCAATGTACCTCTCCACCCTAATAGAAGATAACAAAAACAATCCTAGATTCTCTCACAGTTACAAAAATGTATCCTCAAAAAAGTATGATGGTTTGAGTAAAATAAAAAAAAAATAATAATAATAATCTCATCATCTCTAGCCACTTTATCCTGTTCTACAGGGTCGCAGGCAAGCTGGAGCCTATCCCAGCTGACTACGGGTGAAAGGCGGGGTACACCCTGGACAAGTCGCCAGGTCATCATAGGGCTGACACATAGACACAGACAACCATTCACACCTACGGTCAATTTAGAGTCACCAGTTAAGATAATCTGCATGTCTTTGGACTGTGGGGGAAACCGGAGCACCCGGAGAAAACCCATGCGGACATCGGGAGAACATGCAAACTCCACATAGAAAGGCCCTCGCCGGCCACAGGGCTTGAACCCGGACCTTCTTGCGCTGAGGCGACAGCACTAACCACTACACCACCGTGCCGCCATAATAATAATAATGAGTATTAAAATCAATTTAGTGTGTTCTACCCATTTGCATCATGCCATTTTAATTGTTGACGGGTTATTGTATGAAGGGCCACATTTTTATTTATTATTAAAATATATTTATAGAGGGTATAAATATTCTATAAATGTTTTTCAATGTTTGTTGTCATGTACCTGTTTACATTAAATATTATTGAAATGAAAATAGTTTTATAGATAGATAGATAGATAGATAGATAGATAGATAGATAGATAGATAGATAGATAGATAGATAAACATCATCAGATTTCCACACAAGTCCTAAAAGTAGACAAAGAGAACCCAGTTAAACAAATGAGAGTTTGGACTCCACCAATCCACAGTCAGACAGATTGTGTACAAATGGAGGAAATTCAAGACCATTGTTACTCTCCCCAGGAATAGTCAACCAACAAAGATCACTCCAAGAGTCAGGCGTGTAATAGTCGGCGAAGTTACAAAGGACCCCAGGGTAACTTCTAAGCAACTGAAGGCCTCTCTCACATTGGCTAATGTTAATGTTCATGAGTCCACCAACAGGAGAACACTGAACAACAAAGGTGTGCATGGCAGGGTTGCAAGGAGAAAGCCACTGCTTTCCAAAAGCAACATTGCTGCTCATCTGCAGTTTGCTAAAGATCATGTGGACAAGCCAGAAGGCAATTGGAAAAATGTTTTGTGGACAGATGAGACCAAAATAGAAATTTTTGGTTTAAATAAGAAGTGTTATGCTTGGAGAAAGGAAAACACTGCATTCCAGCATAAAAACCTTATCCCATCTGTGAAACATGGTAGTGGTAGTATAATGGTTTGGGCCTGTTTTGCTGCATCTGGGCCAGGACAGCTTGCCATCTTTGTTGAAACAATGAATTCTGAATTATACCAGAGAATTTTAAGGGAAAATATCAAGACATCTGTCCATGAACTGAATCTCAAGATAAGGTGGGTCATGCAGGAAGGCAACGACTCTAAGCACGCAAAATGTTCTACCAAAGAATGGTTAAAGAAGAATAAAGTTAATGTTTTGGATTGGCCAAGTCAAATTCCTGATCTTAATCCAATCAAAATGTTGTGGAAGGACCTGAAGCGAACAGTTCATGTGAGGAAACCCACCAATATCCCAGAGTTGAAGTTCTTCTGTACAGAACAACTTCAACTTGGAGGAAGTTTCTGTGCCTTCATAAAAAGGATTTGTTTACAGCACTCATTGGATTGACCAACACTCAGTAAAATGGGTGTTGCAATCGTTTAAGGTGGGTGGAGCACAGAAGCACGGCAGGCCAGAACTGAGTTCTCAAACTCTTTATTTTAGCTTTTCAGCTGTTATTTTACTACTCTCCCAGTCACACACACAAGCATTCTGGTTGGGGAGAGCTTCCTTCCTCTGCTCTCTCTCCCCTTTTTAAAGGGCGTGGTCACTGGGGAAGACACACAAACACAGGTTAACTAACATCAGGTGTAGTGATTCTGCCACTTACCTTCCCTGACTCTGCCCTCCATTCACAGACTGACACTTGACCACGCCCCCACTGCCACAATGGGAAAGTCCAAGGAGCTCAGTGTAGATCTAAGAAAGAGGATTGCAGATATACACAACTCCTGAATGTCTCTTGGAGCCATTTCTAAACAACTGCAAATTCCGAAATCAGTTCAAACAATTGTACCCAAGTTATTGTGAGGTGTGATCACTTTGCCAAGCCACTTTGCTTCAAGAAAACCCAAACTGTCACCCTCAGCTGAAAGGAAATTGGTTTGGATGGTCAGGAACAACCCAGGAACCACCATGGCACAGCCCTGCCATGAACTGGAAGCTGATGGATCACTGTCTACAGTTCAGATCACCATGGACTAAGAAGCTGCTATCCAAGAAATAATCCCATGCTCCATAATTGACACCTTCAAGCTTAACTAAAGTTTGAAGCTGACCACATGAACAAAGTAAAAGCCTTGTGGAGAAAAACTGTATGGTCAGATGAGACAAAGATTGAATTGTTTTGCCACAATGACCACCATGTACAGAGGGACACTGTACCAACTGGTGGTGGTAGGATCATCATGCTCTGGGGCTGTTTTGCTGCCAGTGGAACTGGTTCATTGCACAAAGTGGATGAAATAAAGAAGACGGAGGACTACCTCAGAATTCTTCAGCATAAACCATCAGAAACTTGAACACAACTTGGGAGTTACAACAGGACAATGAACCCAAACACACATCAGAGCTGATTGTGGAGGATAAAGCAGGCTAACATTAAAGCCTTACTCGCAACCCACCATATGTGCTGCTCTGGGCAGTCTATGGTAAAAAATTTGGCAAAACCGTGCTTGAGAATTGCACGATGCTTGCATGTGTTCAGTGCCATAGAAGGTCACAGACTGCCCGTGGAGACTTTTCATCCTGCACATGCAAATTCTACTCATCTTGTGACAAATGAGAATGCATACACTACGTACGGGACCTGTATTCCTTTTGTACACCTGAACCAAGTCAGCAGCATGGATAGTAGGGGCTTTTTGTGATGACAGTAAGATGCATGAGTGATGCACGGTCATTGTATGAGTGAGATGCCTCAGAAGTACTACACAAGTATTCCACACTTGCTATTTGTGCAGCCCCCAAGACAGAAGTACATCTCACTTTCTACCTCAATGTGCGGTGTGCATGCAGCGCATGTGACCTGCATGCAGCTCACGCAACCTGCACGTGACAATAGGGGCAAGACTCTGGGTATATATATTGGGGAGGAACCAAGGAACCAGTCATGTAGCGTGTAGCATTGTAGAAAGGAAGAAGACCACCTCATTTGCTTTTTTTATTTGAGTATATGTTAATTTACCATGCAAACGTCAAATAATAAAACATGAGTATAAGGAAATAAATCATTTTATTACATTGTAAAAAAATCCCAACTTCTGGGCATCGTTAGCTGAAATATGCATGAAAATCAGCATATATAATGTTAATTACATAAGCATATAGATACTGAAATGAATGTTTCAAGCATGTGTATTTACCTGTAAAAATACCTCTGGTGGGGTGCTGTGCCTTCTGTTGGCTTGAAGGCATACTTCTCCCTGTCCATGCAGGGCTTGCCAGTGCTGCTACCATCATCATTAAATTCTTCCTCCTCCTCCCCCTCTGCTGCTTCAGGCTGGGCTACTTCACTTTTGCTCGCTTCTTCTTGGGTTCCATTTTCTAAACTTTAAACTGAATATTTTAAAATTTTTCCCACAAAATATCCAATGTTCTTCAGTTGAAAGACAGATGCAGAATGCTGCAGACACGTGGGTTTTATACCCACTCCTGGCTTGCATCACATGCAAGTTATGAGTGATTGTAATGTGCTAATCACATGCATCACACACACTTCACAAGTGCGGCCCATACTCGGAGCGCAGGAAACTGGTAAAATGCAAGTCTCACACACTCCACACTCAACTGAAAACACACTGATCACATGCGTCAGACATACACTTTCCATGGGCTAAGGCACAATTTTTCCCATGCCTCGAGGAAGTCAGGTGTGCAACCTGTATTTGACAAGTACTTTGTCTGTACTCCTCCCCCAAACTTTCCCCCGGGTTCACCGCAATCCTATGGCATGGCTGCGAGCTACTAAACCATATGATCCATGCATGTCCAAAACACTTAAGGCGGGTTGTGAGTGAGGCTTAAGCTTAAAACAAGTCCTGTCTTCAACTCAATTGAAAATATATTAACCGTGCTTATAAGTCGAGTCCATGCCAAGAAAAAAATTAAAAGTAATTGAACTCTACCAATTCTACCATGAAGAGTTGTGAAATATCCAAGCAGAATTCTGCCAGAAGCTTGTTCATGGTAAACAAAAATGTTTGGTCTTGCGAAGAGACATTTTACCCAAATATTAGGTGTGCTGTATGTATATTTTTTGACCCTGTCTGTCTACTTTTGACCTTCTGTTAATTTCAGAAACCCAAAAGAAAATTAAAACTTGTGTACCAAATTCTAGTGTTGTTGTTGTTTTAATTAAAGATGTATGCTGTACATTCTGCCGCAGAAAAAAGAACAGTTCAAAGAAATTCCTGAAAGCCCAAATATTGCCATGACCTTCATGTCACTGTATGTAAACTTATGACCACAAATCTGTGTGTGTGTGTGTGTGTGTGTGTGTTGTTGTTGTTTTAATTAAAGATGTATGCTGTACATTCTGCCACAGAAACAGAACAGTTCAAAGAAATTACTGAAAGCCCAAATATTGCCATGACCTTCATGTCACTGTATGTAAATTTATGACCACAACTCTGTGTGTGCGTGGGTGTGTGTGTTGTTGTTGTTGTTTTAATTAAAGATGTATGCTGTACATTCTGCCACAGAAACAGAACAGTTCAAAGAAATGACTGAAAGCCCAAATATTGCCACTTTTTTTTTTTTTTTTTTTTTTTTTGTGTGTGTGTGTGGGGGGGTGGGTGGGGTGGCACATGGTGTAGTGGTTAGCACTGTCACCTCACAGCAAAAAGGTCCTGGGTTTGAACCCCAGTAACTGGAGAGGGCCTTTCTGTGTGGAGTTTGCATGTTCTCCCCATGTCTGTGTGGGTTTGCTCTGGTTTCCCCCAAAGACATGCAGGGTAGACTAATTGGTGGCTATAAATTGAGTGTGAATGGCTGTTTGTCTCTATGTGTCAGCCCTGCGATGATCTGGCAGCTTGTCCAGGGTGTACCCCACCTCTTGCCCATAGTCAGCTGGGATAGGCTTGAGCTTGCCTGCGACCCTGCATAGAATAAGCAGCTACAGATATTGGATATATATATATATATATATATATATATATATATATATATATATATATATATATAAAATGTTGTACAGGGTCGCAGGCAAGCTGGAGCCTGTAGAACAGGATAAGGAACTACATTTTCAACAAAAACCACATAAAATATGCTCTGTGACCTTGAAAAATAGGTCAAGGTCACTTATCTTGGATCAGTGAGCTTCCATTGTCCGTGGCTACCAGCAGTTAAAATTTCATCTGAAACCGAAAAACTTTTGGAGGAAAAAATAAAATAAAAACAGAAATCTGAAATTGTCATTGACAATTTTGAGTCTTCATTTATTTAAACCATAAACTGACAATGTTAACAGCCTCATGCCATTTGCCTTGTGCCGAGTGACAATCACCTCGTGCCAAGCACCACTCACCTCGTGAGATTCACCTAGCGTCTAAAGCTAAGGATTTGACTCGCCTCATGCCAAGCGCCATTCACCTAGAAAACCACTCCACAGACAGTTACCCCCACACAGACACAGTAACAGCACAGTTCTGTAATGTTACTCTTCTTACAATACATTTACACTACATCCACTTTCACTGTACTGTTTACCACTTACACTTTTTAAAATCCTGACGACAACAACAACTCTTCTTACATATTCACAACCAAATCTGATACAGGTGTGTCTACCTGTAGCTCAGGTAGATGCACTCTGCAAGGGATTGTACTAACTAGTCCTAAAATAGAAATGATGATCTGGATTCACCCAGTGACTTGTGAAAAGAGCAAATGGCAACTAGAGAAAGACCTGGTGATAGCTTGGAAAGAGAGCTGGCAGGAGGGAAAGACCCCAACAGGCTTGCCATATGCTAGCTACCTATGGTTGGAGGAACCTGGCACTATTAGCATACAGTTTCCACCCACCCATGGCTATGGAAAATTCAAAGAAGAAGATACCCCCAGCATCAGCGAGAGCAGGGGCGAAAGATGACTCTTCAGCAGACAGCATGGCAACTGACCCAGGAATGAAACAGACAACAAGAATGATGACTAACATTATACTTGAGACTACAACACCAGCTCCAGGAATCAAGCTCCAGATTTGCAACTGTGGTTGGGCCAAAGTAACATCCTCTATAGGCCTGAGAATCTACCAAGGCAGGAAAAGGTGTTTGAAGGCAGTGGGTCAGGGACCTTGAATCGACCGCTATTTCTTATGAGGCATGTCGAGTCAGTCAAGAGAAGTTCAGCAGCAGGAGGAAATGAAAGTCTGCAGGACATCAATACCCCTGTCCTCGAGAAAGAAGTGGAATCAAGTACAACAGAGAGTTGCAAACCTGGCCCACCACAGCCTGCAAATGAAACTAAGACCCAGGGGCAAAGACCACTAGTCAAGTGGCCCAAATCCTGTGAAAAGAATGAGTGGGAAACAGTTAACAAAGACCTCAGCAAATTGCTGGAACAATTGAGGGGTACATCAACAAAGAAACTGGAGAGAATGGGAGAACTCATCATACAGCTATGGAGCTGAGCATTTTGGAGCTGTAGAAAAGAGAAATATACCAATACCCATCCCAGTCAAATCCAGGAGACCGCAAGAAATAGAGCGGCTGATCAAAGAGAGAAGACAGCTAAAGAAACAGTGGAGGAAAGCTGCAGAAGAGGAGAAGGAGTGAATAAACCTGCTGCAGGGAGAAATAAAAAAAATGGTTGTCATCCTTGAGGAGAGCAGAGAACCTGAGAAAGAGGCATAGAAAGAAGGATTGGGCCAGATCAAACTTCTTCAGAGACTCCTTCAGGTTTGTGAAAAGTCTGTTCACAAAGGAGAAAAGTGGCAAACTTGCAACATCAAAAAAAGACCTTGAGGCTCACCTTAAAGAAATCCACATGGACAGCTGGCGTTGTGAACAGATCATCCTCCCACCCGACATGCTACCAATACCTTCCCCTGACCATCGGCTAGACATCAGCCCTCCCAAGTGGAGTGAGGTGGTAACAACTGTATGTCAGTCAAGAGCTGCATCCTCCCCTGGGCCCAACTGAGTCCCATACAGGCTTTACAAGAATGCTCCAGATGTTTTACGGTTCCTGTGGAGACTGATGAGGGTGGTGTGGCAGAAACAAGCAATACCAGCAGCCTGGAGGAGGGAAGGGGGCATCCTAATTCCAAAGGAAAAGAACTCTGCTGATATCAACCAGTTTTGCCACATCAGTCTTTTGAACATTGAAGGGAAGGTTTTCTTTAGCATTTTGGCTCACAGGCTGACAGCCTACCTAGAGAAGAACTGCTACATCGACACATCTGTTCAGAAGACAGGCATCCCAGGCTTCTCTGGGTGTTTGGAGCATGCAAACATGATCTGGCATCAAATCCAAGCTGCCAAAAAAGATGGAAGAAACCTCCATGTTGTGTTCTTGGACCTTGCCAGTGCCTTTGGCTCAGTCCCTCATAATCTCCTTTGGTCTGCTTTCAGTTACTTCAGTGTCCTAGAGCCCATCACAGCCCTAGTTAAATCCTATTTCCAGGACATACAGCTTTGCCTTACAGCTGATGAATTCACTACAGCATGGCACCGTCTGGAAATTGGCAGCATGGTAGGATGCACCATCTCCCCACTAGTCTTCAACATGGCCATGGAGGTCATCATCCGGGCCACTCGGTGGGTGGTAGGAGGAGAGCAGTTCAAACCTGGTCTCTGACTCCATCCTATCAGGGCATATATGGATGATATTACCATACTTACAACAACCAAGCCCTGCACTAGGCGATGACTGAGGAAGCGCCAAGAGAACATCGAGTGGGCTAGAATGAAAATAAATCCAAGCAAGTCCAGGAGCATATCAGTCATCAAAGGGAAGCAGTTCAAGCAGCACTTTTACATTGGCAAGGAGCCTATACTAACCATGGCAGAGAAACCTGTTAAGAGTCTTGGATGCTGGTATGATGCAACCCTCAAAGATATAGACCAAGCAGATCAGATTAGGCAGAACACTATCAGGGGCCTGGAGAGCATCAATAGGTCCTTCCTTCTGGGCAGGTTGAAGCGCTGGTGCTTACAGTTCAGTCTCCTCCCCCTGCTGATGTGGCCCTTGACCATCTATGGGATCCCACTCTCCAAGGTTGAAAAACTATAGAGGCTGGTTAGTTAATTTGTGAAAAAATGGCTTGGTCTCCCCGGGTGCATTGCCAGCACAGGCCTGTATGGGAAAGGTATTCTTGAACTTCCAGTGTCCAGTCTAACAGAGGAATACAAGTGCTCCAAAGTTAGGCTGGAAATGACACTGACAGAATCCCACGATCCATGTGTCGCACGAACAGCTCCCATTCTGGCAACTGGAAGAAAGTGGACCCCATCACTAGCTACGCAACAGGCAAAGTCATCCCTTAAGCTTCAGGACATCATTGGTCACATGCAGCAAGGGAGAGGGGGCCTCGGCCTTGGAGAGAGCAATCTATCCTGGCACAAAGCAACACCATCACAGCACCAAGGTCTTGTCGTTGAGGAGGTACACCGCCAAGAACAAGCAATGAGGTGCACAAAGGCCGCTTCTAAAGCAAAGCAGGGGCAGTAGATGCGATGGGAGGAGGTTGAGAAAAGAAAATTCTCTTGGAGGGATCTGTGGAACATGGAAGCACATCAAATCAGCTTCATCATATGAGCCACCTATGATGTTCTACCATCTCCAATCAACCTCAACCAGTGGTATGGAGAAGACCCTATGTGCCCCCATCTGTCAGTCTCCAGCCAACCTGAAGCACATCCTGGTGGGCTGCAAAACAAGCCTGAAACAAGGCCACTACACCTGGCGATACAACCAGATGTTGAAGTGCCTTGCATCAACACTGGAGACCAGGTGTTCATCCATCAATGCCCTACCTCCTCCTTCATCAGCCTATCACTGATCGGTGCTAAAATTTGTCAGTGCAAGAGTGAAGCATGACAAAGCCCATGCATCCAAGCCACACATCAGACAGCTAGGTGGGGTGTGAGACTGGAAGCCATCGGTGGACTTGAACCAGCAGCTCTGCTTCCCAGCTGAGATTGCCACAACAAATCTCAAACCAGACCTCGTGCTTTGGTCCCCCTCACTTCGCTCCATGTACATAACAGAGCTGACTATGCCCTGGGAGGATGCTGTGGAGGAGGCATATGAGTGCAAAAGCTTGAAGTATGCCAAGCTGGCAGCTGATGCTGAGCAATGTGGCTGGAAGGCTAGGGTCTTCCCAGTTGAGATAGGCTGCAGAGGTTTTGTTGACAAGTCAACCACCAGGGTGCTTAAGGACATGGGAGTCAGAGGTCAAGACCAGCGGCAAGCCATCAAAGCCCTTTCCAGTGCCACCGAACAGGCCATTTGGTGGCTCTGGATTATAAGGAGAGACATCACCTGGGCCCCCAAATAACAGCCGCTCCATTAGGGTGAATAATGAGAGTGAAAGTAGAGGGGGGCACACCTGGGATGCCAGATGTCGCTGATGAGCCCTCTGGAGGTGTTGTGGGCCTATCATCAAAACACCTAAGAGGGAGGGTGCCCACCTGATGACCCCAATGAAGCTTTATTCCTCCACACTCCACCCAATACCATTCAGACACCCACCTGGAGACCCTCAGTTTGCACGCCCATCCCCACCAGTGTTAGCTCAGGTAGACACATTCTACAAGGGATTGTACCAACTAGTCCTGAAATCGAAATATTATTTTATGGAAACTCCATCTGTTCACCATTTATTTCCATTACAATATGCACTGAAGACTGTGTTTACTCCCTAAAGTATCTGTACATGTAAACATCTGATGAAATTAGTGCATTAAACACTGAAAGTTACTTATCTGGCCTTGGAAAGTAGGTCAAAGGTTGAATCTGACAGTTGATTCAGGTAGAATGGGTATATATTATTTGGGATAGGTTACGAGCCCAAAACATTATTTAATGGTGAAAATTAAATTTCACGGTGAAAATTTAATTTTCATGGTGAAAATTAAATTTCACCCCTTTTGATAGTTTTTCAGATTTTTAACCTGGACCTAGACCTGGGTTACTTCTGAAATATCTGGGTTGCCAGTGTCACAATATATTAAAGATGCTGACTGCAAAATTGAGTTCTGGGCAAAATGTTCCATTTCTGTTGCTGTTAGAGTTTCGAGATGTTTTGCTGCTGCACACACCATGTGTCCGATGTATAAATGTTTTGCAGAGATAAAATGCATCCTGCATTTTACGATTCCAGAGATTGCAAAAGCAAATGAGCAGCATCATCACGTGACGACCATGGGGCATGTTTGACCTACTTTTAACCAAAACAAGTTGGCATGGGCAAACATGGCAGACTCTGCTCTCCCGCCAGCTAAAAGCCAGCGCAAAAGAAAAGGAAATCCTGCCTAGTGAGTGCAACTGTAAGACAGAGCAAAGTGAGAAGATATGTCATTTTTTTTCTGGACAGATAACTAAATCATTCTAGCTAGTGCCTAGCTATCTTAGCCTTAGATTGCATGAATTCAACTCCATAGTAGTGAGTATGGAGTTATACACCTAATGTTTTGATCTTACAGAGAAAGAAATGAGAACACAAATGCAGGAACAGAGAAAACCTATATTCATCATTTGTTTCACAGATCTATTCACAAATGTCAACCACAAATTACATACCTGCGATTCGAAACTCTCAGAGGTCGATGCAGAGTCACAATGTTTTCCATGCATCACCATCTTGGTGTGATGCAGTTCCATCTCATCTCATCTCATCTCATCTCATCTCATCTCATCTCATCTCATCTCATCTCATCTCATCTCATCTCATCTCATCTCATCTCATCATCTCTAGCCGCTTTATCCTGTTCTACAGGGTCACAGGCAAGCTGGAGCCTATCCCAGCTGACTACGGGTGAAAGACGGGGTACACCCTGGACAAGTCGCCAAGTCATCACAGGGTTGACACATAGACACAGACAACCATTCACACTCACATTCACACCTAAGGTCAATTTAGAGTCACCAGTTAACCTAACCTGCATATCTTTGGACTGTGGGGGAAACCGGAGCACCCGGAGGAAACCCACACGGACACAGGGAGAACAATGCAGTTCCATAGTTATGCTAATTAGTTAAAGCTCCTTGTGTTTGGCTATTTCCATAGGGCCATACTGTTTATCTCAAGAAGTAGGAAAACAGTCCCAAAAGGGAGAAAAGCGACCTTCAGCACATCAGAATGATCACATCTCATCCGTATGATGTTCTCATGAGACACAGGAAAATGCCATACACAATAACAATTTTTTTTTTTTAATTTCAGATGACTTTGCAGTCAGCACCCTTAATTAAACCTTAAGCTGCTTTTTGCTAAAAGATCTTGAATGTAGAATTTTGTTTAAGGCAGTCATATAAAATTAATGGACAGACATGCACTTACACATATTGCCTAGAGTTGCTTTCACTCACATACATGTATACACACACACGCACGCACGCACACACACACACACTACACTACATGTTCATTTCCACATGCACCCACATTCTGGATAAAGTTATTGATTTGAGGGAAATGTGCTTCTTTCCCATCTTTTGAAGTGGTACTCCATGTTTGTAGTGGGCATAACTGCATTAACGGTCAGACAAAGGAAAGCTAATGGTAACCCCCTCATCACTTCAATCCATAGCCAAGAGTTATTTTATTAATTGGTTCTAGGTGGTTAGTAATGACTTTATTGCTGCAAAATCAAATTATGCTGTGAAGTGGATCGTCCCTTTCCCATGTTTCTTCTCTTGTTTGTTTGGATTATAGCAAATGGATCTTTTTAATCAGGTAACGTAAAAGTAAAACACCCTTGTGGAGGATTTTTTTTTGATAGCCTACTGTGAACAATCATTCAGGTTTAATGGAATCAATCTTCATGCTTAGCACAAGATCACTGATGGGACAAATCAGTGTCCTTAATACTGAAACCTTATTTCATATTTTATATTGTCTGAAAATGAAAATAAACAATGAAGAAACAAAAATTAAGTCTTTAGAAAATGTATTAATTATACAAGACAATATTTCATATTTTTTTCAAAGTAATATTGGGAAGCTTTTGCAGTGACACTGAACCAGTTCTCTCTTATAAAATATCTAAATATATTTTACAGAGAGATTTAACCTTCTATACTTCAGTAAAATTCTAGAACACTGCAGCATTTCAATGAGAACAACAAAGAAATCCCTTTGTTTTTTTCTTCATCCTGTAAACAAAGAGCTATATTTAGAAAACCAAAGAAAAATTACCATTCGGAGTTTTGTTTGAAAGAGCATGAATTATATTTTAATATGATATAAAATATGTATTAGAAGCATTTACAAATATTAAATTATGTAGCTTTACATGCACCCTAAACCTCATTTCTATAGCCAGGTCCAGTTTGGACTTCAACTTTGAACATTACTGCAAACACTTTTATTACATTTTTATCTTCTTCACTGCAAAAAATTGAAAACTGAATTT
Source organism: Neoarius graeffei (assembly GCF_027579695.1). Taxonomy (NCBI): domain Eukaryota; kingdom Metazoa; phylum Chordata; class Actinopteri; order Siluriformes; family Ariidae; genus Neoarius; species Neoarius graeffei. Next base: position 63,931,783 of record NC_083574.1, read on the forward strand.
GAGGAGAAAATTACTTAATACTAGCGAAATTGTCATGCTGCATGGATAGATATTTTTACTTGATAAGACATCTTAGAATGAGCTGGTTGCAATCTAGAACTAGGTTTAATAATCTCCAAATTGGTGTCTTGTATTCTTCTAATCGGAAATGCTAGATCGTTTCAAGTATTTTCAAGGTATTTTCACTTGCCAAGATATCATTTTTTGCAGTGTTCATGTGTTTAAGCAGTATTTATAATATCTCATCTCATCCCATTATCTCTAGCCGCTTTATCCTGTTCTACAGGGTCACAGGCAAGCTGGAGCCTATCCCAGCTGACTATGGGCGAAAGGCGGGGTACACCCTGGACAAGTTGCCAGGTCATCACAGGGCTGACACATAGACACAGACAACTATTCACACTCACATTCACACCAATGGTCAATTTAGAGTCACCAGTTAATCTAACTTGCATGTCTTTGGACTGTGGGGGAAACCGGAGCACCTGGAGGAAACCCACGCGGACACGGGGAGAACATGCAAACTCCTCACAGAAGGGCCCTCGCCGGCCACAGGGCTCGAACCCGGACTTTCTTGCTGTGAGGTGACAGCGCTAACCACTACACCACCGTGCCACCCCTATTTATAATATATTTTTTTTAATATTTAATTATTTATCAAACACGACTAAACCACATAGACAATAAGAAATCAAGTGAGAAATTAATTATTTAGCCAACAAGATAAGTCAAATTATAAGAACTCTCTGACCCCCCCCCCCCCCCCCCCCCAAATAAATAAATAAATAAATAAATAAAGTTTGCCAAAAGAAAATGCCAGAAGTTTGCCAGTGTTTGGTAAGTAGTGGCAAACTTCCAGCTACATTCTGGCAAGCATGTTGACTGGTGGGTTCTCCCCACAGTTGGCCAATAAAGACAAACTTCTGGTAACCTTCTGGTAACATATAGTGGCAAACATGTCCACCATGAGATGTTATTGAGTATTTTTGTATTATCTCTTTTCAGCATTGCACTTTGTAGATGGTCCCTGAGGACTCGTCTCACAGCTGTATTCACAAAGATCACTGTTATTTGTCCTGCTCAGAGGATGGTGCATTTGGATGAAAATTAGGTTCTAGTAACCTTACTAGGGTTGAAAAGAGTAATCTTTTGTGTTTTGACAGTGCTTCACTGATGGCTTATTGATCCAGAAACTCTGAATCGAGGACCTTTCTGTATGGAGTTTGCATGTTTTCCCTGTGTCTGCGTGGGTTTCCTCCGGGTGCTCCGGTTTTCCCCACAGTCCAAAGACATGCAGGTTAGGTTAACTGGTGATTCTAAATTGACCATAGGTGTGAATGTGAGTGTGAATGGTTGTCTGTGTCTATGTGTCAGCCCTGTGATGACCTGGCGACTTGTCTAGGGTGTACCCCGCCTTTCACCCGTAGTCAGCTGGGATAGGCTCCAGCTTGCCTGTGACCCTGTAGAACAGGATAAAGTGGCTAGAGATAATGAGATGAGATGAGACTTTGAATCAATAAATATATTTCCAACTTTCCCAAACTCGCCCCTGGTCAGTTGGTTAGACACTACTGCTGTGGAAACATTTGTCAGAATTGATTCTGTTCACCGTTAACAAGGTAAGATACCTCATCAAAATAAATTGTTGTTTTACTATGTGTGGAAGTTCGATTGATGAAGGGATTATATGCCGAGACACTTATTTAATTGTCGATACGTATCCACTTGCCCCACCTGCCCATATGTCTAGAAAAGACAACCAGTACTACTTGATGGAGTTAATTTTAGATTTGAATGTGAGAGATGGCTGGTTTGCTAATGCAAATCCTCATTTAGTAGCTCACAAGCTAATGCAAAACAACACGATTTAGAATATAGTACATTATATTTTTAGTAGTATTATTTTATCAATTTGTTTTATTCAGTGGTGCATGTCATCTATCATATAATGTAATATTTCAGTAAAATTAAGTGATTTTAGAAACTAATCTTTTTAGGTGCAAAATACCTCATGCATTTTAGCATGTCACTCATTCATACTCACTCATTGTTTTGCAGCTACATTCAAAAGTGGTACTGGTGCTTTGCATTAATGACACAGTTTGTCCTTAATAAATAATGAAAACAATGTGGGTTTTTCTTTTTTTTAAAATACAATTCTCAGGTGGAAAGAAGCTGGTCATTCAAGTCTGGAAGATTATACTTGAGGGTCATGTCATTTTTAAAGCATTCGGCCTACATTCCTTACTGGGCTTTCAACTTTGTTTGCAGTGTACTATGTATGGAATGGAATTTTGATTTTCAAAACAAACAAAAAAATATTTTAGTTTCTGAAGGAACATTTAGTTAGATTTTACTAGTTTCTCCCCCCAAAAAGGCCTGTTTACATATACAGATGTGGACAAATTTGTGAGAACCCTTACACGAAAAAAGAACCTGCAATTTTCTCTGAAATAACTTGAAACTGACAAAATTAATGTGCATCCATCATTGTTTATTCCATATTTAATAAAATTTAGACTTTGCTTTTGATTTTTGATTCAACAGAATATTTAAAAAAAATAAAAACAAATGAAAATGGCATTGACAAAAATGATGGGACCCTTAAGCTAATATTTTGTTGCACAACCTGTAGAGGCAAGCACTGCAAACAAGGGAATTCTGTTGCTCTCAAGGAGACTTTTGCACCTGTCAATAGGTAGTTTGGCCCACTCTTCCTGAGCACACTGCTCCAGCTGTCTCAGGTTTGAAGGGTGCCTTCTGCAGACTGCATGTTTCTGCTCTTTCCAGAGATGGTCGATTGGCTTCAGGTCAGGGCTCAAAGAAGGCCACTTCAGAATAGTCGAAAGTCTTGTTCTTCACCATTCTTGGGTGTATTTAGCTGTGTATTTTGGATCTTTATGCTGTTGAAGGACCCATGACCTGCAACTGAGACAGAGCTTTCTGACACTGGGTAGTAGATTTCATTCCAGAATGTCTTGATAGCTTTGAGATTTCATTGTGTCCTGCACAGATTCAAGGCACCCAGTGCCAGATGCAGCAAAGCAGCCTCAAATCATAACCAAGCCTCCCCCATGTTTCACAATAGGTATGGTGTTCTTTCCTCTGAAAGCTTAAGCCTCACTCACAACCCACCATACATGCTACGACAGGTGGTTTACAGTAAAAAAATTGGCAAAACTGTGCTTGAGACTTGCATGACACTTGCATGTGTACAGCACCGTATAAGGTTGTAGACTGCCCACAGAGACTTTTGGTCCTGCACATGCAAATTATACAGGTCTTGCAACAAATCAAGACTGCATACACTACGTACAGGACCCGTACTCCTTTTGTATGCCTGAACCAAGTCAGCAGCACGGCTAGTAGGGGCTTTTTGCAATAACAGTAAAATGCATAAGTGACGCACGGTCATTGTACAAGTGACGTGCCTCAGAAGTACTATACAAGTATCCACACTTGCTATTTGTGCAGCCCCCAAGACAGAAGTATATCTCACTTTCTACCCCTATGTGTGGCACACACGCAGCACACGTGACCTGCATGCAGCACACATGACCAGCACGCAACCCACACGCAACACAAGGGGCAAGACTCTGGGTATATATATTGGGGAGGAACCAAGGAACCAATCATGCAGCGTGTATCATTGTAGAAGGGAAGAAGACCATCTCATTTGCTGTTTTTATCTGAGTATATGTTAATTTACCATGCAAACGTCAAATAATAAAACATGAGTATAAGGGAATAACACATTTTATTACATTGTAAAAAATCCCAACAAAATAGCCCAACAGTTTGGGCACTGAAACACACTTTGACTCTGACTCTGCGCTACTGTCCTGCTCCTACTCCTGCTGAGTGGTGGGAGGGGGTATTGGGATGTCCTTGTCCTTATCACTGAGCATGGCACAATGGCCTGACAGCAATGATGGGATTGCAATGTCCTCACTTCTGGGAGTTGTTAGCTGAAACATACATGAAAATCGGCATACTGTATATAATATTAATTACATAAGCATAAAGATACTGAAATTAATGTTTAAAGCATGTGTATTTACCTGTGAAAATACCTCTGGCAGGATGCTATTCCTTCTGTTGGCTTGAAGGCATACTTCTCCCTGTCCATGCAGGGCTTACCAGTGCTGCTACCATCATCATCAAATTCTTCCTCCTCCTCCCCCTCCCCATCTGCTGTTTCAGGCTGGGTTACTTCACTTTTGCTCACTTCTTCTTGGGACCCATTTTCTAAACTTTAAACTGAAATTTGTAAAAATTTTTCTCACAAAATATCCAATGTTCTTCAGTTGAAAGACAGATGCAGAATGCTGCAGACACGCTGGTTTTATACCCACTCCTGGCTTGCATCACATGCAAGTTATGAGTGATTGTAATGTGCTAATCACATGCATCACACATGCTTCACAAGTACTTGTAGCACAGGAAACTGGTAAAATGCAAGTCACACACACTCCACACTCACTGAACACGCACTGATTACATGTGTCAGACACACGCTTTCCACGGGCTAACAGCACAATTTTTCCTATGCCTCGAGGAAGTCAGGCATGCAACCTGTACTTGATAAGTACTTTGCCCATACTCCTCCCCCAAACTTTCCCCCAGGTTCACCGTGACCCTGCGGCATGGATGCGAGCTACCAAACCCTGCAACCCATGTGTGTCCAAAACACTTACGGCGGGTTGTGAGTGAGGCTTTAATTGTCTTCTTCTGTGAGCATAAAATTGATGTGACTTGCCAGTAAAGTGGCAGGTGATGTAGTGGTTAGCACTGTTGCCTCATAGCAAGAAGATCCTGGGTTCGAGCCCAGAGGCCGACAAGGGCCTTTCTGTGTGGAGTTTGCATGTTCCCCCCCATATCTGTGTGGGTTTCCTCCGGGTGCTCCAGTTTCCCCCACAGTCCAAAGACATGCAGGTTAGGCTAATTAGTGGCTCTAAATTGACCATAGGTGTGAGTGTGAATGGTTGTTTGTCTTTATGTGTTAGCTCTGTGATGACCTGGCAACTTGTCCAGGGTGTACCCTGCCTCTCGCCCATAGTCAGCTGGGATTGGCTCCAGCTTGCCTGTGACCCTGCACAGGATAAGAGGCTACAGATAATGGATGGACTTGCCAATAAACTTGAGTTTTGTCTCATCTGTCCAAAGGACATGCTCCCAGAAGCCTTGTGGCTTGTCAATATGCATTTTAGCATATTCCAGTCTGGCTTTTTTAAAAAAAGTTTTTCTTTCAACAATGGACTCCTCCTGGGTCTTCTTCCATTGAGCCTGCTGTTGCACAAAAAGTGATGGATGGTGCAATCAGACATTGATGGACCTTGACCTTGGAGTTCAACTTTTATCTCTTTGGAAGTTGTCTTTGGCTCTTTTTCTCCCATTGGCACTATCCTTCTGTTCAATCTGTGGTCAGTTTTCCTCTTGCAGCCACATGCAAGAAGGTTGGCTACAGTCCCATGGAACTTAAGCTTCTTAATAATGTTTACAGCTGTCGTCACAGGAACATCAAGCTGTTTGGTTATGGTCTTATAGTATTTGCTTTTTCCCTGCTTGTCTGTAATTTTCTTTCTGATCTCCTCAAACAACTCTCTGTGTCTCTAGTCCATGTTCAGTGGGGTCCACACAATACCAAATGCCAGAGTGACGAATGTCAGACAAATCAGATGAATGACTGATTAAAACATTGAACACGTGTGACATGAATTAAAGAAAACAGTTAGTTTGAAATATCACTATAATCCAATTATTTATAATATTTTCTCATGGAGCCCTGTGATGACCTGGCGACTTGTCCAGGGTGTACCCCGCCTTTCACCCATAGTCAGCTAGGATAGGCTCCAGCTTGCCTGCAACCCTGTAGAACAGGATAAAGTGGCTAGAGATAATGAGATGAGATGAGATGAGATTTTCTCATGGTACCAACAAATTTATCCAGGCCATTTTAGAGCATCTTAGAGTCTTAGATTCTTATTCTTAGTAAAATAAGCAATAATTTATATCTTCTCACTTTTTTTTGCTTTACTCTATGACATACCAAAGGCATGCAGGTATACATGAGAAAATTGCTTTTAAATTTATCACTTTTCAGGAGGAGTAAAGCATTGTTTCAGTGAGCTGTCAGGGTATCAACAAATTTGTCCGCATCTGTACCTATGTGCCTATAAAATTTTATCCAGCTGCAAATTCCCTTATTCCAGGTTTGTTCAGACAGCTCATTCATTGTTTTTACTCTGAGGTTGTGAAGGTGTTGTCAATTTATATCATAAATAATGTAATTGAATACATACCATCTGAGCATTTTTGAATCCTCATATTTTTATTAAATTTAGCCTTATGTGCATTATAGTCATTATTTTTCCTTTAATGTATTGTGCAATTACCATTTTAATGTATTTTAATGGAATTGTAGAAAACTAATTCAGAATGCAGCATTGTAAAGCTTATATTCTATATAGCACATTATTGTAATATTTGTACACTAGTCAACTATTGTAGATTACAGTAGGTACACTGTAGAGTAACAGTTTAACGCTGGTGGCTGTAGCTGCCAGTAGTTTAGTGTAATTTATCAGGGAAATTGATCACAGTGTGTGCTTTGTTATGGTTGATTCAGTTGTGTTTATTAAATGAATTATATTATGTTTAATCAGCATCAGGTTTTTTTGTTTGTTTATTTTTTTTTTAATTGTAATTTTAAGGTGTTTTGCGTTGCAGACATTTGCTGGTAACACATAAAATTTGAATATGCAGCAAATTTGCTGCAAACACAAAACATTCTAGCAAACCTGTGGCAAAAATAGAATTTAGAATCAATTGTTTGTCATAAGTTTGCCAAGAAGTTAGCCAAAAGTCCAGCCAAAATATGCCACAAAACTAATTTGCATGTGAAAATATGACCCTGCTGCAAATTTGCCACAAGGTTAACCACAAGTGTTTGTCAGAAACCTCACATTTTTGTAAGTCTCTCTCTCTCTCTCTCTCTCTCTCTCTCTCTCACACACTTTATATATATATATATATATATATATATATATATATATATATATATATATATATATATATATATATAGAGAGAGAGAGAGAGAGAGAGAGAGAGAGAGAGAGAATGCAATGTTATTTATCTCAATCTGATCAGTTTAGTGAGCAGTTATGCTGTTAATAGCCAGCTTGGAACTGCTAGAGAGTTAGCTAGTCATTAAAAAAAAAAACTGGAGGATGCTAATATTACTCTTAATCTTTTTTTATTGTGACATTTCTTACCGGTACATCAATATGAGCATCCCTGTCATCCAAACATGATGGACTGTTATGGTACCCATAAATACTGTCATCCAGTGAGAACAGACATGGGTGCTTCCATAGCTAGCCATAACTCCCAGAGACACTGACTACGTTTACATGCACGTCCAAATCGAGCTGCTGTCGGTAATCGAGCTGAAGGTCCCAGCAGGGTGCCAGAGAAATCCAATCCTACATGCACACAAATGAAATCGGGCTATTGTGTGAGGTGCATTGTGCACCCAAGCCACAGGTGGCGCAACACGCCCCATCGTGTTGGTACACTTCCGGTTGTCGTCATGAAGAAGAGCTATTCAAGAGTGTAAACAAAGTTATCAGTTCCGTGTTCTCCATTGCGCGTTTTTCTCCCGTCCATGAATTTTAATATATTCAACTCCTTAAGCTGAATGAGCATGAACTCTGCCTCCTCATTGCTCCAGAAGTGCACGTTTCTGCTTGCCTGTGGCAGTGGGGGCGTGGTCAAGCGCCGGTCTGTGACAGGAGGGCGGAGCCAGGGAAGGTGAGTGGCAGAATCACTTCACCTGACGGTAATTAACCTGTGTTTGTGTGTCTTCCCAGTAACCGCGCGCTATTTAAGGAGGCAGAGGGAGAGCAGAGGGGACAGCTCATCCCGGGACTAGAACACAGCGCGCGCGCTTCTCTCAAGAATAAAAGTAGGCTGTTAAACTGAAAAGTCTGACAATAAAAAGCCTATTAGTACCAGAAGCTTTGTCCTGCCGTCCTCTGTGCTCCACCCACACTTCAGAGAGCTCTACATCGCCATTTTCTCTTCTTCGTTTGTTCCTCCTGACCTCTTCTGCTGCTCGCTACTACTGTTGTCATGCCGACCGAGGCTGTTGTGTTTCCTGCTTGTGGTCTCGTCACTCGTCACTTCCGGAAGTAGCTCGACAACTAGCTCGATAGGGTATACATGCACAAAGTAGCTCGGCAGAAATCGCATAAACTAGGTCGTGTAGCTCGATTCCGAGAAATCAAGTTCGGTTCAATTTCAGCCGAATTAAGGTGTATACATGGCATTTTGAACTTCGATTTCAGTCGAGCAACGGCAGAAATTCGATTCTCTCTATGTGCATGTAAACGTAGTGACTGTGACTTCGCTGATGGTCAGTCAGTAGCGAAATATAACTTGCAAATACTTCACAAATGTCAATGGCAACACATCCTGTTTTCTTTTTCAAAATAAAGGTGTGTTAATGTATCCATAAGCACACTATTATTTCATGAATGAAGCTTATACTATAGCAGATATGTCTTTAAAAATTGCCACCAACCATTGCTGTTACAGGAAAATTCTAACAGGCTGGCAGTGGCTACGATGGGGTATCGAGAGTTAAAATATTTTTCCAAGTAAACAACGAAATTATTGGATACACAACGATGGTGAGATCACCTATTTTTCTTTTAATTGGCCTCATTGTCTCTGGAGTTAATTGGTTTCTCCAAGTCCAGGTAGTTACTAAATGTTTTGGCAGCATCAGAACCTCAGCACTTTCCCATTAATGGCGCGTGAAATGAAATGCTTGGTACTGCAAATAAAATCAGTGATATTCAAGGATGTTATGGTAGGTAATGCGTTGAAACAGCTATTTAATGGGTCTTGGAAGATTGGGGTAGTGTCAACCGGAACCGCCTGGGCCCTCTCCTGACATTGCTGCTCCCCTCTTCATTCACTTAACGACTGTCAGAGCTGATTACACAGCCATAGGCAGGCTTAAAAACTACACAGACATGCTCTATTAGTAGTCCTATTAGAGTCATTAGCATATTCAGCCACATTTAGCCTTGATGATTGGGTGACATAAAGTAGAGATTGCTGAGGGATCACAGGCATAATGGTGGGCTTATAAGACCATGGTCACTTCATTATTGAATCCTTGTTTTTATGTCATGGAGTTTTGTGGTGAACAGCTAAAGTATTAATTTATCTAGTCATACTCATGATGGCACACAGGTGTACATTGTTCTTGTATCTATATTCCTGGTTGACTTGTGTGTTATACTGAAATCATACTAAATTTTAATGTATAGCTTAAAAGAATGGATAGTAAGTTATAAAAATAGAATAAGTTAAAGTATTCTGAATAAGTGTTGATCCACTCAGGACAGAACTATTTCTAATCAGATTCATATGAATATATAACTTTTGTTTAAAATACATATAAAGTTGTAAGAATAGAGTTTATGAAGTATACCTATCACCAAAATCTCAACCATTCTTAAAATTTTATTATTATTATTATTATTATTTATTTATTTATTTTTAATTTATTCATTCAGACTCAGACTGATCTTTTGCCATCAGAATTAACATACAGGAGCGGGTCATAACAAATGACCAAAGGTCCTGCAGTTCACACTTCTTACTACATTTGTAGTACTCAAAGGAGCTTCACGCTTGCGTTTCTAGCACCGCCTTAGGCTTGTGCTCATACCATTTCTCAGATCTCGCCAGCCCTAACTTCCCACACAATTCCCAGTGTACAATGCATGCAACATTGTCGTGCCTCTGCTTGTACTCGTTCTGTGCCAAAATAGTACATGCACTATGTGGGTCACAGTTTCCCCTGTTGCTCCACACAATCTGCACAGTGAAGAACCTCCTGTGTGATCAATGCTGTATTTCACATAATTAGTGTGTAATGCCTGTTCCTGGGCTGCACAGCTCAAAGCCTCTGTTTCAATTTTCAAATCTGATTTCATCATCCAGGCCCAAGTATTTTCTTTGTCAATCCTATCTCTGTGTTGCTCTTTTCCCATATCCTGCAAAAATTGGCCATGCATACTTTTCTCTCTCCATCCTTTCATCTTGTCTTCTTTGGTGTTGTTTGAATTCCACTTTACTCTTGCAGTTTTCCATGTCTATTATCCATTTTTGTCTCACTCCATTCAAAAATTGTTCTTCGCTGTTTTTTATATACCATCCTAGTCCATTTTCCTCACTTATGCAATCCTCACATACAATGAGTCCCTCCTTCCTTTGCTTCTTGGTAAATATAATCTATCTACATCAGTGTTAAGATTTAAAGGAGAACTGAAGGCAAATTTTTCTCTCATTCTCATTATCTCTAGCCGCTTTATCCTTCTGCAGGGTCGCAGGCAAGCTGGAGCCTATCCCAGCTGACTACGGGCGAAAGGCAGGGTACACCCTGGACAAGTCGCCAGGTCATCACAGGGCTGACACATAGACAACCATCCACACTCACATTCACACTCACGCAGACACGGGGAGAACATGCAAACTCCACACAGAAAGGCCCTCGCCGGCCCCGGGGCTCGAACCCAGGACCTTCTTGCTGTGAGGCGACAGCGCTAACCACTACACCACCGTGCCGCCAGGCAAATTTTTATTATCAAAATTCTATTTATCTCATTTTATTAAATATAGGAATGCATTTTTGATAGCTATTTTGTCACTGCTACAGCAAGTTATGAGTGTTTGAAATATGCTCTGTAATATATCAATCTGTATGTCAAAGCAATGGCCATAATCAAGATTCATTGAGACCTGTGTGAGACATCATAGGACGGAAGTAAAATGTACAGCAGAAATCAAAGTGACCAACATCTGCCAATGTTGTCAAAAGACACGTACACCCTCTTTCGAGTGCTGATGTAATCAAGCCGGAAGTTTTGTTTGTTTTGATAGCAATCAGGAAAGTTTGAAAAAAGCAGGCAGTAATCGTCATTTAAACTTGCTTTTGTGCAATATTTAATTTGGAAAACAGTTTTCAAAATGGCAGCACTGACACCTGGCTGACACTTCATGTTTCAAAGTCTCACACAAGTCTCATGAACATCGCATGGATAAGTGATGCTTGCCATGGACCAAATTAACTAAATTCAACATGGCTAAAAACCGAATAGGCCAATAAGTATAATATTTAATTGCAATTAGTTGCCAATATGAGTCACGATATAAGGTTACTAAAACTGAAAATGTAATTGAACAACACATTAATTAAGAAATAAAGCAAGTTTAAAAATGACTTCAGTTCTCCTTTAAGGCTTCAGACATTGACATTTTCTTTCTGGTTTTCCTGTCCAATTATTTGACCTCATCCTGTGTCCACTTCAGTATACCTCCATGTCATAAAACTGAAACAGCCCATGTATTTATTGCAGTGATTTTGTTTCTGCCATTCAATTTCGAGCCCAACACCAGTCCAAATCTCCTGTAATATTCAGTTGTGAATGTGTCTTTCATTTCAACCTCCTTATTTTTTTTTCCATTTCCAAAATCCCAAGGTATTTGTAACCATTCTCCTCTATATCCTTCATCACCTGTCCATCAGGGAGCTCTCCCATCAATTGCACTTGCCTTGCCTCTTTGCATCACCAATATGCCACACTTCTTAATGCCAAACTCCATACCTATGCCACTACTAAAGAGATACACTGTCCTCACCAATGAATCATTTTGATTCTGGTTCTTGCCAAACAGCTTGAGATCATCCATGAAAAGCAAATGGTTGATTTTCAGCTGTCTCTCACACCATTCATATCCCATACCAGGTTTCCTCAGCAGTAATGAAAGTGGTATCATGCATAAGACAAAGAGAAGAGGTAAAAGACTATCCCCCCTGAAAAATTCCTCTTTTCATATTCACCTCTCCTAGCACTTTCACTGCAGAGCTTAGTTGTTTTCCATGTTGCCAGATTTCTCTTTATGAATTCTGTCACATTCTCAGCAATTCCAAATATCCTCAGGCACTCCAATATCCAACTGTGGGGGACAAGGTCATATGCCTTCTGATAATCCACCCACGCCATCACCAAGTTCTTATGTCTCCTCTTACAGTCTTGAAATATTGCCTTTTCGATTAGCAATTGATCCTTCATGCCTCCACTCTTCCATCTGCATCTGTTTTGCTCTTCAGGCAATATGTTTTCTATGTCCATAAATGTGTACATACTTTCAGCTATAATTCCTGTCATTAATTTCCACATAAGTGTTATACCAAAAGTTGTCCACAGCAATCCCTTTTGCCGGGTCTTTCAAACAAAGAACAGTCCTCCCATATGTCATCCAACTTTGGTTTCACACTTTTTAATATATCATTGAGTTCCGCTGATATCTTACCGTGAAGAGATGAAAACTTTTTTTAATCAATACCCTTGAACTCCATCTGGCCCAGCCCCCTTCCAGTTAGGTACTTTACGACACTGAGTATTAACCATTTGCTCTGTAATTACAACTGGGTTTTGCAAATATATGGTCTTTCGCGTTTGATATCAATTAACCATTCTGCATCAACATTGTGCTCCTTCTCCACACTCCAAATGTCTCCCCAAATTTTCTTACCTTCTTCTGCATCTGGGATTAAACTCTCTTGCCAAAAATCACCATTAAGTTCTTGATAGAATTTTTTTGTGGTCAGTCCTGAATGTCCAATTTTGTCTATATTGAGCTGGTCATACTTTTTGATTTTTTTCTGCTTTCAGTCTTTGATTTAGCTCTTCTAAAACAACATCCCAGCCCTTCCTTATAATTTCGTATCTTCTGTCTAGTTCTTTGTACTTCCCTTCATTTTTCAACTGTCCCTTGGCCTTTCTTTCAAACATGTTAACATCTCACTGCAATAACTGCTCTCTTGAATCCTCCTTTTCCACCATGGCTCAGTCCTTTCCTTCTTTTTGTTCTTCAGTCATAATGCCTTTGGCATGTATATTGTTCCGGTCCTGATTAAATCATTTATTTCTGTGATATCTCATACTTCTATGTACTGAAACAGCCTATTAATATTGCCTGTTATAGTCTTTAACCTTCTACTATCCACTTTTTTAAAATCTTTATAATCTGTGAATTCCCTCAACCTAAGTATTTTCAAAATTTCTCCAACAGTGTTCTGATCCTCCATGCTTAATTCATCCATATTGGCAGTGCCAATCTCTCTTTCTTCATTTTCTATAGGCTCACTGCCACTCCTTTCAACTCCTTCATTTTCATCAATTTCTTCATCAAAATTTTCCTCGTTACTGTTATCAGCCTGCATTTTCCTTTTTATCCCTTACAATTCCAGTTTTATCAGCCATCCATTTTTCCTTATTGCTCTTGCCTGATCACAGAGGTGCTGCTCGGTTGTTGGGAATAGCCCTCTCATATTCCACTCTCTGAGTAATCTCTGTCTGTATCCTCTTAGAGGGATACCATTTTCCTCAACTGGGTTGCTTCGAAAATAACACTCCATAACAACCATATTCATTTCTTGGTCCACTTTTTTCTCATCGCAGTCACTTGTTGACGGTTGGGCACACCCTGTGGGTCAGTGAGACACCTACCAGGCGAGGGACCTTCACCATTAGTTCCAGCCCCGTTCACGCCGTTATTTACATTATTTGCGATAGACATTTCACGAATAACTGAGGTATGTCTTAAGGTTACAACCAACTGGTATTTTTATTGAGACAGCATCTCTAGGAGGGATATCAACCAAGATTAAAGGGCCCCTCCTACCCATAAGGCATGGCTATGCCCCACCGGGCACCAACCCGGTATTCTCGGCCACAGGGTATTGAACTACTCTTTGTCTGGCCTCTCACTTTTGACCTGTCTGGCTTGGGTGACCCTACCAGGAGCATTTGCTCTCATCAGCATAGCTCTCAGGATCATTGAGGCATGCAAGGCTCACCACAATGACAAGGTGGTGGCCCAAGGCGGGCATGATGATGATTATTATTATTATTATTATTATTATTATTATTATTATATACATTTGCACTTGTGAGGTTGTGTTGACTTGTCATAAACATAAACCATTCAGTTCCCCCCTAGTTTTATTTTAAAATGTGTAATTGGTTATTTGAGAAAATTGAATTAACCTTACAAAAGTTTTCACATTGATAAGTTGCATTTAGTGGTGCTGGTCTGTGTGCGTGTGTGTATGCGCGCGTGTGTGTGTGGGGGGGGGGGGGGGCAGGGTCGACTGACAGGTTTTAATGAAAGTAGATATGTGACACTCAGGATGGAAATTGGGCCTACTTCTTCCTTTCTGCTAAGGTTATGTCCCATTTCTTAATAACACTGTTAACTATTAAAAGCTTTAAAAGCCTGACAGTTATATACCTGTAATAATTATTTCACTTTAAAATGTGATTTGATTTTAACATACAATAAAGCTATTCAGTTTTTGACACTATCTTCAACCTTTTCAAAGTCAGGTTTATACACAAGCTGATATTTTCTGAATCCACAAGAAGAAGACATAAAGCAATCCGTATTCTTTAGAGAGGTAAGATGGCCTGAATCTGTGCACAGACAAAAAGGCTAACTCCATAGCATGCAGCTTTTTATTCTTCCTTTCACAGTGATTTGGATGTGACTAGTATAATTATTAAACCCTTGCAAATGAGAATTACATAAAATATGAGCAAACCTTCAAAAAAATCCTTGCATTCTGTGTCTACATAAACCAGCAACATCAGTGCAATCTATGGGAAGCTTTAATGACTAGACCAGTGTGTGTTAATAAAATTGAATGCTGCTCCTGTAGGTAAATAAATATTATTAGTGAAAAGGTTGCAATTAAATCTGATATCATTGAAACACCAAATTTCAAGTCATTTTTTTCTTTCTTTTTTTGTTGTTGTTGATAATCCTCTAAATTTTGTTTTATATATATATATATATATATATATATATATATATATATATATATATATATATATATATATATATAAACTTGTAGTTTAACACATTAAGCATTTGTCAGTAGCATCAGATTGTAAGAAATGGAGGTTGCAACAAAATTCTTAAAAAATAATAATAATAATAATAAAAACTAAGAGCCATTTACTTATATACTAATTTTGGAAATATTTACTCCAAATATTTTAAACTTTGTTAATTAGCATATTACAGTCTCTTTAAAATATAAATTTTGATTGTAATTTTTGGTAATAGAGATATTTATTAACATAGCACTGAAAAGGAAGTATTTGCTATTAAAGTTTAACAGATTAAAGCAACTAATGCTTAGTACATGATTTTCCGATTAATACAGGAGTATGGTCCAAGGTAGCCAGCTATCTTGTGGATAGTCTGAAAGTTATGATTTTATACTTCCACATAATTTATCCTATAACACACTTCCACAAGTTGTAGGGACCAGAGAGCTTGCAATATAAACAAACAAAAAAAAAATTATAAAGCACTAATATAAAAGGATGGTCTGGGTGGTCAAGGTTATCCTCCACATCCTGCAACAATGGATCATGGTGAATATGTCCTCCCAGTCAGACATGATGGCCTGATGAAGGTTTAGGATAATACAATGTGTCAGGACAGTTGAAGTATGCAATGCTTTTGAAATTGAATGTCTGGCATGTTCTGCTTCTCCCCTCTATGTTTCATACTCTGATCTGTAATATAAAAGGCACTGTATTTGTGTTCACTGGAAGTGGGGAAAATGCTTACTTTGCAGAAACTTTGCTCCCAAATTGGCCAGGGAGGTCTATTCTGAAGGCAAGATCACAGAGTACCTCAAGGGCAAGCCCTATGGCTGTGACACATTATCATTCTCTCCCTTATTTATGTGACTCTTTTTACAAAGGCTTCTTTTGCAATGTACCACAGCCAATAACACAGAGAATGGAAAAGGAAAAAAAAAGACAAAAAGGAAGGGAAAGAATAATTGATGCCAAAAGAAAGGGACAATACAATACAAAGGTATTCTGACTGATCACCTTGAGCCTATGATGAACATTTCTATCCTGATCGGAATGGTTTCTTCCAGGATTACAATGTCTTCACCCACAGGGCACAAGGGGTCTCTGAATACTCTGATGAGTATGAAAATAACATATTCTTCAGTCACCAGATCTCAAACTAACTGAGCACCTGTGGGAGATATTGGACTGACATGTTGGGCAATGGCCACATTATCATCATTTGAGGGAATATTTCTGGAAGGAAGGTGTTGCTAAGATATGTAGAATCTATGCCAAGATGCACTGTCAGCTCATATTGGCTCAATACCTTATGAAGAAACTATTTTTCAATAAATGTTCTTTGCTTTAATTTGCAACCCATCTGTAGCTATAAAATGATGAATGTTTTGTCCTTAAAAGTACTTCATTCTGAAGTCTGATATTTTAACCCAGAAGCAAAGGACTCTCTTTATCACTGTGTTTTGCATGGTGCACATGATGCAGCATGGTGTTTTGCAAATATCATCAAGCTCTCTCTCTCTCTCTCTCTCACACACACACACACACACACACACACACACACACACACACACACACATAACACATATGTTATGGATTGAATCTTAATATTGGTTTATGATGGTCTTTAACCTATGGCAAATCTTCTTCTACAGTCATGCATGCTATTGCCCCACTCTATAATGTTTATATGCACCCTTTTATTTAAAGCTATTGTGAGGCCCAACATTAATTTGATTTATGTTTGGAAAGAGATGTGTTTCTTGGCTATAAGAATTGTGAGGGAACGCTTTGAAAACTTTTAATTTTCCTGCACATGTCAGTCATTGGAGATTGACCAGCCTACATGACTATTTAGGGGAAAATAATCTGCATAGAGTTTTTTTTTTTGAGAATTAAATAACAATAAATGATTAAAAAAAAACAAATAAATAAATAAACAAACAAAAAAATAGAAATAGTGTTCTTGGTAAGAAAAGATGGTTTCACATTATTTGCTGACAACTTTCTTACAAGAAATCATGATAAAACATGAATAATTATACAAATATACTTAATATGTTTTTAAAACACACACTGTAGACAACACTCAAGTTGAAGATCCATATATATATATATATATATATATATATATATATATATATATACACACACAGTTATGTCCATAAATATTTGGACAGAGACAACATTTTTCTAATTTTGGTTCTGTATATTACCACAATGAATTTTGAACAAAACAATTCAGATGCAGTTGAAGTTCAGACTTTCAGCTTTAATTCAGTGGGTTGAACAAAATGATTGCATAAAAATGTGAGGAACTAAAGCATTTTTTAAACACAATCCCTTCATTTCAGGGGCTCAAAAATAATTGGACAAATTAAATAATTGTAAATAAAATGTTCATTTCTAATACTTGGTTGAAAACCCTTTGTTGGCAATGACTGCCTGAAGTCTTGAACTCATGGACATCATCAGACGCTGTGTTCCCTCCTTTTTAATGCTCTGCAAGGCCTTTACTGCAGCGGTTTTCAGTTGCTGTTTGTTTGTGGGCCTTTCTGTCTGAAGTTTAGTCTTTAACAACTGAAATGCATGCTCAACTGGGTTGAGATCAGGTGACTGACTTAGCCATTCAAGAATATTCCACTTCTTTGCTTTAATAAACTCCTGGGTTGCTTTGGCTTTATGTTCTGGGTCATTGTCCATCTGTATTATGAAGCGCCGACCAATCAGTTTGGCTGTATTTGAGCACACAGTATGTCTCTGAATACCTCAGAATTCATCTGGCTGCTTCCGTCCTGTGTCACATCATCAATAAACACTAGTGACCCAGTGCCACTGGCAGCCATCAATGCCCAAGCCATCACACTGCCTCCGCCGTGTTTTACAGATGATGTGGTATGCTTTGGATCATGAGCTGTACCATGCCTTTGCCATACTTTTTTCTTTCCATCATTCTGGTAGAGGTTGATCTTGGTTTCATCTGTCCAAAGAATGTTCTTCCAGAACTGTGCTGGCTTTTTTAGATGTTTTTTAGCAAAGTCCAATCTAGCCTTTTTATTCTTGAGGCTTATGAGTGGCTTGCACCATGCAGTGAACCCTCTGTATTTACTTTCATGCAGTCTTCTCTTTATGGTAGATTTGGATATTGATACGCCTACCTCCTGGAGAGTGTTGTTCACTTGGTTGGCTGTTGTGAAGGGGTTTCTCTTCACCATGGAAATTATTCTGTGATCATCCACCACTGTTGTCATCTGTGGGTGTCCAGGTCTTTTTGCATTGATGAGTTCACCAGTGCTTTCTTTCTTTCTCAGGATGTATCAAACTGCAGATTTTGCCACTCCTAATATTGTAGCAATTTCTCAGATGGGTTTTTTCTGTTTTCGCAGCTTAAGGATGGCTTGTTTCACCTGCATGGAGAGCTCCTTTGACCGCATGTTTTCTTCACAGCAAAATCTTCCAAATGCAAGCACCACACCTCAAATAAACTCCAGGTCTTTTATCTGCTTAATTGAGAATGACATAACAAAGGAATTGCCCACACCTGCCCATGCAATAGCCTTTGAGTCAATTGTCCAATTACTTTTGGTCCTTTTAAAAACAGGGTGGCACATGTTAAGGAGCTGAAACTCCTAAACCCTTCATCCAATTTTAATGTGGATACCCTCAAATGAAAGCTGAAAGTATGTACTTTATGTCCATGTCCATTATATAACTATAACTTGAATATGTTTCAGTAAACAGGTAAAAAAACAAAATTTGTGTCAGTGTCCAAATATATATGGACCTAACTGTATATATAATTTGTTTTAGTATTTGGTAAATTAAATAAAGAATTTGAGGCCTGCAACACACTCAAAAAAGTTGGGACAGAAGCATTATTCCGATTGCATGACACCACCTTTGATTTTAATAACACTTTTTAATTGTATGGGATCTGGGGATACTATTTGTTGCAATTTTGCAATTGGAATTTTTGTGCCTTCTTGCTTGATACAAGACTTCAGCTGCTCAACAGTCCATGGTCACCATTCTCTTATTCTCCTCTTCATGATGCACCATGTATTCCTGATAGGAGACAGATCTGTACTGACAACAGGCCAGTTAAGCACAAACACTGTGTTTACAAAGCCACATGTTGTAACCCATGCAGAATGAGGCCTGGCACTGTCCTGCTAAAATATGCATGGTCTTCCCAGGAAATGTTGTCTTGATGAATATGCCTCCTCATCAATGGTACCTTCAGACACATGCCAAAGGTGCTGGCTTTTGCACCTTTCTCTGATAACAAACTGGATGGTCATGTTCACCTTTGGCACTGAGAACTCAGTGTCTGGGTTTCCTGAAAACAAGCATAAATCTGGACTCATCTGACCACAGCACATGTTTCCCCTGTCTTTCAGTCCATCTGTATTGAGTTCAGATCCAGAGAAATCAGCAGCATTTCTGGAGACATGAATGGCTTCCGTCTTGCATAATATAGTTTCAGGTTGCATTTCTGGATGCAGTGGTGGACTCTGTTAAATGACAGTGGCTTTCTGAAGTGTCCTGAGCCCGTATGACTATATTTGTTGCATTAGCATGACAGATTCTCAGGAAGTGCCAACTGACGACTCAAAGTTCATGCACATTCAATAATGGTTTCCAACCTTGTCCTTTATGCACTGAGATGTCTCCAACTTCCCTGAATCTTTTCAAAATATTATCTTCTTCTTCTGGCTGCTCTCATTCATTTGGGGTCACCACAGTGGATCTGTTCCACACATTTAATTTGGCATAGGTTTTACACTGGATGGCCTTCCTGATAGAACCCTCCACAAGCTAGCTGGGCTTGGGACTAGCACTAAGTATGCATTGTCTTGTACAACCCCAGTGGCTGAGTATTTTGTCTCATCTGCATGTCTTTGAACTATAGGGGAAACTGGAAGAAACCCACACAAACATGGGGAGAACATGCAAACTCCATGCAGAAAGGCCCCCATTGGCTGTGAGGTTTGAACCTGGAACCTTCTTGCTGTGAGGGAACAGTGCTAACCACTACACCACTGTGCTGCCCACTTTTTGAAATATTATGGAATGTAGATTTTGAAAGAGCGAGAGTCCTGCATTGAGAAATGTTCCTTTTGAATTGACTAATGATTCTCTCATGAATTTTGGCACAAAGGAGTAAGCCATGACCCGTCCTTGTTTGCAAAGAATGAGCCTTTGGTGTATGCTTCTTTTAGACTCAATCATGTTACCAATTAACCTGCTTATTGTGGAATCTTCCAAATGGTGTTACTTGAACATCCTATAAAATCTTCAGTTTTATTTTGCCTCTGTCCCAACTTTTTCTGAGTGTGTTTCAGGCATCAAATTGTTACTTTGTTTATATTTACAAAATACAATTACGGTAAGTTGGTCAGTAAAGCTAGTGAACATCTTTTCTTTGTACTTTTGTCAGTTAAAAGTAGATGGCTTTCAGTAACAGCGTTGAGAGCACAAGCTCGAAACAGCCTCCAAACATGGCCACCATGAACTACACTTCCCAAGAACCACAGTGCCCTCTGTCAGCTTCCCTATTTAAACACCACTCTCACTCCCAGTCAGCAAGAAGTATCATTCAGTATTTATCCCCTGTCATTACGAAGCCATTTACTTTCTGCCTACCTTTTCACTATAGACCTTTGTTTATATTTTCCTTGACCTCGTCTCCTAGTTTCACCTCTGTTATTCTGTTTGCTGATCGAATGACCTCTGCCTGTTTCTCTGACCACAATTCTCGTCTCCTGATTTGGCTTCATCTACAGTTTGCTTCTCCTGCTCTCTCCTGCACCTGCATCTGTAAGTGCCTGCACCCTGACAGGATACTTTGCCATCCATAGATGCAGCAGAGGAGGTGAAAGAGACTGCTCTGAACGCTCAGGGGCATCACTTAGGAGAACACCAGCTGATGCTCAGTGACCTCAACACCAGAATGGTGTAGCTTGCTGCTGTGATGTCACAGGTCCTCCTAACATGCCCCAAGTCCTCCATAAGCTCCACAAAGCTTCTCTTGCTACCCGAGAAATACGCGGGTGATGCTACCAGTTGTAAGGGATTTCTTCTCCAATGCTCCCTGTATTTCTCATCTCTCACCAGCATTTCTGAGGAACAGAAAATTGCCAAGTTTCTCACACTGCTAACTGGAAAAGCTCTCCAATGGGCTAGTACTGTTTGGGAGCATGGAGGCGAGCATACATTTTATGATTGTTTCCTGGAATTATTTAAATGAGCCTTTGATCATGAACCAGAGGGCATCAAAGTCATAGAAAGTCTGTTGACCATAAAGCAGGGTAAAAGAAGTCACAGAATATGCTATGGACTTCCGAACCCTTGCTGCAGACAATGGTTGGAATGAGCCAGCATTGAAGGTGGTTTTTCACCAAGGTCTACACCTGGAAGTATTGAGTGAGCTAGCTTTTCGAGACGAACATTTATCTCTGGATTCTTTCATCAATCTAGCCATCTGTCTGGGCCATTTAATCAAGAGTAGACCTTGTTTACAAAATACTGCCATGCTAATTCCTACCACCAACACACCCACACTTACTGTATGGAGGTGTCTCAGGCTTGTTTAAAATGCTCAGAGAGAGAAAGAAGAAAACGTGAGGGTTTATGTTTCTACTGCTGTGATCCCAATCATCTTATTTCCAAGTGCCTTGTTCGTCCACCTCACACCAGTTCTGCTGAAACCTCATCCAGCCTGGAGAGTTCCCTGTTACCTCATAAAACAGTCTTTTAAAATGCCAGTCTTATTTAAGCTACCATTGTTGACACATGTGCTCTCTGCATTTCTTGACTCGGGGCAGAGGGGAATTTCATCAACATTTCAATTGTCCAGAAGTTCAGCCTGTCCACTAATATGCTGCAGAGACCATTCAGCCTCAAGACCATTGACAGTTGTCCCATAGGGGATGGACTCATCATCACTTGCATGTCTCTGCTTCATATTCAGGTGGGAGCCCTCCACTCTGAACTCATCTCACTACTAGTTACATCCACAGCACACCACAACATTATTTTGGGCTATCCATGGCTTCAACTACATGACCTGTTAATTTCCTGGCAGCATAAGGACATTCTTCAATGGCCACATACCTGTTTCCAAAATTGCCTGCTTCATCCCCAACTGGCCCTCTCTTCCACATCCATGGAGAGTCCCCAGCCTGATTCACTTGACAATGTTCCTGAATGCTACATGGGCTTAAAGGAAGTCTTTAGTAAGGGTAAGGCTTGTGGCCTATCTCCTCACCACAAATATGACTGTGCAATTTCTCCTTTCAGGTACCACTCTGCCACACAACTGCATCTACCCACTTTCTCAGACCAAGCAAGCCACCATGGAAGAGTAGGTGCAGGAAGCTTTGAACCAAGGGTACATCTGACCTTCCACCTCACCTGTATCAGCTGGCTTCTTCTTTGTGGAGAAGAAGGGAGGAGGTTTTTGACCATGTATTGATTATAGGAACCTCAACCAAATCACCATGAAATACCCTTATCCTCTTCAACTGGTACCCTCAGCCCTTGAACAACTATGTGCCATGAAAATCTTCTCCAAACTAGACTTACATAGTGCTAAGCACAGATCTCAGCACTTCCAGTGGAATCCAGCAGCCAAGGAAGCCTTCAAGAAACTCGAGGCCACTTTTACCATGCCCCCCATACTTCAGCATCCTGATCCTGCTAAAACATTTATAGTAGAAGTGGACACATCCAAGACTGGAGTAAGAAGTGTGATCTCCCAACGATTTGGGGAGAAGCCCAAACTGCACCCAGTGGCTTTCATTTCAAATAAGCTCACATCCACAGAGAGGAATTATGACATCTGCAACATAGAACTACTAGCAATCAAGTTAGCCCTGGAAGAATGGAGACATTGGCTGGAGGGAGCCACACACCCCTTTGTTATCTTAACTGATTAGAAGAACCTTGAATATCTCAAGAAGGCAAGACATCTCAACCCATGTCAAGTCAGATGGGCACTGTTCTTTAAACATTTCAATTTCATGTCATCTTTCCATCCCAGCACCAAGAACACCAAGGTAGATGCACTGTCCAGAATTCACAGCTCCTCTCCACACAACTCAGAACCACACCCCATTCTAGCACATGAATGTTTTGTTCGGGCAATCACATGGGATTTTGACAAAGAAATCAAAGAATCACAACCTCAGACACCTCCAGAAAACTGGCCCCCCAGTCTTCTGTACATCCCACACAAACTCAGAGGCAGACTCATTACTTGGGCTCATGCATCTCTTGCCACAGGCCACCCCAGCAGCCACTGTACACACCAGCTGCTGAGGAATAAGTATTGGTGGGAGGACATTGTGACGTAGATCAACCACTTTACCACAAACCCCACCTGCTAGAAAATTATGCCCCCTCCCTGTACCTCAAAGATGCTGGTCTCACCTGGCCATCAATTTCATCACTAATCTACCTCCTTCCCAAGGCAACACAACCATCCTGGTCATCATTGACAGGTTTGCCAAAGCCATCAGACTCGTCCCGTTACCTAGTCTACCTACAGCCTTTCAAACCACCAAACTCATCTTCCATTGTGTTTTCAGATATTTTTGGCATTCCTGAGGCTGAATATGCACAGAACTCACTCAAGCACTCTGCAACTCAACTAACCCCATTCCAGTGCATACTTGGCTACCAATCCCCTTGTTCCCATGGGATGATGTACCCATGCAAGTACAAGCAGTTGACAACTGGTTCAGATGGAGCCAACAGATGTGGGAGGAGGTTCACCAAAGAATTGAAGTAGTCAACTGCAAGTATAAACAATATGCTGACAAACACAGAAGCAAGAACCCGGAATACTCTCCAGGAGATCAGGTGTGGGTCTCCACAAGGGATCTGAAGGAACCAAACACATGCAAGAAACTTCAGGCATGCTATATTGGTCCATACAAAGTCCTCCCATGCATCAATGAGGTTTCATACAAACTAGAGCTCCCAGCTCCCAGCGGAATGGCACCCACAATTCACGTCTCATGTCTGAAGCCAGCTATCCAAAGTCCATTATCTGAAAACACTCCCACCCAAGGCCCCCCCCGACTTAAACATAGAGGGGGAACCCATCTACCAGGTAAACAAGATCCTGAACTCCAGACATAGACAAGCACAACTGGAGGACATGGTAGATTGGGAAGGCTACAGACCCAAGGAGTGAAGTTGGGTATGCTCGAAGGACATTCTGGACTCTCACCTGATACAGGAATTCCACAGCCAGCACCCCAGCAAGCCTGCACCAAGAGGAAGAGGGCGTCCAAGAAAGGATATAGCTCCTGGGGGGGGGGGGCTTCTGTCAGTAACAGCGTTGAGAGCACAAACTCAAAACAGGCATATAAATGCCACAATGATGCTAAAAAGAAAGCACAAGCTGGAGATGGACTGCATTTCTGCAAAATGCTAAGTGTGCTTGCTAAGCTGTAGCAGAGGGTCACCAACAGAAAGTGGATCAGACATAAGACCTCGCACTGCAAAATCTTTTTTACATGATCTACAGATAGAGTGCCCCTCCTTGAATTGCCACCTTAAAGTTGTGGAGGGGTTTGAGTGCCTCAGTGATTCTAGGAGCTATGTTGTCAGGGGCACTTGCTCCTGGTAGGGTCTCCCAAGGCAAACAGATCCTAGATGAGAGATCAGACAAGCAGCAGTTCAAAAGACCCTTATGAGAGAAAGATCAAGGCTCAGAGTGCCCTCATACAGACCAGAGATACCGGGGCCCCACCCTGGAGCCAGGTCTGGGGGAGGGGCTTGTCGGTGAGCACTTGGTGGCTGGGCCTATGTCTGTGGGGACTGGCTGGGCCCAGCTTGAATGAGAAACATGGAACCACTCTCTTGTGGACCCACCACCCACAGGAGGTGCCGTAAGGGTCCAGTGTATTGTGGATTGAGTGGCAGCCAAAGGCAGAGGCCCTGGCATACTGATCCCTGGCTGACAAAACTGGCTTTTGGAACATGGAATGTCACCTCTCTGGTGGGGAAGGAGCCTGAGCTTGTGCGTGAGGTTGAGAGGTACCAACTAGATATAGTTGGTCTCACCTCAACACATAGCTTGGGCTCTGGAACCAATTTCCTGGAGGGGGGGTTGGACTCTCTTCTATGCTGGAGTTGCCAAGGGTGAGTGGCACTGGGCAGGGGTGGGGCTATTGGTAGCCCCCCAGTTCAGCGCACTAACATCAGAGATCTCCCCAGTAAATGAGGGGGTTGTTTCCCTGCGCCTTCGGGTTGGGGAACAGTCTCTGACTGCCATTTGCAATTATGTGCCAAATGGTAATTCAGAGTATCCGGCCTTCTTGGAGTCCTTGAGTGGGGTACTAGACAGTGCACCATGAGGGGACTTCACTGTTTTACTGGGGGAATTCAATGCTCATGTGGGCAGTGACAGTGAGACCTGGAGGGGTGCGATTGGGAGGAACAGCCTGCCCAATCTGAACCCGAGCAGTGTTCTGTTGCTGGACTTCTGTACCATGCATGGTTTGGCCATAATGAACACCATGTTCGAGCATAAGGGTGCCCATAAGTGCACGTAGATCGATGATTGACTTTGTAATTGTTTCATCTGATCTATGACCATATGTCTTGGATACTCAGGTGAAGAGAGGAGCAGAGGTGTCAACTGATCACTACCTGGTGGTGAACTGGATCAGATAGTGGGAGAGGAGGCCGGACAGACCTGGTAGGTCCAAATGTGTAGTGAGGGTATGCTGGGAACATCTGGTGGAGGCTCCCGTCCATCGGATTGTCAACTGCCACCTCCAGCGGAACTTCAACTGCATACTGGGGGAGGATGGGGACATTGAGTCTGAATGGACCATGTTCTGTACCTCCATTGCTGAGACAGCCATGTAGAACTGTGGCTGCAAGGTTGTTGGTGCCTGTCGTGGCAGTAATCCCCAAACTCAGTGGTGGACACCTGTACTGAGGGGAGCAGTCAAGCTGAAGAAGGAGTCCTATTAGGCTTGGTTAGCCTGTGGGTCTCCAGAGGCAGCTGACAGATACCGACGGGCCAAGTGGAATGTGGCTCTGGCAGTCGCTGGAGCAAAAACTTGGGTGTGGGAGGAATTTGGTCAGGCCATGGAAAGCAACTTTTGATCAGCCTTGAAGAGATTCTGGCAAACCATCCCGTGGCTCAGGAAGGGGAAGCAGTGCTCTGTCCCTACTGTTTACAGTGGGGACGGAGTGCTGTTGACCTCAAATGGGGACATTGTTTGGTGGTGGAAGGAATACTTAGAGGATCTCCTCAATCCCACCTTCATGTTGTCCAAGGAGGACAGAGAGTCTGAGGGTGCTTGGGAGGACTCTCCCATCACAGTGGCTGAGGTTGATGAGGTGGTTAAAAAGCTCCTTGGTGGCCGGGCTCTGGGGGTGGATGAGATCTGTCCTGAGTTCCTGAAGGTGCTGGATGTTGTTGGGCTGTCTTGGCTGACACACCTCTTCAACATTGCGTGGAGTTCAGGAATAGTGCCTCTGAATTGGCAGACTGGGATGGGACCGGACTGGAGAGCATGTTCCAACTATAGGGGTATCACACTTCTCATACTCCCCAGGAAAGCCTAAGCTGGGGTGCTGGAGAGGAGAATCTGGTCAATAGTTGAACCTCAGATTCAGGAGGAACTATGCAGTTTTCATCCTGGTCATGGAACACTGGACCAGCTCTTTACCCTTGCAAGTGTACTGGAGGATGCATGGGAGTTTGCCCAACCAGTCTACATGTGTTTTGTGGACCTAGAGAAGGCTTACAACCATGTCCCTCATGGTGCCCTGTGGGAGGTGCTTTGGAAGTATGGGGTTCAGGGCCCACTGCTGCAGGCCATTCGTGCCCTGTATGACTGGAGTAGGAGTTTGGTTCATATTGCCAGCAGTAAGTCAGACTCATTCCTGGTGCATGTGGGACTCCACCAGGGCTGCCCTTTTTCACTGGTTCTGTTCATAACTTTTATGGGCAGAATTTCTAGGCCCAGCCAAGAGGCAGAGGGTGTATGGTTTGGTGGCATCAGGATCGCATCTCTGCTTTTTGTGGATGATGTGGTCCTGTTGGCTTCATCAATCTGTGACCTACGGCATGCTCTGGGATGGTTTGCAACCTAGTGTGAAGCAGCTGGGATGAGGATCAGCACCTACATGGCCATGGCGCTCAGCCAGAAACGGGTGGAATGTCTTCTTTGGGTCAGGGGAAAGTTGCTACCTGAAGTGGAGGAGTTTAAGCATCTCAGGGTCTTGTTCATGAGTGAGGGTAGGGGGGAGCAGGAGTTGGACAGACAGATCGGGCCAGTGTCAGCAGTGATGCGGATGCTAAACTGGTCTGTTGTGGTAAAGAGAGAGCTGAGCCAAAAGGCAAAGCTCTCAATTTACTGGTCCATCTATGTTCCCACCCTCACCTATGGTCACAAGCTGTGGGTAGTTACCGAAAGAATGAGATTGTGGATACAAGCGATTGAAATGAGTTTTCTCCGCAGGGTGGCTGGGCTCTCACTTAGAGACAGGGTGAGAAGCTTGCTCATTCAGGAAAGACTCAGATTAGAACCGCTGCTCCTCCACATTGAAAGGAGTCAGTTGAGGTGGTTCAGACACCTTGTGAGGATGCCCCCTGGATGCCCCCCAGGGGAGGTTCTCTGGGCGTGCCCCACCAGGAGGAGACCCTGGGACAGACCCAGGGCACGCTGGAGAGATTACATTTCTCAGCTGGCCTGGGAATACCTCAGTATTCCCCTGGAAGAGCTGGTGGAGGTGGCTGGGGAGAGGAAAGTCTGGGCTGCTCTGCTTAGGCTGCTACCCCTGCAACCCGGACCCGGATAAGCAGCAGAAAATAAATGGATGGATGGATGGATGGATACAGATAGAGAGAGAGAGTGTGTGTGTGTGTGTGGACTGTGCATAGTGTCTGTCTATTGTGTGTATAGTGTTTGTAGTGTGTGCAGTGTGTGTGGCTGCACGCTCTAAAATTTCAGTTTAAACTGGCTCAACTCGCAGCACCACATGATACTTCGCACTCTAAAATATATTTTTTGATATGATCTACAGCATCTTTAAAACGTTTAGTGTGCTTATATACAGCTTTTGGACAGGCATACTTGTTTTCTCCTTCTTGTCATTTTCCTGTCATTTTTTTCTTCATAGAGAATGAATGGGGCTCACTAATCAAACTGTCCTGCTCTGACACGCTTCATCAGAGACCCATCAAACTTCATGGGATACCTGAGGCCAACTCCCACAACACATACATACATTCAGTTCTGACCTGCACTCATCTTTAACTTTTTTTTTTGCTCACCCCTTTTTCCCCTATTCACTTCCATTCTTTGTCCCCCCATTCAAATGAATGGAGTTTTGGGAGAAAATCTTTGCATCCTGTCATACTTCACACTCTAAAATCTCTGTTTTAAACAATGCCACACTCTCTGTTAATTTACCCAGAACCAGCCGTAGATCATATAGATATATAAGATTTTAGAACATGAGGTGTCATGTCGTGCTGAGAGTTGAGCCATTTTAAACAGAGATTTTAGAGCACGCAGTGATACACACTACACACACTGCCACACCTACTTTGCCACACACACACTACACACACTTTGCCACACCCACACATATTCTTTCTCTTTCTCTCTCTCTCTCTCTCTCTCTCTCTCTCTGTAGATCATGTTAAAAAGATTTTGCAGCATGAGGTCTCATGTCTGATCCATTTTCTCTGTGTGGCCCTCTGCTACAGCTGAGCAAGAACACTTGGCATTTCCTCTGCAGAAATGCAGTCTAGTTCCAGCTTGTGCTTTCTTTTTAGCATCAGTGTGGCATATATATTTCTCCACAATGGGTCATACTAATTTAAAAATGGATACATTCAGTAAAAATACTTTTAAAATGAGCAAAACTACAATGTAAACATAGAATATAAACAGATGAGTTGCTCCAAGTGACCACTACCTGACGACATTGTGTACTTCACCACTGCAGGAAGACCATCTGGCATTTTAAAGAAAATTCATTTTTCTCAAGCACTATTTGCTCTCCACAAATTAAAGTTTGATTTTTCAAATCTGCGACTACTTTTACTTCAAATAAGTTTGAGAATAAATCGGCTGGAGGATCCCTTTAAGTATGAAGCTTTGCCCTGCTATGAATTTACTGTACATGCTGTATAAAGTGTCCAAACTTCTAAATTTATTGTTCAGAAAAAAAAGGTTGTCTTTTTTTTTAAGTTTCCATGTAAACATCTGACAGGATCTATTAACATTCCTGATAGCTTTGGGTGCAAAATAGATTTGGGCTTGTAGATGACAAGATGAATGTAATTTGGGAAAATCTACGGTCCAGTATTTGAGATGGTCCAAGTTCAGAGGCTATCATATGTGTTGATCAACTTTACTCTTTGTTTCAAGTTATATTTCACAAACAAACACACACACACCCCTTCTGATTGATGTAATGGATTGATTGCATTTTGGGAAAACGTCTCATGGATATATCAAATTTTGGGGAAAACAAAAGAACTTTGAAACATCAAAATCTAGATTTGCATTTTTAATGTTATTACAACCTCATTGTGGAGTTTGCATGTTCTCCCCGTGTCTGCGTGGGTTTCCTCTGGGTGCTCTGGTTTCCTCCACAGTCCAAAGACATGCAGGTTAGGTTAACTGGTGACTCTAAATTGACTGTAGGTGTGAATGTGAGTGTGAATGGTTGTTTGTGTTTATGTGTCAGCCCTGTGATGACCTGGTGACTTGTCCAGGGTGTACTCTGCCTTTCGCCCGTAGTCAGCTGGGATAGGCTCCAGCTTGCCTGCGACCCTGTAGAACAGGATAAAGTGGCTAGAGATAATGAGATGAGATGAGACAACCTCATTATGTTATATTAAACTGTCAAACAGAAAATAGCCATTTTCATGTGACAGATTTTTTGAGAAAGAAAATAAATTTTTTTCTCAAGTTTATCACACTGGATTTATAGCATTTTAGAACCATACTCTTCATATTTTTATTTTTAGCGCTGTGGCAGCAGGGGCAGAGTAGAGTGTCAGCTGTGAACTGGAGTCAGGTTGAACCAGTAGGTAACATATGATGAGGTGCACCTGTGTCTAATTACTGGCTATCTATTAACCTGTGTCTCTGTGTGTCTTCTAGACAGCCAGGAACGAGGGAGAGAAAGAGAGCTATGACACCCCGTCACATGTGTGTGTAGTGTGCCTACATAGTTGTTTACTGTCACTGAAAAGTGTGGAAAAAAACCCCACACCTGTTTTGAAGCTGTTAGGACTAGGACTGTTTTGGCCTCTAGAGGCCGCTGTTATTTCCTTTTCATGTCGTGTTTATTTTGGCCTCTAGAGGCCGCCACTGTTCCTGTGTTTTGTGTTTGTGTTAATTGCCTAATTATCTTCACCTGTGTCCTTAATTAGTTTGTCTATTTATACCCCTGAGTTCAGTCCTTTTGTCACGGAGTCTTTGTGCTGTTATGTTTATCTCCAGTTTCCTTTGTACTGTGTTTTTTGATCTTCTTAGCTTTTGAATTTTTGCACTTTGCTTTTCTTTTGGATTATACTCTTTGGTTTTTTTTTTTTGTCTTTTGTTTTGCCCTGTATATAGTGTATATAGTTTAAATAAACCTTTTGATTCTTTTTCTACTTCCGCCTCACGCCTCTGCATTTGAGTCATCCCCCTGGTGGCCTAGTGGGGGTTTGCTGGATTATCACACCAACGAACCAGGTTCGAATCCCAGCAAAACCCTAACAGAAAGACTCCGTCATGACCGACTCAGCAGAGGCTGCTTCAACTGTCTACCCGGCCAACCTTCAGGGAATTATGGCAGCTTTGACACGCTTCGGAGCGACCATGGACGCTCATGGACGTACGCTCACCAGCCAACGTGAGGCCCTCGCTCGCCACGAGGAACTGCTTCAGCAAATTGGGAAAACCCTGGCACAGCTGACATCTCTGCCTGCATCTCCTGCTCCTGATCCAGTTCCTGCTCCTGATCCAGCTCCCACTCCTGCTCCAGTGCCTCCTGCAATGCTGCCTTCTTCACCTCGCGAACCCAGCCTTCCTGCACCACAGAGGTATGACGGCAAGCACAGTGAGTGCCGAGAGTTCCTTACCCAGTGTCAACTCACCTTTGAGCTTCAGCCTACCACCTACACTACGGATCGCCGCAAGATTGCCTTTGTGATCACCTTATTAGCTGGTAAGGCGCGAGCCTGGGCTACTGCTATCTGGCAAAGACAGGGACCTGAGTGCTTTGATTTCCAGCTGTTTTCTGAAGAGATGCTTCGGGTCTTCGATCAGGCAGACATCAGTACCGACGCAGCCCGAAAGCTCATGTCCATCCGGCAAGGAGGAAGCGTCGCAGATTACGCCATCTCGTTCCGAACACTCGCAGCAGTAAGTGGATGGAACGAGACTGCCCTGGTGTCAGCCTTCCACCATGGTCTGTCTGACCCCATCAAGGACGGTCTGGCCTCTATTGGATGCCCAAGTGACCTCGAAACCCTCATCTCACATGCTATTCGTCTGGACAACAGGATGAGAGAACGCCACCAAGCCTTGAGCCCCCCCAGCCTCCCTACCTCTACCTGGAGACCGTCTACCTCCTTCAGTGACTGTCCAGAACCCATGCAAGTGGGTCGTACTCGCCTCTCCGCATCTGAGAGGGAGCGCAGAAGGAGGGACAAGTGCTGCATCTACTGTGGCAAGCCTGGTCACTTCCGAGCATCATGTCCCGAACTCTTGGGAAAAGGACCGCCCCGTCCAGCCGAGGGAGGGTTGTGACGGGGCCTACCCTCTCTCCCGGACTCCCTGGCCAAGGAATCTACATCCCGGTCTCCATCTCCTGGGGTGAGTCTGTCCACTCTTGTCAAGCTTTGATAGACTCAGGGGCGGCTGGGAACTTTATGGATATTCACTTCGCCCAAAGCATCAATATACCTACTGCACCTCTTGAAGTCCCTCTGTCTGTGTCTGCCCTCGATGGCCAAGCGTTAGGTGATGGAAGAGTCACCCAAGTTACTTCTCCAGTCTTCCTCCAGTCTCAAGGTCACAAGGAAGAAATATCCCTGCACCTGATTCCTTCACCTGAGTTCCCAGTTATTCTAGGCCTTCCTTGGCTTACTCGCCACAACCCTCGCATAGACTGGGTAACAAGCCAGGTTGTGCAATGGGGCCCTGCATGCCATGCCTCTTGTCTGCTCTCTAGCTCTCCTGTGTCTCCTGCCGAGCCCCCTGATCTCACCGAGTTATCTCAAGTTCCCACAGAGTACTGGGATCTCAAGGAGGTATTCAGCAAAAGCAGGGCCGCCGTTCTTCCTCCGCACCGGGCCTACGACTGTGCCATCGACTTGCTCCCTGGGACTACCCCTCCTCGTGGCAGACTGTTTTCACTCTCTCAGCCAGAACGCAAGGCCATGGAGGAATACCTCAAAGATGCCCTGGTCTCTGGGTTTATTCGACCCTCCACTTCACCTGCTGGAGCCGGCTTCTTCTTTGTCGGCAAGAAGGATGGGGGGCTCCGACCATGTATTGATTACAGGGGCCTGAATAAGATCACTGTGCGCAACCGATATCCCCTTCCGCTGATGTCCACAGCTTTCGACCTGCTCCAAGGCGCCACCGTCTTCACCAAGTTGGACCTACGGAACGCATACCACCTCATCCGTATCCGACAGGGAGACGAGTGGAAGACTGCCTTTAACACCCCGTCTGGGCACTACGAATACCAGGTGATGCCCTTCGGACTCACCAACGCACCAGCTGTTTTTCAGGCCCTAATCAACGACGTCTTAAGGGACATGATTAACCTATACGTTTTTGTCTACCTCGACGACATCCTTATCTTTTCCAAGACCGTGCAGGAGCACCGCCACCATGTCCGCCAGGTTCTCCAGAGGCTGCTACAGAACAATCTGTTCGCCAAGGCCCAGAAATGCGAATTTCATGTTCCCGAGGTCTCCTTTCTGGGATTTATTGTACGGACAGGCCAACTCCAAATGGACCCTGCCAAGACCCTGGCCGTCCGGGATTGGCCTACTCCCAAGTCCGTTAAGGAGGTTCAGCGGTTCTTAGGATTCGCTAACTTCTACCGCAAGTTCATCAGGAACTTCAGTTCTGTGGCAGCACCCATGTCAGACCTCACCAAAGGGACAGGTGGATCTTATGGCTGGTCTCCTCAGGCAGAAAAGGCGTTCAAAGACCTCAAGGACCGCTTCTGCACGGCACCCATTCTGGTTCTCCCGGACACCTCCCAACCATTCATCGTGGAGGTGGACGCCTCGGACAGTGGTGTCGGCGCGGTGCTCTCTCAACGTTCGGAAGGAAAGCTGCACCCCTGCGCTTACTTCTCCCACCGCCTGAGTCCTGCTGAGTCCCGGTACGATGTGGGGGATCGAGAACTGCTAGCGGTCAAACTGGCCCTTGAGGAGTGGAGGCACTGGCTGGAGGGAGCACAACATCCATTCCTGGTTTGGACTGACCACAAGAACCTGGAGTACCTCCAGCAAGCCAAGAGACTGAACCCTCGACAGGCTAGGTGGGCCCTGTTTTTCAGTCGGTTTGACTTCACCCTCTCATACCGCCCCGGCTCCAAGAACACCAAACCTGACGCACTGTCCAGACTGTTCTCTGCCACTAACAGGGAGAATGAAGTCGGGCCTATTATCCCTGTGTCCCGGATTGTGGCCCCTGTCCGCTGGGGTATTGAGGAGGCTGTCCGACGAGCCCAACGCCAGGACCCCGGTCCTGGGACGGGGCCACCAGGCCTCTTGTACGTCCCACATCAAGCCCGGGCCAAGGTTCTCCAGTGGGGTCACTCTTCCCCTCTCACCGCCCACCCGGGAGCTCGGAGGACCCTGGACTTCCTGAAAAGACGCTTCTGGTGGCCTAACATGGAGAAGGAAGTAAGGTCATTTGTCCTGTCCTGTGAGGTTTGCACCAGAACCAAGAACCCACGACAGCGTCCCCAGGGTCTCCTGCATCCTCTGACCATTCCCCGGCGTCCCTGGTCCCACGTGGCAGTCGACTTTATCACGGGTCTCCCTGAGTCACAAGGTAACACGGTCATTTTGGTCTTAGTTGACAGATTCTCCAAGGCCTGCCGCTTCATACCACTGTGCAAACTCCCCTCTGCTCTTGAAACTGCGAAACTTTTGTTTAATCATGTCTTCCGAGTCTTTGGTCTTCCACAGGACATCGTCTCAGACCGAGGGCCCCAGTTCTCCTCCCGAGTGTGGCACAGGTTCTGCAAGGTCATCGGAGCCACTGCCAGCCTCTCCTCTGGGTTTCACCCACAGTCCAATGGTCAGACGGAGAGGCTCAACCAGGACCTGGAAACCACCCTGCGAGGCCTGGCTATGGATAACCCGACATCGTGGAGCACCTGGCTGCCATGGGCGGAGTACGCCCACAACACCCTGCAGTCATCGGCCACCAAGCTGTCGCCATTCCAGTGCCAATTCGGGTTCCAGCCACCTCTGTTCCCGGACCAGGAGGAGGACGCGGGGGTGCCCTCGGTCAACCAATATGTGAGACGGTGTCGCAAGACCTGGAGCAAGGTCAGGAAGACCCTCATACAGACCTCCAGAACCAACCAGACTCAGGCCAACCGCCATAGAAGACCTGCACACGCTTTCCGCCCTGGGCAGCGTGTTTGGCTGTCCACTAAGGACCTTCCGCTGCGGGTGGAGAACCGCAAGCTTGCTCCTCGCTACATTGGCCCCTTCAAGGTGGTGCGCAGGGTGAACCCTGTCTCCTACCGGCTCCAGTTGCCCCGGACTCTGAGGATCAACCCCACTTTCCATGTTTCCCTGTTACGGCCCGTACTGACGTCTACGTATGCCCCTGCCCCTAGGAACCCCCCACCCCCCCG
Source organism: Neoarius graeffei (assembly GCF_027579695.1). Lineage (NCBI taxonomy): Eukaryota > Metazoa > Chordata > Actinopteri > Siluriformes > Ariidae > Neoarius > Neoarius graeffei. The sequence goes on from NC_083574.1 coordinate 63,966,643, forward strand.
CATCTTCCAGGGGCAGACTGTGTTCACTGTGAATCGCCTGCTTGACTCCCGCCGGGTCCGCGGCGGGTTGCAATATCTGGTGGACTGGGAGGGCTATGGTCCTGAGGAGCGCTGCTGGGTTCCTGCTCGGGATGTCCTTGATAAAGAACTATGTCGGGACTTCCATTCGGCCCATCCGGATCGCCCTGGGAACGTCAGGAGACGCTCCTAGAGGGGGGGGTCCTGTTAGGACTAGGACTGTTTTGGCCTCTAGAGGCCGCTGTTATTTCCTTTTCATGTCGTGTTTATTTTGGCCTCTAGAGGCCGCCACTGTTCCTGTGTTTTGTGTTTGTGTTAATTGCCTAATTATCTTCACCTGTGTCCTTAATTAGTTTGTCTATTTATACCCCTGAGTTCAGTCCTTTTGTCACGGAGTCTTTGTGCTGTTATGTTTATCTCCAGTTTCCTTTGTACTGTGTTTTTTGATCTTCTTAGCTTTTGAATTTTTGCACTTTGCTTTTCTTTTGGATTATACTCTTTGTTTTTTTTTTTTGTCTTTTGTTTTGCCCTGTATATAGTGTATATAGTTTAAATAAACCTTTTGATTCTTTTTCTACTTCCGCCTCACGCCTCTGCATTTGAGTCATCCCCCTGGTGGCCTAGTGGGGGTTTGCTGGATTATCACACCAACGAACCAGGTTCGAATCCCAGCAAAACCCTAACAGAAGCCTCCTCCCAGTTTCTCTCTTTCCTAAACATTAGAGAGCTGTCACACTGGTGCCAAAACACAGGAACTGAGGAACAATGCTGGCATGGAGTCCAAACCAGTCAGAGAGCTCCACCAGATGCTTGCCAATGACCTCCAGCACCAGCAGCATGCCCTCATTGCCCTGTCAGTAGATCAGGGGCAGTGCTTCCACAATCTGCACGAGGGCCAGGCAGAAGACTGGCAGGTGATCTGGAGCTGGATCCAGTTAGAAGGTGCTCCATTGGTCATCCCTGTGGCCAGCATGCCCATCCAGCTGGTCAAGATGGGGTTGTAGGACAACCCTGAAGCCTTTCATGAGCTGTTTGGCTGTGTCACGGAGGCAAGTTCATGACCAACCTCACAGTGGGCAGCTCATCTATTGCTGCTCCTGTCGGGGGAAGCCAGCTTGTGGCTTGGCAGCTTCCAGCCACCAGCCTGCTAGAGTACCCCAGTATGAAGCAGGCCATCCTACAGTGGGTCGGCCGTGGCCCAGAAGAACAGCGCCAGTGCTTCCACTTGTTGGCATACGGCAAAGTGGGCCAGCCATTTGTGTTCACGCAACAGCTCCGGGATGCCTGCCAAAAGTGTTTGCTTGCAGGCAAGTGTGACATCGAGATCATCATCGAGTGAGTGACACTGGAGCAGTTCGTTGCCCAACTGCTGAGCAAGATGTCCAAATGGATCCGGTGTCACTGAGCAGCATCACTGGAGGAGGCAGGCCAGCTGGCCAAGGACCACCTGATGGTGTTTCCAGGAGCAGGCACTTCCGCAGCTTCTTGTCCTCTCTCTCACTTTCAGCTTCTCCCTCTCTCTACCTCTCTCTCTCCTTGCCCCTCCCCGACACCAGCTCTGTGGAAACAGGGGCCAATTCCCCTGAAACCCACTCCCCACACTCATGTCTGTCCTCCTGTTTCTTTTCTCCCTTCTCCTTCTGTGTCTGTGCCACCATTAACCCCTCCACAGATGGACTCATCCATGCCCACCGCAACTGGGATTGAGCCCGGGCAGGTCTGTTGGCATGGAGGGAAGGCAGGGAATCAGCACTTTTGCAAGGAGGTGGGGTGATTGATTTGCTTCCCTGATGCACCACAGCCTTCCCCTGATCGAGCAGGAGTATACAGGATAGTTGGTATTCAAAGGGGTACAGGTTGTAAGCAGACCTCCATGCATCACAGCCTGATTCACTGCAGGGCACTGGGAAATGCATGATTAGTAAAGGTCAAATGTGTGCACAGGGACATCCACAAATATCTGCTAAAGCCCATCACTATTCACTTCAGGAGAGAAAAACATCATGTGGAGGTGGTGGTTGATCCGAGCCACACCCTCCCACTGAGCCTGGGAACCAATTGGCCAGGGTTTAAAATATTAATGAAATAGTTAGTTGTGGGTGGGTCCTGCAGTAGCACATTATGGGGGGATCCTGCCATAATCTTAGCTGGGGAGGCAGTACCACGGCCATCTGCATCAGCTCAGCGTCATGATAGCATGGAGAGCAGGAGAGCTCGCCTTTCTGTCTGCAGAATCCCTTACGGGATTTTCCATTAGAGTAGACACATTTCAAGTCTCTGAGACATGCTTTTGACCAAGTGAAAATAATGTGTGGCAGTGGGGGCGTGGTCAAGTGCTGGTCTGTGACAGGAGGGTGGAGTCAGGGAAGGTAAGTGGCAGAATCACAACACCTGAGGGCAATTAACCTGTTTGTGTGTCTTCCCAGTGACCGCACCCTACTTAAGGAGGGAGAGCGAGAGTAGAGGGAGCTCTTTCCTGAACCAGACACCGGTCGTGTGTGTGTGTGTCTGTCTGTTTTGTTGAAAGTTGTTCACTGAAAAGTGTGGCAATAAAAGCCCTATTCCCGAACCTGATCTCTGTCCTGCCGTCCTCTGTGCTCCACCCACCCATACAAACCGTTACAGTGGTGCCAAAACCCGGGATCTGGAGCGCAGCAGCCGATCAGCCCCATGGAGTCCTCCCCGTTCGCCGAACTGGTCCACGCCCTCGCCACAGCCCAGCAAAGCCAGCACCAGGTGCTCGTCACCCTCCAAAAGGAACAGGAACAGCGGTTCGAGGCCCTGGTGCTGGCCCAGCAAGAAGATTGTGAGGTGTTCCAGCACCTCCTCGCGTCGGCGGGGTCCACCAGCGCTCCCACCGTGGGCCCGTCCCCCCTCACCCTAACCAAGATGGGCCCACAGGACGACCCCGAGGCATTTATCATGCTCTTCGAGCAAGTCGCGGAGACCTCGGGGTGGCCGATGGAGCAGCGCATGGCGCGCGTCCTCCCCCTGCTAACGGGAGAGGCGCAGCTGGCCGTGCTACAGCTCCCCACTGACCGCCAGCTGACCTATGCGGACCTCCGCCGGGCCATCCTCCAGCATGTGGGGCGCACCCCTGAGCAGCAGCGTCAGCGCTTCCGCGCTTTGCGCTTGGAGGAAGTCGGCCGGCCGTTTGCATTTGACCAGCAACTCCGGGATGCCTGCTGGCGGTGGCTGAGGGCCGACAACCGCGACGCCGAAGAGATTGTTGACCAGGTGGTACTGGAACAGTTCATCACACGCTTGCCAGCAGAAACCGCGGAGTGGGTCCAGTGCCACCGCCCGGCATCGCTGGATCAGGCCATCGAGCTGGCGGAGGACCATTTGGCAGCTGTCCTGGCGGCAGGACAGCCTCTTCTTTCCTCTTCTCTCTCTCTCTCTCTCTCTCTCTCCCTCTCCTCCTGTGTCCCGTCCTCTCCTCATTCCCCCACCGCGGAGGCAGGAGCTGGCACCACCCCAGCTGGCCCGCCGCACCCACGGTGCCCTCCCGTTTCTCCCTTCTGTGTCTGTCTCCCCCTCCTCAGGTGAGTGAGCCCCAGAACACCGGTGCGGAGAGGAAGCCCGGGCCGGTTTGCTGGTGCTGTGGGGAGCCGGGCCACCTCCAACAGCAGTGCATGGCAATGGAGGTGGGCGCAGTGGTTCGGATCCCCAATGCGCCAGGAGCCGCCCTCAATCGGGCCGGAGCGTATCGCGTACCGGTGAGTATTCAAGGGGATACATATCAGGCGTTGGTGGATTCCGGTTGTAATCAAACCTCAATTCACCAAAGCCTGGTGAAAAACGAGGCATTGGGGGGAGCACAGGGGGTGAAGGTGTTGTGTGTGCACGGGGATGTTCACAGCTACCCTTTGGTGTCGGTCCACATTTTTTTCTGAGGGGAAAAATTTATAGTAAAGGCGGCTGTTAATCCTCGCCTCACCCACTCGATAATTTTAGGGACTGATTGGCCAGGATTCGGGGAGTTGATGAGCTGTTTAGTGAAGAGTGGGTCCTGCCATACTTCAGCAGGGGGAGGTCCCGGTGTCGCCTTGGTGGGAGCAGCTGTCACAGAGCCGTCTACGTCATCTCCGCATCAGAGTGAGGAGCCGCAGGCTCCTCCTCTCTCTCTCGGGGAATCCCTTGCGGATTTCCCATTATAACAGTCGCAAGACGAGACTCTGCGGCATGCGTTTGACCAAGTGAGAGTAATCGATGGTCAAACGATCCCGCTAAATGTCACCCCGTCCTTCCCCTATTTTTCTATTATGAAGAATAGATTATACCGATTGACGCAGGACACTCAGACAAAAGAGCAAATCATGCAGCTTTTAATTCCAAAGAGCCGCCAGGAATTGGTATTCCAGGCGGCTCACTTTAATCCCATGGCTGGACACTTAGGGCAGGATAAGACACTAGCCCGAATAATGGCCTGATTCTATTGGCCGGGGATTCGCGGCGATGTTCGTAGGTGGTGTACGGCGTGCCGAGAATGCCAGTTAGTAAATCCAGCGGCCATTCCAAAAGTGCCTTTGCGCCCTCTACCATTAATCGAGACCCCGTTCGAAAGAATTGGGATGGATCTCGTTGGGCCATTAGATCGGTCAGCATGAGGGTACCACTTTATATTAGTTCTGGTGGACTATGCAACATGATACCCGGAAGCAGTGCCTCTGCGCAATATCTCAGCACGCAGTATTGCGGAGGCGCTCTTCCGCGTTATCTCCCGAGTTGGAATCCCGAAAGAGATTCTGACTGATCAAGGCACCACGTTTATGTCACGGACACTGCACGAACTGTATGGGTTATTGGGGATTAAGCTGATCCACACCAGCGTGTATCACCCACAAACGGATGGTTTAGTTGAACGGTTCAATCGCACCCTCAAGAATATAATTAAAAAATTCGTAAGTGAGGACGCACGTAATTGGGATAAGTGGCTCGATCCCTTGTTGTTTTCAGTGCAAGAGGTCCCCCAAGCCTCCACGGGGTTCTCCCCGTTTGAATTATTATATGGCTGTAAGCCGCGCGGCATTCTAGATGTGCTGCGGGAAAATTGGGAGGAGGGACCTTCACAAAGTAAAAATGAAATTCAATACGTTATTGATCTGCGCGCAAAACTCCACACACTCACCCACCTAACCCACGAGAATTTGCGGCAGGCCCAAGAACGGCAAGCCCGCCTGTACAACAAGGGTACGTGCCTTAGGAAGTTCGCACCGGGAGATAAAGTACTCGTACTGTTGCCCACATCGAGCTCCAAATTGATCGCCAGGTAGCAAGGACCCTTTGAGGTCACACGGCGAGTCAGGGACATCTACTACGAGCTGAGGTGAACAGACAGGGGTGGGGCGCTACAGATTTAACACCGCAATCTGCTTAAACTCTGGAATGAGGAGGTCCCCGTGGCGTTGGTGTCGGTGGTTCCAGAGAAGGCGGAGCTGGGGCCGGAGGTTCAAAAAGGGGCATTGGCATCATGTAACTCTCTGGTCCCCTGTGGAGACCACCTCTCCCTGACCCAACTCATGGAGGCCGCCCAGTTGCAGACTGAGTTTTCGGATGTGTTCTCGCCCCTGCCCGGTCGCACCGACCTCATAGAGCACCACATTGAGATGCCCCCAGGGGTGGTAGTGTGTAGCTGCCCTTACAGGCTACCCGAACACAAAAAAAAGGTGGGTCAGGAAGAACTCGAGGCCATGCTCGAAATGGGCATCGTCGAGGAGTCCCACAGTGACTGGAGCAGCCCGGTGGTCTTGGTACCCAAGGCCGACGGGTCGGTCCGGTTCTGTGTGGACTATAGAAAAGTCAATGCGGTGTCTAAATTTGACGCGTACCCAATGCCTCGTATTGATGAGTTGCTCGATCGACTAGGCACGGCTCACTTTTATTTGACACTGGATTTAACAAAGGGTTATTGGCAGATCCCCTTGACTCCACTATCCTGAGAAAAAACGGCCTTTTCCACACCGTTCGGATTACACCAATTCATCATACTTCCTTTTGGGCTGTTTGGGGCGCCCGCTATGTTTCAGCGGCTGATGGACAGGGTCCTCCGCCCCCACGCCACTTATGCGGCCGCCTACCTCGATGACATTATCGTCTATAGTAATGACTGGCCGAGGCACCTCGAACATCTGAGGGCCGTCCTTAGGTCGCTGAGGCGAGCGGGTCTCACAGCCAACCCAAAGAAGTGTGCGATTGGGCGGGTGGAAGTACAGTATCTGGGCTTCCACTTGGGCAACGGGCAGGTGTGTCCCCAAATTAACAAGACAGCAGCAATTGCGGCCTGCCCGAGGCCCAAGACCAAAAAGGGGGTGAGACAGTTCCTGGGGCTGGCTGGCTATTATCGTAGGTTTATACCTAATTATTCGGACGTCACCAGCCCGCTGACTGATCTGACTGAAAAGGGGGCACCAGATCCGGTCCAATGGACGGAGCAATACCAGCGGGCTTTCTCTGAGGTAAAGGCTGCACTGTGTGGGGGGCCACTTTTACACTCCCCTGACTTCTCTCTCCCCTTTATGTTGCAGATGGATGCGTCGGACAGAGGGCTGGGGGCTGTTTTGTCCCAGGAGGTCGAGGGGGAGGACCGCCCAGTCTTGTACATTAGCAGGAAGCTGTCGGTGCATGAGGGGTGCTACAGCACCATTGAAAAAGAGTGCTTGGCGATCAAGTGGGCAGTCCTCGCCCTCCGTTACTACCTGCTGGGACGCTCTTTCACCCTCTGTTCGGACCACGTACCCCTCCAGTGGCTCCACCGCACGAAGGATGCCAACGCGCAGATCACCCGTTGGTATCTGGCACTCCAACCCTTTAATTTCAAGCTGGTCCACAGGCCGGGGGTGCAGATGGTCGTGGCGGACTTCCTCTCCCGTCAAGGGAGGGGGAGTCAGCTGCAGGCCGGACGGCCGCCCGGCCTGAGTCGGGCGGTGGGGGTATGTGGCAGTGAGGGCATGGTCAAGCGCCGGTCTGTGACAGGAGGGTGGAGTCAGGGAAGGTAAGTGGCAGAATCACTACACCTGAGGGCAATTAACCTGTTTGTGTGTCTTCCCAGTGACCGCGCCCTACTTAAGGAGCGACAGCGAGAGCAGAGGGAGCTCTTTCCCGAACCAGACGCCTGTCGTGTGTGTGTGTGTCTGTCTGTTTTGTTGAAAGTTGCTCACTAAAAAATGTGGCAATAAAAGCCCTATTCCCGAACCTGATCTCTGTCCTGCCATCCTCTGTGCTCCACCCACCCATACAAACCGTTACAAATGATGGCCAAATTCTCCAACCTGTTGTGTTCTCCTTCCAATATTTTTGTATTAGAAGAAGAAGAAGCCTTTATTTGCCACATGCACACTTAAGCACAGTGAAATTTGTCTTCTGCATTTAACCTCTCTGAAGTAGTGAACACACACATGCACACATACACACACATACCCAGAGCAGTGGGCAGCCATGCTACAGTGCCCGGGGAGCAGTTGGGGGGTTAAGTGCCTTGCTCAAGGGCACTTCAGCCCAAGGCTGCCCCATGTTAACCTAGTCTTTGAACTGTGGAAGAAACCGGAGCACCCTGAGGAAACCCACACAGACATGGGGAGAACATGGAAACTCCACATAGAAAGGCCTCCATTGGCCACTGGGCTCGAACCCAGAACCTTCTTGCTGTGAAGCAACAGTGCTAACCACTACACCACTGTGCTGCCCATTAAGGATAGGCTATATCGAGTGATGCAGGACACTCAAACTAAAGAAGAGATGACACAGTTCTTGGTCCAAAATAGCCATAGGGAACTTTTATTCCATGTGGCTCATCATAATCCTATGGCTGGGCATTTGGGGCAGGATAAAACACTAAATTGTCTCATGGCCCATTTATGTTGGCCAGAGATTCATGCCGATGTCCGCAGGCAGTATGTGGCTTGTCGTGAGTACAAGCTGGTGAATCCAACAACCACAGCAAAAGCGCCATTGCGCCCTTAACCATTAATTGAGATCCCCTTCAAAATAATTGGCATGACTCTCATCAGGCCATTAGATCGATCTGTACACAGGTATCACTTTATATTAGTCATGCAACACAATATCCAACACAATATCCAGAAGCAGTGCCTCTTCACAACATTTCAGCACACAGTGTTCAGATTCAGAGACTCTATTATCTCCCAGTTAGAGATTCCAACAGAAATCCTGACTGATCAAGGCACAATTGTTATGTCACACACTGCGCAAATTGCATGAATTATTGGGGATTAAATCGATTTGTACTAGTGTTTACTAGTGTTTATCATCCACAAATGGATGGGCTCTTCGAAGGATTTAACCAAACACTTAAAAACATAATTTGGATGTTCATTCACAGGGATGCTAAAAACTGGGATGGGTGGCTATACTCTCTGTTGTTTGCAATGCATGAGGTCCCACAAGCCTCCACCAGGTTTTCCCCATTTGAACTGCTGTGTGGGCACAAGCCCTGTGGTGTCTTAGACATCATGAGAGAAAATTGGGAGGAGGGGCCATCTCAAAGCAAAAACAAAATTCAATATGTACTTGACCTGAGAACAAAACTCCAGGCATTGATTTGCATAACACAGGAGAATTTGCGACAGGCCCAAGAACGTCAAGCTCACCTGTAAAACAGAGGGGCATGATGAAGGGAATTTGCACTGAGAGATGAAGTCCTCATTTTACTGCCCACATTGAGCTCAAAATTATTTGCCAGCCCTTTGTGGTCACACAGCAAGTTGGGGAGGTCAACTATGAGGTCAAACGGCCAGATAGAGGTGACGTGTCAAATTTACCACCTCAGTATCCTGAAACTGTGGACAGAGGGGGTTCCTGTGGCTCTGGTGATGGTAGTTCCAGAGACAGTGGAGCTGGGACCAGAGGTAAGTCTAAAAAGTGCAGCCCAATTCACCCCTCCATCCTCTGTGGACACCACTTCTCACTGTTCCAGAAAGCACAGGTTATTAGGTTGCAGGAGGAACTGACACCTCATAGAACACCAGATTGAGACGTTCCCAGGGGTGGTGGTGCGCAGCCACCCGTATTGGCTCCCTGAGTACAAGAAAAATGTGTCAGTTAACAGAATCCAGGGACACATGTCTGCCCGGGGGCATTTTGAGTTATTGACAGATTCAGAAAGTACAGTTTCTAAGCTCTCCAATGATGCCTTCCATGTGGAGATCTGACAATATTTGAAGAATGTGTGGCCTTTTGAAAGTGTATACTTCTTAAAACAGAAAAGGGAGAAAATTGCCCTCAAAGTTTTCCATCTCAGCTACTTTGGGTGCAGGGAGGGCACATAATGGTGCTCATTTGCATGACATTAAGGAAAGCCCTACCCCCTACTAGCTAGCATGATGCTACTTTCATGTAAACAAAGATCACCACGTCAATGTTCCTTCCATGCAAAGTATGCCCAACACAATTATGAAGTACAAAAATAAGTCCTAAAGTATACTTTAATGTTTTGTGGTTGAAAAATTACTCACACCATAAGAAAGAAAGATAGCACGATGATAACACAACTAACACAATGCTAGTTTCATGTAACCAAACCACAACACTCTCCGTTACATGCAAAAATAACCACACAGCCTTAGATTAATAAACTTACCCCATCAGAAAGATAAACGTCACCTTGCACACATCAGTGCCTCCGATGGAATAATGTAGTCCTAGAACACTTCCTTTTGGTTGCATTTTTTTTTTTTTGCTAGAAATGGTTATCTCCGATGTAAATACCGTGCGTCGGTTTGCTTCGCGGTGTTTCAGCTCCTCTGCGCTCTGTTTAGCTTGCTCATTCCATAGTGAAATTACATGCCTGTATGCAGCTTAAGTAGCCACGAGCTCAGCTCGTATCATACAGCTGATTGGCGAAAAAAAAAAAGACTTAAATCATCATGTGAATGGCCCATATGGTAATTAACCCATACACCCCAGCAGGCTACAGTCCTGACAAAAACGAGACAATTTGCAACAAAAAATGTATGCTTTTCCAACAAAACAATCTATTATCTGAAATACTGATTGCATTCTTCAAGATCTCAACTTGCACATTATGGAAAAAAATGAAAATCACAAATTTCGAAAAAAAAAGCTTCTTTTGCGATTATCTTGGATTCGTTTCAGCCGACATGTGTCCCTGGATTTGGAGAGGTGTCACAAATGTGGTTCAGGATGAACTCCAAGCTATGCTGAAGATGGGGGTAATTGAGGAGTCGCACAGTGATTGGAGCAGCCCAGTGGTCTTGGTTCCCAAGACCGATGGGTCGGTTTGGTTCTGTGTGGACAATAGAAAATTTAACATGGTGTCTAAATTTGATGTATATCCAATGCCTCGCATTGATGAACTGCTCGATCAGTTAGGTGCAGCTTGCTCTTACTCGACACTGGATTCAACAAAGGGATATTGGCAGATCTCCTTGACTCCATTACCCCATGAGAAAATGGCTTTTTCCACTCCATTTGGTTTACACCAATTTGTCACCCTTCCTTTTGGGTTGTTTGAGGCCCCAGCAAAGTTTCAGTATCTCATGGACTGAATTCTCCATCTCCACAATGCATATGCAGCAGCCTACTTAGATGACAATCATCTATAATAATGATTTGGAGCAGCATTTGCAGCATCTCAGGGCAATCCTTAGGTCACTGAGGCACACTTGCCTTACAGCAAACCCGAAAAAGTGTGCAATTGGACAGGTGGAAGTACGGTATCCAGGCTTCCACTTGGGTCATGTGCAGGTGTGTCCCCAAATTGGTAAGACTGCAGCAATTGCGGCCTGCCCAAGACCTAAGACCAAAAAGGGGTGAGGTGGTTCCTGGGGCTGGCTGGCTATTATCGGCAGTTCATACCTAACTTTTCGGACATCATCAGCCTGCTGACTGTCCTCACTAAAAAAGGGGCACCAGATCTGGTCCAGTGGACAGAGCCATGCAAATGGGCTTTTGCTCAAGTAAAGGCAATTTTGTTTGCAAGCCTACTGTTGCATTCTCCTAACTTTTCTCTCTCCTTTTGTTTTACAGACCAATGGGTTGGACAGAGGGTTGGGGGCCATTTTGTCCCAGGTGGTGGAGGGGGAGGAGCATCCAGTGCTGTACATCAGCTGCAAGCTCTCCATACGAGAGTGAAAGTGCAGCACTATAGAAAAGGAGTGTCTGGCCATCAAGTAGGTGGTACTCAGTCTCTGGGCCTACCTGCTAGGATGCCCATTCACCCTCTGTTCTGACCATGCCCCACTCCAGTGGCTCCACCACATGAAGGATACCAATACATGGATCTCTCATTGGTATCTGGCCCTTCAGCCCTTTAAGTTCGAGGTGGTCCACAGGCTGGGTGCACAGATGATGGTGGTGGATTACCTCTCCCACCAGGGGGGAGTCAGCTGCAGGCCAGATGGCTCCCCAGCCTAAGTTGGGTGGTGGGGGTATGTGGCAGCAGGGGCGTGGTCAAGCATCAGCTGTGAACGGTGAGCAGTAAGGTTGAACCAGTAGGTAACAGGTGATGAGGTGCACCTCTGTCTAATTACTGGCCGTCTATTCATCTGTGTCTTCCAGACAGCCAGGAATAAGAAAGATAGCTGTGACACCCCATTGCGTGTATGTGTGTAGTGTGCCTACATAGTCATTTACAGTCACTGAAAAGTGTGAAAAATAATAAACACACATGCTTTGAAGCCTGCTCCCAGTTCCTCTGTTTCCTAAATGTTAGAGTTGTCACAATCACATTTTGGAAAATATCACAACTTTTCTGGAAATGGGGTTAGTAAAAACCTTATTTTGAAGTTCTTGTGTGTTTATGTACATATGTGCATATCCATGTTTGGGCTTGTGTGGTAACTGTGCATCTGGCAGATGGATGGTTTTCAGGTTCGCCACATTTTGCCAGTTATAAATGTTAGTAACTCATCAGTTGATGATGTGTTTTACAGTTTACAGTAAGGCTCCCTCTTTCCAGTTGTAAATGGTAATAATTCATTAATAAACAGTGACATGTTTTGTATTTTACAATAAGGCTCTTCATCCAGTTATACATTTTAGTAACTCATTATTAAATGGTGATTTGCTTTACACTTTACAGTAAGGCTCCCTTTTGACAGTTATGTTATTAACTCATTATTAAACAGTGATTTGTTTTACACTTTACAACAAAGCTCCCTTTTGTCAGGTATAAATGCTAGTAACTCATCAATAGATGGTGATGTGTTTTACACTTTACAATAAGGCTCCTTTTTAGCAGTTATAAATGCTAGTAACTTGTCAATAGGTGGTGATGTGTTTTACACTTCACAATCAGGCTCCCTCTTGCCAGTTATAAATGGTAGTATCTCAGAAATAAATGGTCCTAAAATGTGATGCCAGTTTACATACAGTGATATGAATGTCATCTTGGATATGAAGGTCTTGGCAATAATTGGGCTTTTAGTAATTTCTTTGAACTGTACAGTTCTGACAGAATGTACAGCAGAATGTACAGGCAGAATGTACAGCAGAATGTATAGCATACATCTTTAATTTAAAAAAGAACACTAGAATTTGGTGCACAAGTTTTATTTTCTTTGGGTTTTCTGAAATTAACACAGGGTCAAAATTATACATTCAGGTTCAAAAATATATATACAGGACACCTAATATTTGGGTAAAATGTCTCTTCGCAAGATTCACCTTGATCAAACATTTTTGTTTACCATGAACAAGCTTCTGGCAGAATTCTGGTTGTATATTTCATGACTCTTCATGGTAGAATTGGTAGAGTTCAATTATTTATTTTTTTCATGGCATGGACTTGACTTATAAGCATGGTCCATATATTTTCAATAAGGTTGAAGTCAGAACTTGTTTTCACTTAATGTTAGCCTGCTTTATCCTCCACAACCAGCTCTGATGCATGGTTGGGTTCATTGTACTGTTGTAACTCCCAAGTCCCAAGTCGTGTTCAAGTTTCTGATGGTTTATGCTGAAGAATTCTGAGATAGTCCTCCTTCTTCATTATTCCATCCACTTTGTGCAATGAACCAGTTCTACTAGCAGCAAAACAGTCCCAGAGCATGATGCGCCTACCACCACCACCACCACCAGCTGGTACAGTGTCCCTCTGTACATGGTGGTCATTGTGGTCAAACAACTCAATTTTTGTCTCATCTGATCATACAGCTTTTCTCCAGAAGGCTTTTACTTTGTTCATGTGGTCAGCTTCAAACGTTAGTTAAGCTTGAAGGTGTCAATTTTGGAGCAGGGGGTTATTTCTTGGATAGCAGCCTCTTAGTCCATGGTGATCTGAACTGTAGACAGTGATCCATCAGCTTCCAGTTCATGGCAGGGCTGTGCCATGGTGGTTCCCAGGTTGTTCCTGACCATCCAAACCAATTTCCTTTCAGCTGAGGGTGACAGTTTGGGTTTTCTTGAAATAAAGTGGCTTGGGAAAGTGAGTACACCTCACAATAACTTGTAAACAATTGTTTGAACTGATATTGGAATTTGCAGTTGTTTAGAAATGGCTCCAAGAGATATTCTGGAGTTGTGTACATCTTCTCCTTGAACTTCCCCATTTTACTGTGTGTTGGTCAAACCAATGAGTGCTGTAAACAAACCCTTTTTATGAAGGCACAGAGAAACTACCAGCTGTAGTCAATCATGATCACTCACAGGAAGTTAAGAGACCTCGGCCTTGGCAAGATAAGAGACATTTTGGAAGTTTCAGCACCTCTGAATTAATAATCTAAGTGAGCATATGTACATTTTTTGACCCTGTTTGTATAATTTTGACCCTGTGTTGATTTCAGAAAACCCAAAGAAAATTAAAACTTGTGCACCAAATTCTAGTGTTTTTTTTTTAATTGAAGAGGTTTGGTGTACAATCATTCTGCCACAGAAAAAGAACAGTTCAAAGAAATTACTGAATATTGCCATGACATTCATATCCAAGATGACATTCATGTCACTGTATGTAAACTTCTGACCACAACTGTGTGTGTGTGTGTGTGTGTGTGTGTGTGTGGGTGTGTATGTGTGTGTGTGTGTGTGTGTGTGTGTGGGTGTAAAGCATTCACAATAAACTATATTTATTCATAAAACCCGAAAACCCTAGTCTTATTGGGGCTCTAATGTTATATCTAATTTGTTATAACAGCTTATTCATTCTTTATAAATGGTACCTTGTGCAATATAACAATTAACTTGTATATCAGCAGCATATAATATTTAACAACTTAAAATCCATGCACCTGTGACTGCCTGTGAGTCCCAAATTGCATTACTCATTTTCATAGCTAGTTATATGCCTTTTCTATTAGTTTTACCACAATTACCTCATAATTCATAGCAGTTACTAAAAAATGTATTCAAAATAAGCTGGAACTTTAATAGGTTAAAAATTACCCCCAAAATGAGGTACTATAGTTTGCATCATTCATGGCATATCTGGAATCATATCATTCAAGTCTGCTTTGTAACAATCACTTTTCAAGCTCATGCCTCAAAGGATTATGTGTCTTCTATCCTTGTATCAACTAGTAAGCATGCATGCAGTGATGCCACAATTAATCTGTTTTTTTTTGTGATAAATATTCACTCACTGATGACTGGCTCAGATAATCAATGTCTCTCCAAAGGTTATCTGTTATGTTGTCAGACTGAATACTTATATCACAACCAATCTTTGGTTGGTGGATACTCACAGAAAATACATGCATGAACAAAAGATTGTTTATCACTGATTATAAAAGCAAAGGAGTAAATCTCCAGTTTAGAGAACAGATGGTGACATAGCCTTATTGTTTCTTGGTTATTTTTGCCAGATATTAACAGTGAATTATGAGTGCAATATAAATCCAGCAACAAGAATGCTCCTTTTTGGCCTGTCTATTATAGTATTGTAGTAATAAAAACATGTCAGTGATATCCAATATTCAGTTGCCAATATTCACCTATATATAGTCACTTACAGTTTGCCAAACATGATGAAGTCATATTGATTTTATTTTCAATATATTATTAAAAATAATATATAATATTAGTAAATTATTAGCTGCATGAAGGTGCAGTGGTTAGCGCTGTTTCATCACAACAAGAAGGTTCTGGGTTCGAGCTCAGTGGCCAACGGGGCCTTTCTGTGTGGAGTTTGCATGTTCTCCCTGTGTCTGTGTGGGTTTCTTCTGGCTGCTCTGGTTTCCCCCACAGTCCAAAGACATACAGCCAGGTTAACTGGCCACTCTAAATTGCCCATAGGTGTGAATATCTGAGCTATATACCGTGGTCAGACATGAGTAGTATGGCGGCTGCCAGCAGTGCCTTTGTATGCCTTTGACTCAGCCATATTGTGCTGTGTCCTTTGCAATTCAGCTGCAAGGAAGGATGATTAGGAACTCCAAATCCTCCACATCTATGAATGTAAATAGATGTCTTAACCTTCATATTCCCTGTACTAGATATGCCTTTTATGAAAAGGATATATTGATTATGCATATTAAAAATTAATATATGAAATTGTATTCAAAAATAAAGATGTCTGTTTTCCTCAACACAAACATTGCACAGTGTTTCCCTCATTCATGAAACTCTTTGTGTCAATTTAGTGCATCTCATCCAGTGATTTTGCAGGCAACACTATAGATTTATACCCTCTCCCCCACCTCTCATTCGCAATTAGACCTGTGAAGGTGGCACCCCCCTTCGAAGCAAGCTTTTAGATTAATCATATTATCTGCAGTTTCTGAAACAAGAAGCCTTCTTGACCTCCCGCTTCCATAAGAATCCATTATCTTAAACTATCGCGGTAATCCTGGCTTTGGCAGAGAGAAAGAGGGACAGCAGAATCAAGCCTAATAGATGGCAAATAAGATTAATCTATGATCTAAGTGCCGATTACACTTGGACCTGCCCTTGAACACTCAGGTGTAACCTTGAGATCTGCATCTACTCTGGGTCAGGAATTGAATTGAAAGCCCCCGGAGGGCCAGCAGGTGGCAAAGAGACCCTTTTCCAAGACCTTACCCCTGAGAGATCAAAGGCTGAGCAGCTTAACCCCCACAAAACTCCAAAAGGTGTTAAATATCTCAAAGCTAATGGCAAAACACACAGCTGTCGAATGCAAATTCAGCTCTGACCTAATCTCTTTTGTAACACTTATATAATATGATTATCATTACTTATAATGGGCTTGTACATTGCTCTAATTGGGTGGTGCATAATATCTTCAATGGATGCATGTAGTGATGACTGCAGATGCAATTCATCCAATGTAATAAGAATTACATACTATAGAATGCTTGATATATGAGCTGTATATACCTATATGTTTGTGAGACTAGATTGGCATAAAGGCAAAAAGCAAGGGTATGAAACACAGTTTGGCAACTATCTCACTTACTACACTCCATATAGTGTTCAACTACATAACAGGAGCACAGTTCAAAGGCCCTAATTCAAAATTTGGAGTTCTTGTCTGATGCTAAATAATTGACTAGAAATGGTCTGTGCATTTAACA
This sequence comes from Neoarius graeffei, assembly GCF_027579695.1. Taxonomy (NCBI): domain Eukaryota; kingdom Metazoa; phylum Chordata; class Actinopteri; order Siluriformes; family Ariidae; genus Neoarius; species Neoarius graeffei. Next base: position 63,983,127 of record NC_083574.1, read on the forward strand.
TATTATAATCAATAGTTAGTGAGTGTCTCACATGCACCCCTCCTCCCCAACACTTGGAATTACCAGAGGCACCCAGACTGGTGGATCGATGCTCTCTTCAGGATGACTCTGAAGCTGAGTGTTTGATTAATCTGCTTGGACAATGGGCAAGAAGGCCTTGCACACAACAGAAGACACACACACACACACACCATGCCATTAGGCTAACGAGAGTAATGAAATGTTATTTAGTTTATCAGAAATAAAGTGCTAATATAAAAAAGAAGTTTTTGGATTAAAAAAAAAATCACAGGACATCTGAGAGAACATGTTATGCAATTGCTCTGAGTGTCTCAGGTCCAGGCTTTAGAATATTTGCATTCCTGGCATGGGTGCATGCTGGCATCAAACTAAGTTAAAATGGTTGAATTACTCATATTTTTGCGATGAAAATTCTGACATTCTTTTTCACAATCTACCATGATATATATTCATTCATAATTGCAGTACAAATAATATAAAACCATGAACAGGTTTCAAATATAATCATATAATCATATAATTAAAGCATTTACTATAGCATTTTTAATTAATGTGTTAGCACACAATTACACCAAAATGTATTGACCTTACAGTCGACAATAGTATTTTATCAGCTGATTTAAATCGCAACAAATTACCACAATTTCCCCTTTATTGTGATTAACCATTTTAAAAGACAATGTAGCCAAAGCTTCAATCCCATCTTAAGTTTATGTATGTTTTAAGTTTATGTGAGGAGCACTGTGGCTCTTAAAAAAAGGTCTGAAGAACAAAATAACTATAAATCTGAAGGCGGCTGCATAAAAGCTGACATCTCTATTAGGGTATATCAACATCCCTACCTACCTTGTACAAGCCTCTCTAAGATAGATGAGTGAAACAGAGAGGAAATGTATCTGACCGCTGACTTACTCTAATGAATAACCTCCACTTTGGGTCCTGCAATGTAAGCAGAAAGTCCAGCTCACAGGCGTTCCAAGGCCCTGTCATGAATCTAACCTGACAGCCGACATAATATCAGGGTGACAACACTTGTATGACTTCCATTTTCTTTGCTTTCTATTGATTTTCACTTAATAACTGGGGGAGGGGGATGCTAAATGTCTGTGCTGAGTAGCTAATAAATCCTGTCTGAGCTTTTTATTGAGGTGAATTTAATAAAAGCATGGGTTAGGCATGGGGATTTGTATCTGCCTTGAGAGAACAAAAAGTGGGAGGAGAGAAAAAGTGAAGAGAGATGTGCAGAAACCAAGAGCCCCTATCTTTGTTAACTTGGATAATACTGGTATATGATCAGAAAAAATAAAGTATATAGTGAAATTTGCCCAAAGATTAAGCCACATCTGTTCTAAGTGTTGTTATCGAAATGCAAGATGATATCTGAATGATGTACAGATGGTTTAAACACACTTGCATAATGCAGGGAGTATGGCATAAGACAAAATTAGATTGTGTAAAAGTCATGAAATTATATTTTAACTTTTTCTGTGTGCTAGTGAACAAACAAACAAACAAAAAGAAAAAAAAAATGAATGGACTTGTGAACATTTTCTTTTTAATGTTCCTAAAAGGTTTAGTCAAGTATTTACCAATAACTGCTGACACCCACAGATCTTATAGTGGTAGAGATGTTAAACATTCAGGATATTACACAGAGTGTCCATTGAAACAGAATGGTTTGGACAAAAGTCCTTCATTAGTTGTGCAAGGTGAGTGCTTCTAAGGCTATAGTAAAACCAGTGGATATTTGGAATGCTTGATGAGCGTAACACTATTTTTGGGGGTGGTGGAACACTGAAGCACTGGGACAGGTGGGTTATGTGCAGGGCAATTTTTATTTCAGCTTTTTTGTTTTAAATCCTGTCTTTCTCACACACATGCGTACACACACAAACACAGCATGCAGGGAAGCTCTCTCCTTCTCTCTGCTTCCTCCCTCTATATAAGCCCTTGGCTGTCACTGCAAAACACATACACACACATGCACCATTAATTTGACACAGGTGTGATCATTTTGCCACTCACCTTCCCTGGCCTCGGCCTACATTCACAAACTGGCACTCAACTACCCCCCACCTCCACTGCCACATACCACCACCCCCCAACTCAGGCTGGGGAGCCGTCTGGGCTGTAGCTGACTCCACCCCCACACACACACCCACCCCTGGGTGGGAGAGGTAATCTGCCACCACCATCTGTTCCCCCAGCCCATGGATCACCTCAAACTTAAAGGGCTGCAGAACTAGATACCAATGTGTGATCCATGCCTTGGCATCCTTCATGCGGTGGAGCCACTGGAGCGAGGTATGGTCCAAAAAGAGGGTAAAAGAGTGCCAGCAGGAAGTACCAGAGGGTGAGGACTGCCCACTTGATGACCAGACACTCTTTTTCAATGGTGCTGTACTTAGTCTGTGCCACTGAGAGTTTGCAGCTCATGTACAGCACTGGGCGCTCCTCTCCCTCCACCATCTAGAACAAAACATCTCCCAGCCCTCTTTCCAACATGTCAATTTGCAAAATAAAGGGGAGAGAGAAGTCACAGGAGTGTAATAGTGGACCCCACACAGTGAAGCCTTTACCTGGGTGAAAGCCCGTTGGCACGGCTTTGTCCACTGGACCAGATCTGGTGCCCCCTTTTTAGTGAGATCAGTCAGTGGGCTGGTGACATGTGAATAATTAGGCACAAACCTACAATAATAGCAAGCCAGCCCCAGTAAATGTCTCACCTCCTTTTCAGTGTTGGGCCTCGGACAGGTCACAATTGCTGCAGTCTTGTCATTTTGGGGACGCACCTGCCCATGACCTAAGTGGAAGCCCAGATACTGTAATTCCACTTGTACAATTGCACACTTCTATGGGTAACCTATGAGTTCCATGTGCCTCAACAACTCTAGATCAGCCCTAAGGTGTTTGACATGCCGCGGCCAATCATTAATATACATAATGTTGTCGAGGTAGTCCATGGTATAGGCAGCATGTGGGCAAAGGACTTTGTCCATGAGATGTTGGAATGTCACCAGGGCCCCAAAGAACCTGAATGGATGGGTGACAAACTGGTGTAAACCAAATGGAGTGGAAAAGGCTGTTCATGGGATAGGGGTGTCAAGATTATCTGCCAAGATTCCTTTGTTAAATCCAGTGTTGAATAAAAATTAGCTGCACCTAACTGATCAAGCAACTCATCAATGCAAGGCATCGGGTATGTATTAAATGTAGACACCGTGTTGACCTTTCAGTAGTCTACACAGAACTGTCCCAACCCGTCAACTTTTGGGACCAAGACAACCTGGCTGCTCCAGTCGCTGTGCATCTTCTCGACTATTCCCATTTTGAGCATGGCCTTGAGTTTGTCCTGAACTACAGTTTTCTTGTGTTTGGGTAAACGGTATGGGAGGCTATGCACCACCACCACTGGGGGCATCTCAATGTGGTGTTCTATGAGGTGGGTGTGACTGGGAAGGGAGGAGAACATGGCAGAAAACTCTGCTTGCAAATTGGCAAACTCAGTGAGTTGGAATGGTGAGAGATGGTGCCCACAGGGGATTGGGATGGGTTGATTGGCTACATTTGTTTTTATCTTAAGCCCCAGCTCCTTCCTCACTGGAACCACTGTCATACATGTCAACCTATACGGATTGTCCGGAAATTATACGGATTTTAGCTCATTTCAAGGGTGTATGGGCATATAAACAAAGTCTTAAGGATTTTCAGTATTTTCTTGCCTAAATTTATTTTGTGTATCTTACTTGAACATCGTCAGCTGATCGTCGCAAAAACATACAAAAGCTCGATTTATAGACAAAGAACAGCGTGTGTGCAGGGGCAGATAACCCAGACTATGTGAAATTAGATGTTTATTCCTCAAGCCTCGTGCAGTATCGCGACTGCGAGACTTCGCTCGTTCCGGTCATACGCACGATCTGCATTTAAACGCGCCAAACAGTCATTGTTCGAATGATTTTCTTATTGTGCAGAGCAACATTGTTTACACCTGAGAGATTTTGAATAGTGTCTGCTGAGTGAAAGAATGGGAACACTGAGAAAGAAAATGAGATACGGCGGGCGGTATCTTCCTGAATGGAAGGAGACATTTAATGGTGTCATTGTTCAGGCGAAAAATGAGGAGTACGCGCCCTACACAGTTTGTGTGCGAGATATAAAAGTTGCGGCGTCTGGAGTTTACGACGTGAGAGAACACATGAGGTCCAAACTACATCAGCGAAATTTGCACCAGAAACAGAATCAGCTGCAAATGACGATGTTTGCAAAGCCTAAGACCGATGATCAAACAACAAGTGTAATAAGAGCAGAAGTTACAATCTGTAATTTTATTGCTCAGCACAATTTGCCGCTAGCCTTTGCAGACCACCTGACAGAACTGTTGCCGCAAATTTACACGGACAGTACAATTGCGAAATCTATCAGCTATAGGCGCACCAAAACAACGCAAATAATCAAAAAGAGCTTGGCCCCCAAAGTTACACTACCAATCATCCAGCACTGCTGGACATCGCCATTTTCCTTGATGATCGACGAATCCAATGACAAAAAGACAGACAAGCGACTGGCCGTTTTGGTGCGGATCTTCGACATAAACAGAGGGGCGAAGTCAAGAATCATAGACATGCCCGTGTGCAATATCGGCACGGGCGAGGCGATTTTCGACATGCTGGATGAAGTTCTCAGGCAAGTTATATTTACTTATTTATTAAGTTTGGTGAGATTCGAAGGCTATAAGAATTTTATGTTGATTTTATGGATTTCTTCGTCTGATACTACAGGTGGACGCCTAAAGGGGTTGACATGTATGCACTGTTGCCAACACCATGGGGACCACTTCATTGCATAGTTTAAGCAGACAGGTGGTATATCTGCAGCAACCCACCCCTATCTGTTCGCTTCATCTCATAGTTGGCATCCCCAATTTGCTGTGTGACCATAAAGGGCCATTGGCAAGCAATTTAGAGCTTGATGTGGGTAATAACATGAGTACTTTATCTTCTGGTATGAACTCTTGCAGGCATGTACCCCTGTTGTACAACCAAGACTGATGCTCCTGTTCCTGCCATAAATTCTTCTGGGCTATGTGACTGAGAGTGTGGAGTTTTGCATGCAGGTTGAGAATGTATTGAATTTCTTTTTTTTTTTTACTAGTAGAAGATCCTTCCTCCCAGTTTTTGCATATGATGTCCAGGACATCATGCAGTTTACACTTGTACAATAAATCAAATGGGGATAACCCCATGGAGGCTTGTGGAATCTCTAGTACTGCGAATAACAGGGGCTCGAGCCATTGATCCCAGTCACATGTCTTTGCACACAAAATTACAAATTAAGTTTTTAAGGGTTTGGTTAAATCACTTGACCAAGCTGTCTGGTTGTGGGTGATTAATGCTTGTGCCAATTGATTTACCCCAGCAACTTGTAGAGTTTCCAAAGGGTGCATGACATAAATGCAGTGCCTTGGTTAGTCAGAATTTCTTTCAGAATCCTGACTTGGGAAATAATTTTCAATAGTGCCTCTGTGACACAATGTGTGGAAATGTTATGCAGCAGTACTGCGTCTGGGTATCACGTTGCATAATTCACTTGGCCTAAAATAAAGCGATGCTCTTGTGCAGACCGATCTAATGGCCTGAGGAGATCATCCTAATTTATTCGAAGGGGGTGTCAATTAGGGGAAGAGGGTATAATGGCACTTTTGGGGTGGCCATGGGATTCACCAGCTGGCATTTGTGACTTGCTGCAAACCATCTCCGGACACCCCTGCAAATGCTTGCCAAATAGACACAGACCATGAGAGAGGTCAGTGTTTTGTCTTGCCATAGTTGTCCTGTCATAGGGTTATAATGAGCTGCATAGAATGCGAGTTCTCTGTATCTCTTTGGGACCAACAACTGTGTCACTTTCGCTAGTCTGACGCTACGCTCACACTGCAAGGCTTAATGCTCAATTCCGATTTTTTTGTGAAATCCGATTTTTTTTTGAGGTCGTTCACATTAACAAATATATGCGACTTGTATGTGATCCTCAGTATGAACAAAAAGCGACCTAAAAGTGTTCCGCATGCACATTGCAGGATACGACGACGTCACATGCAGTGAGCATGGCCAGTGTTTACGGAAGTAAAACCGCCCGGTTGCGGTATGACCCATCCAATCTAGCTTGAATAGCTGTATCCCCCCAAATGGAAATCAGCTCCCTAACCTCTGCGTCCTTCCATTGAGAAGATTCAGAACCTTCACAGCCCGAAGCGTCCCTCGCATTGATGTCATGCGCAGGGGCGCAGATACGTTTTTTGAACTGGGGGGGACAAAGCTGCCAGCAAACCAACCCCAACCCCGATATGCCTGTCAAACTCGTTGTGGGTTACCATAGCAACCAAGCTCGAGCTCGCAACCTGTGCAGTCTGCGCAGCTCAACCAACCGAATATCAGTCTTTGTTTTGTTTTATGTGAATTGTTGCAACTATGTATACACTGCCGTGCACCTCAATAAACCGAATGGTAATTAGTCTTTTGATTTTTCCGTGAGGTTTGCCTTATGCAAAGAAAGACAGCATAGACGTTTTTTCCTCCCTATAAGTGGGGGGGACCGAACGAGGTGAATTTAAATCTGGGTGGGACGAATCCCACCCGTCCCACCCTCTATCTGCGCCCGTGATTATGCGCCATGTTGTTGTAACTTTTTTTGAGAGACCCGCCGCCTACTTCAGCGCAGAATAGTGACGTTTGTGGCTTGTTGATGATGTGTAAGTCGGATGAATGCAACCTGGCGGTTCAGACTGAAGTCGCATATGAAAAGAGCGGATAGGAATCGGAATTAGGACCACATATCCAAACGGCCTGGGTCGGATTTGAAAAAATCGGATCTGTGTCGTTCATATTGTCAATAAAAGATTGGATACAGGTCACATATGGGCGAAAAGATCGGATTTGAGTCACTTCAGCCTGCAGTGTGAACGTAGCCTGAGTGTCCTGCTTCAGTCGATACAACCTATTCTTAATTATTGAAAAGTACGGGCATGTGAGGGCAACGTTGGGCTGCAGGGTTTGACCATTGATTACTTTCACTTGGTTAAATGTGTTTTGCAGAGTCTCATCCTATGCCTGTTTGAGAGGGAAATCCTCTTGAGAATCCTTGAGAGGGAGGATGGCTGGGGCACTCCCCACTCTCTGTGTCACTCTGATGTGGAGCTAACATAGATGGCTCTGGGATAGCCTCCCCAGCTAACTCTACACTAGCATCCCCCTGTGACACATTACTGCAGGATCCATCCACTACTACTCACTCCATTAAATACTTAACCCACTGTGGTCGAAAATTTTGCCAGTGAAGCTCAGCAGGTTTAGAATGAGTAGGTCATGTATTTAGATTAATATCTTTGCAAGTTTTTATCATACAAGCATGATAACCATATTGACAGAAACTTTATACTTTACACTTTCCTATGTGTGTCATGTTCTGCCCCAGACTTCCACTCCGGAGATTACTTATCTCCCAGGTCAGCGCTAATCCGGATCCAAAATGGGAATTCCATCTAGCCTGCATTTAACTTCCTGGTTCTCTCTGCTGTGTATAAATAAGCCGTTCTCAGACCCTGACTTTGCCAGGACATCTCGTTTTGCTATTCTAGCTGTTTCTGTGCCTTTATTGTCTCATCTCATCTCATTATCTCTAGCCGCTTTATCCTTCTACAGGGTTGCAGGCAAGCTGGAGCCTATCCCAGCTGACTACGGGCGAAAGGCGGGGTACACCCTGGACAAGTCGCCAGCTCATCACAGGGCTGACACATAGACACAGACAACCATTCACACTCACACCTACGGTCAATTTAGAGTCACCAGTTAACCTAACCTGCATGTCTTTGGACTGTGGGGGAAACCGGAGCACCTGGAGGAAACCCACGCGGACACGGCGAGAACATGCAAACTCCACACAGAAAGGCCCTCGCCGGCCACGGGGCTCGAACCCAGGACCTTCTTGCTGTGAGGCAACAGCACTAACCACTACACCACCGTGCCGCCCTGCCTTTATTGTGTTTCATGGTTTTTGCTCAAGGGTTTTTTTTTAGTTCATGGTTTTTGCACTTAGGGTTTTTTCTTGTTTATGGTTTTTTTTTTTTTTGCTCTAGCGTTTTTGTCCTTGTCTGTCTCATGTTTTTGTCAAGTTTATTGTCTCTTTTTACCTGGACTATTTTTGCCATTTGTTTTTGTCCCATTTTTGCCACGCCCTTTTCCCTGGATTAAAGCACCTTATTTATTGGATTACTGTCTGTGTTCTGCTTGTGGATCCTTATCTCACCACACCTCCACCACCTCTAACAATGTGCCCACTGCCAAATAAATATTATATAGACCTGCTCACCATTATTGGCACCCCTTCATTTTTTGCATAACCTGTACAATATCTTCAGAAATAAATGGAAATGTACCAAACTTGTATCATCAGGATCTTTTAATTGGAGGTCCAAAGTAATTTAACAAAGAAAATTGTTTTTTCAACTTACATATTGTAATTTCAAAGAAGAAACAGAAAAAACACCATGTGCAGCAATAACGGCACCCCTCTTTAATATTTGGTTGCACACCCTTTGGCAGTGATGAGAGCCTCCAAACGTTTCTTGTAGCCATCTATAAGCTTCTTGCACTTCTCAGCTGGTATTTTTTCCCACTCTTCCTTTGCAATTTGTTCAAGCTCATGAACGTTTGCAGGGTTCTTTTCCCCAATGGCAGATTTCAGCTCACCCCAAAGATTTTCGATCAGATTGAGATCAGGACTCATTGCTGGCCATTTTAAAACAGTCCATTTTTTTCCTTTTCAACCATTCCTGCATGCTTTTGGATGTGTGCTTTGGGTCTTTGTCTTACTGGAGGGCCCATGATCTTCGACTCAAACCAAGTTTTCTTACACTGGGTAAGACATTTTGCTCTAAAATTTCTTGATAATTCTCTGATTTCATGATTCCTGTGATACAGTCAAGGCCTCCAGTACCAGATGCAGCAAAGCAGCCCCACAGCATTATGGATCCTCCACCATGCTGAACTGTTGGTAGGGTGTTCTTTTCCTTGTAGGCTTCATTGTGCTGTCTGTAAACAAACTGTTGGTGTGCATTGCCAAAAAGCTCTATTTTTGTTTCATCTGTCCACATAACATTTCCCCAGAAGGATTGTGGTTTGTCCAGGTACTCTTTGGCAGAGGTGGAAAGTAACGAATTACATTACTCACGTTACTGTACTTGAGTAGCTTTTTTGTGTACTTATACTTTTTCAAGTAATTTTTAAAGAGTGTACTTTTACTTAAGTATGTTTTCTTTTAAGTAGTGTACTTCGGTACATTTTACATCACAACCGTTACTGAGTAAAAAAAAATAAATAAATAAAAAATTAAAAAAAGGCTAAAATGGAGAAGGGAAAATGCGTTCTGGAAATGAATCATGGGAAGGACAGTTGTCGCGTGCGCGAGTCTCACACAGACGATGGTGGACATGCAGGAGACCGAGGAACCTGTGGTGGACGACCCTGCAGAAAACGTAATTTCTTCCAGTAATGAAGTGCACCCCTGGCCCTACATATGTGATCACTTCAGCTTCGTAGAGAAAAGGGGCGACAGTTTCATTATGCATTGCAGATTATGTGTGCCCAAGAAGACAACCATTGCGGCATACAAAAATTCGATGTCTAATCTGCGCAAGCATGTTGAGGTAAGTATTGTCATTGGCATCATAATGTTTCCTTTCCATAGTAAAACCGACAATAGGCTGGTTATATTCCAAAAATAGTGGATGGCATTGCTAATGTTGAAGTAGCAACCTGTTGGTACTGTAACATAACGGTAACTAGTCTGTTATTCGGTTGGCTAATCATGCAAGCAAGTTAGCTCGCCAACCTGACGTGATCAGTCCTCCTACCATTCTACATCCAACAGGCCAGAAAGGAATACTAAGCAAAACAAATAATGTTTGAATTGAAATGGTTGCAACAGTTTTCGGTGCTGAAACCAACCTTTCGTTACCCCTAGCATGGTTTATTAATCCTTTTCATTTGTTCAATAACACACAGTGCACACAGGCAAGCTACGAGATTTCGGCGCAACATTTCACTTTCATATTTCATGTACAATGCTTGTTTCCTCTTCTTTTTCATTTTTGCACAACACAATGGAGGAAGAAAACACCCATTGTTAAAAGTAACGTTTTACTTTTACTCAAAGTACATTTTAAATGATCTACTTTTTACTTTTACTTGAGTAGATTTTTTGTCTGGTAACTTTACTTGTACTTAAGTAAAATTTCATCAGAGTAACAGTACTTGTACTTGAGTATAATATTTTAGTACTCTTTCCACCTCTGCTCTTTGGCAAAGATCAGTCAGTCATTCTTTTTTTATGTCTTTTCCTCAGCAATGGTGTCTTCCTTGGCCTTCTCCCATAAAGCCTTGTTTGGTTTAGTGTGCGGCATATGGTACTTGTTGAAATCATGACCCCAGACTGTTCCAGGTTGGCCTTCAGGTCTTTGGATGTTTGACGTGGTGTTTTTTCCACCATTCGCACCAATCTTCAAAGATTTCTCTCATCAACTTTTCTCTTCCCCCCACGTCCAGGGAGGTTCTTGACAGTTCCATGCTTGGCAAACTTCTTAATAACATTACACACTGTTGAAACAGGGATACCAAGGTCTTTGGAGATGGCCTTATACCCTTTGGAGGTTTTGTGTATGCTAATAATAGCTCTTCTGATGTCCTCAGACAGCTCCTTTGTCTTCACCATTGTGACAAAGGAACGGAATAACAGGTGGCTTTTTAAAACATGGACATCATCATTCATTGGCTAATTCATGTCACATGGGCACAGACAATTTATCACAGGTGATTCTCATTTGTGATTTACCACAGGTGAGTCATAATGTGTTTCCATACTGATTTACAGCAAAGGGTGCCAATATCAGTGACACAGCAAGCTTTAAGTTTTTCTATTTTTTCCCCTCATTGTTTGTTTTAAATTGTTGTTTATCATTTGCTCTTTTGTATCAAACAAGTTCTCGATAGAAAAAAGTTGTTTCGCTTGATTATTTTTTTTCAGGAGATATTCCACATTAAGTACTTAAACTTCATGGGTGCCAATAATGGTGAGCAGGACTTGTATTTTGTAAATTAGCTGAAACATAAAACGACAAGTTTTACACTCTGACTCAGGTGTAACTGAGTAAGGTGACAAACCTTACTCAGTTACACCTGAGTCAGAGCACATTACTGGAAGAGGTGGTCCGGCTGGTGGAACACCATCTGGCGGCATTTCCAAGAGCAGGCACCCTGCCTCTCTCTCTCTCTCTCTCTCTCTCTCTCTCTCATCCCCAACCCCCATCCCTGCACCATGGAAATGGGGTTCATTTCTGCTGAAGCCAGTTCCCTAAACCTATGTTCCTCCCCATTTTCCCTCAGCCTCTTGTGCCTCTGTGCAAATGCTTCAACTAACTCCTTCTAACTCTTCACAGGTGGAGCCATCTGTGCTCACCAGAGCCATGTAGGTCTCATCTCATCTCATTTTCTTCCACTTATCTGGGGCCGGGTCATGGAGGCAGCAGTCTGAGCATGGAAGCCCAAACTTCCCTCTCCCCAGACACCTCGGCCAGCTGCTCGGGAAGAACACCCAGGCATTCCCAGGCCAGCCGAGAGACATAGTCCCTCCAGCATGTCCTGGAGGTCTGTAGGTGTGCTAGGAAAGTCAGGCATTTCCAGGATCAATGTCCCCTTAAGGAAGCAGAAATTCTGTTCTTCATTTCTGATTTGAGAGTCATCAATGGTCAGAAAATCCACCATAATGTGACGATCTCCCACCTTTATTTTTCCCTTATTAAAAATAGGCTATAATGATTAATGCAAAACACTCAGACTAAAGAGGAGATGACCCAATTTATGGTACCGAAGAACCATAGAGAACTTCTGAACCATGTGGTTCATCATAATCACATATGCATTTAGGACAGCATAAAATACTGAACCATTTCCTGGCCCATTTTTATTGGCCGGACATTCACGGTGTTGTTCACAGGTGGTGTGCAGCATGTTGCAAATGTCAGCTAGTGAATCCACTGGCTACCCCAAAAGCCCCATTGTGCCCTTTACCATTAATTGTAATCCCCTTTGAAACAATTGGTATGGATCTCATCAGGCCATTTGACCAGACTGCACAAGGCCATTGCTTTGTATTACTCCTAGTAGATTATGCAACATGATACCCGGAAGTAGTACCTCTATGCAACTTCTCTGCATGCAGTTTTGCAGAGGCACTCATCTGTGTTCACTCCCAAGTAGGGATCTCAAGAGAGATCCTGACTGATCAAGGCACAATGTTCATGACACACACACACATACACACACATTATTGGGGATTAAAGCAATTCATACCAGTGTTTACCATCCACAGACAGACAGACTGGTCAAACAGTTTAACCCCTTCAATGCCTTTGGACGAGTTGCGTACATCATGAAATCTTCTACCGCTGTGCCCTATGACGTATGCTACTTGTCATAAACACCTCCTTTTATGTACCTTACATGGCACATTACTTTTACTTCACAGTGGCACATATGAATTACAGTCAATGCCTAAAACATTCTTCCAATTGGATATGTTTTGGTATGGTGTACAAAACAGTCACATGACCCTGTATTAGTCATGTGGTGTCCTGTCATTGACACAGTGCGTTATTTACTTTTTTTTGCTCTTTTAGTGTGTTTTGGAGCAAATTATGGCAAGAAAGAGATATACTGCAGGAGAAGTGAAGGACATAATATTTAGGGAGACACAGAACATAGAATTGGGAAGTAGTGATGAGGATGAAAGTGGAAATGAGAGCAGTGGAAGTGATTATCAGGGCAGTGGTGCTGATGGATCATCTAGTGATGGCAGTGAGAACAGCATACCTGATTTGGTCATCAGAGGTAGGAGGCGAGCCATAGCAAGAGGCCTTGGTAGAGGTAAAGGTAGAGTTAGAACTAGAGGTGGTGGAAGAGTAATGCCAAGAGGGAGAGGTCCACGCAGGCGAGGTGGTAGGGTGCATGTACTGTACGTGGTGGTGCACATGGTGGAGGACATGGTATGAGAGGAGATAGTGAGACTGAGAATGATGCTGCTGCTGTTGGGACTGGTGGAGGAGGTGATGGTGAGGCTAGGGATCAAGGTGGTGGTAATGATAGACATGATGATGAAGATCATAATGATGATGATGATGATAATCAGGGAAACCAAAATGTATACCAGCCAATCTTTAGAGAAACCCATATGGAACAGCCAAATAAACACAATTTCACTGTGCCTAATGCTGGCATACAAATTGACACAGCTGGCTTTGATCCTGTAGATTACTTCAAAGTTTTCCTCACAGATGAACTGGTAGACCATTTTGTCACTGAGACTAACAGGATGGCTCAGCAGTGGTTTGCTACCCATAACCCCAAAAAGTTCTCGCATACCAAAAAATGGTACCCAGTTACTGCTGATGAAATGAGGAAGTGTGTTGCCATAACCTTATGCATGGGTCTCATACATGTTCCAAAGATTCAACTTTACTGGGCAACTTCCAGTCAAATCTTCCAGACTCCAATATTCAGAGCAGTTATGGACAGGAACCGATACCTGTTGATTCTGAGGTTCTGGCATTTTGACAACAATGACGCACACATAGGTACAAATGATAAGTTGTACAAAGTCAGGAGAGTGGCTGAATACCTGAATGACAGATTTGAAGAACTCTACATTCCAAGCCAGCATATCTCTCTGGACAAGTCCCTCCTACTCTGGAAGGGCCGTCTGTTATTTCGTCAATACATCCCACTCAAGAGGGCCAGATATGGTATAAAGCAATTCATCTTAGCAGAGGACACTGGCTATGTGGTCCGTCTGAAAGTATATTGTGGCAAAGACACCCCACAAGGCCCAGTGCCCAATGACCTTCTACATGAAATGATGAAAACAGACAAAACAGGTCTCTCGATGATGGAGGGTTATCTTGACAAAGGGTACATCCTTTACATGGATAACTTTTATTCCTCAACCAAATTGTTCCACTACCTGCACACAAGAAGTACCAACACTGTAGGCAGTCTTCAAAAGAACAGGGCTCCCAGGGAGGCTCAGAACACACATGTGCCAAAGGGAGAGAGTAGGACCTGGAGAGCAGGGGAGCTCCTTGTCATCAAATACCATGATTGAAAAGAAGTTTACATCATTAGCACATGCCACAATGAAGACACAACACTCGTTAGGCATTGGGGACACCTTCCACAGTGACAGAGAGCTGCCCAGCAAGGACCACCCCTTGGTTATGATCAGCATCCCAATGCAGTCATAGACTACAGTGCCCACATGGGCGGTGTTGATCGCGTTGATCAAGTTAGTTATAGCTTTCTTATTTTCAAATATGCAATTACTAGAATAAAATCTTTTTTTCTTATATATATATATATATATATATATATATATATATATATATATACACAGTGGAGCTTGAAAGTTTGTGAACCCTTTAGAATTTTCTATATTTCTGCATAAATATGACATAAAACAGCATCAGATTTTCACATAAGTCCTAAAAGTAGATAAAGAGAACCCAGTTCAACAAATGAGACAAAAATATTATACTTGGTCATTTTTTTATTGAGGAAAATGTTCCAATATTACATATCTGTGAGTGGCAAAAGTATGTAAACCTCGAGGATTAGCAGGTAATTTGAAGGTGAAATTAGAGTCAGGTGTTTTCAATTAATGGGATGACAATCAGGTGTGAGTGGGCACCCTGTTTTATTTAAAGAACAGGGATCTATCAAAGTCTGATCTTCACAACACATGTTTGTGGAAATGTATCATGGCATGAACAAAGGATATATATATATATATATATATATATATATATATATATATATATATATATATATATTATTCTAAATATTTATATTCTATATGTTTCAGTTGCTACAGACTCTTACAATGCCTGCAGAAAAGCACTGAAATGGTATAGAAAGCTTGTGATCCATTGGCTACAAGTATGTATGACAAATGCCTACATCATCTACAGAACATATGGGGGAGACAAAGATCTGGTATGGTTCCAGACCAAGGTAATAATCTGTTTTTATTTGACAGATAACACAGACACAAATAATTTTACATATTTTTTTTTCTTACTCAAGTCAATGTGTATGAATAGAAATACATATGACTCAACAAATATAATGATTTCTTCAAGCAATTCAAATACAATTATGCAATACATGTAGGTCCTAACCAGCATGTTCTTCGCTGGGGGAGCTGCATCAGCAGATGATAGGGTCGAAAGCATTGTGAAGTTGAGTGAAAGGCACTTCATTTCAACCATCCCACCTACAGAAAACAAGACTAACCCTACCAAGAGATGCAGAGTGTGCTACAACCAAGGCATGCGCAAGGAGTCCAGATACTATTGCCCGGATTGACTATCCAAGCCAGGGTTGTGCCTCATTCCATGCTTCAAGACCTACCACACAGAACATGATATATAAATGCCTGAAGCATGAAGCATGTCTTGGACTTGGAATACTTGGAACACTTGGAATACATGGACCCTTGGTATACATTGTGTTTTCAAGTACTAGTAATTCATATTTATGGACAGGTTCTCATTGACAAGACCCGTTGTCTTGTTTTTTTATGTTTTTGAAGTTGTCTTTGATTATTAAAGTTATTTTTACTCTACAAGTGTTTTTTGTGATTTTTCTATCCAACTATTAAAAATATAAAGTTCTGAACAAGTTAGAGAAAGATTATCGAAATATCCCAATTTTGACCTATTTTTGTCCTATATGCCTGCTACATTACAATTAATTATGGGTGGCAGCCAAGGGGTTAATCAAATGTTTTTAAACACAATTCATCAGTTCATTTATGTGGATGTACAGAATTCAGATAAATGGCTTGAACTCCTATTATTTGCAGTTCAAGAAGTCTCAAAAGCCTCCACAGGGTTCTCCCATTTGAATTCTTGTATGGACACAAGCCTCTTGTGGCATCTGGGAAGTCATTAGGGAAGATTGGAAGGATGGATTTTCTCCTAGTAAAAATGAGATTCAGTACATAGCAAAACTCCACATATTGAGCCACCTAACCCAGGAGAATTTGCTGCAGGAGCAAGAACAGCAATCCTGGCTGTATAATAGAGTTGCTCAGCTGTGGGAATTTGCACTGGGATATATATATATATATATATATATTTTTTTTTTTTTGGGTGGCATGGTGGTGTAGTGGTTAGCGCTGTCGCCTCACAGCAAGAAGATCCGGGTTTGAGCCCCGTGGACGGGGAGGGCCTTTCTGTGCGGAGTTTGCATGTTCTCCCCGTGTCCACGTGGGTTTGCTCTGGGTGCTCTGGTTTCCCCCACAGTCCAAAGATATGCAGGTTAGGTTAACTGGTGACTCTAAATTGACCGTAGGTGTGAATGTGAGTGTGAATGGTTGTCTGTGTCTATGTGTCAACCCTGTGATGACCTGGTGACTTGTCCAGGGTGTACCCCACCTTTCACCTGTAGTCAGCTGGGATAGACTCCAGCTTGCCTGTGACCCTGTAGAACAGGATAAAGTGGCTAGAGATAATGAGATGAGGTTATATATATATATATATATTTTTTTTTACTCCACATGTTGAGCTCTGAATTCCTCATGAAGTGGCAAGGACCCTTTGAGATCACATGCTGAGTCAGACAAGTTTACTATAAGGTCAGGTGAACAGAAGTAAGGTGATTTACTTCAGATATACCACTTCAATTTCCTGAGACAGTGAAGAAATAAAAGCATTGTGGTTCTAATGATGATAGTTCCTGAGAGGCTGGAGTGAGCACTGGAGGTGAGTCTAAAAATTTCAGCTCAATTCACTCTGTTCCCCTGTGGAGACCACCTCTAGGTGTCCCAGAGATCACTGGTTAAAAGGTCGCAGGAGGAATTTTCCAATGTGTTCTCACCTCTACCTAGTCACACTAACCTTATAGAGCATCGCACTGAGACTCCTTCAGGTGTGATTGTATGCAAATGCCCATACCACTGACATGAGCACAAGAAAAATGTGGTTCGGGATGAACTCAAGGCTATGTTTGACAGGATAATCAAGGGGTCCCACAGTAGACTGGAGCAGCCCGGTTGTCTTGGTGTCCAAGACCAATGGATCAGTCCATTTTTGTGTGGGCTTTAGAAACATCAACATCATGTCTAAATTGAGGCCTACCTGATGCCTATCATTGATGAACTGTTGAATTGGTTTGGCATGGCTCACTTTTATTCAACAATGAATTTAACCAAGGGGTACTTCCAGATTCCCTTGACTCCAAGGTCCTGAGGGAAAAAAAGGCCTTTTCCATCCATTTGGTTTACACCAGTTTGTCACCCTTCAATTTGGGTTGTTTGGAGCCTGAACAATGTAACCCAAAGAACTGTGCAATTGGGCGGGTGGAAGTATGATATCAGGGCTTCCACTTGGGACATGGGCAGGTTCATCCTGAAATTGATAAGACAACAGAGCTCGTGGCCTGCCTGAGACCCAAGATCAAAAAGTGGGTGAAGCAATTCCTGGGGCTGGCTGGCTTCTAAAGAAAGTTTGTACCTATTTTTTCCAGATGTCATCAGCCTGCTGACTGACCTCCCTAAACAGGGAGTGCCAGAACTGGTCCTGTGGATGGAGAAACTGACAACCAGATAGAGAGAGCTGAACAGCAGAGTGCTGTGTATGTGTGCACACGTGTGTGCTTAGAGGGCATAAAGTGAAATGAAATCAATGAAAAGCAAAACTAAGGGAAAGTAAAACACATATTGCATTGTCACAAGCATGCCTCCCATTTCTTCATTTCCCCTGAACCACAAGATTGTTACAGTTCCTTAAAAAGGGAAGCTGTCTCAGGATTGTCCTGGGTTTTGAGATCTTTGAATCCAGCATCCATCACTGTTTTATTACTGGGATGCTAAGTAAACCCAAAGTAATTTTTTTCTGTCCTAGTAGTGGAATGTGTGGAGGTCAGTGCAGCTATACTCTCAATTGTGCTAACACCACAGCATGATCTATGATGTGCTTATTGAATCCACAATTGAAAAAAAAAAAATCACAGTTCCTTACTTTTCAGGAGAAAGTCTTCATTCTCAAAGAAGATGAGATGAGAGCTGTGATGGAATTTTTATAGTGCTTGGAATGTGAAGAGCTATAATCCAAATAGAAATTAGAGTCTGCTGATTTGTAATGAATGGTTGTTTTCAAACTGGAATTTATTGGCTTCAAGGGTATGTCTAGAAATGTTATGCTTTGGCCAGGTGTGTATATTCCAGGGCTGGGTGAAATATGGGTGAAATGTGGAGAAAGAGAAAATAAAAACCTGGAGCTCCTCAACTGTGCAGTTAGCAATGCCCAAGATGTCAGCACTGTGCCTAAGAAATAGTGTGAGAACATATCCAGGAAATTGTTCAGATAACTTTTGTTCAACATAACACAGTCCACTTCAAAGGTATTGGAACAGCAAGGCTAATTCTTTTGTTTTTAGTGTATAGCAAAGACATTTGGGTTTAAGATCAAAAGATGAATATGAGATGATAACTCATAAGTTCTGCTTTTATTTCCATAGATAGATAGATAGATAGATAGATAGATAGATAGATAGATAGATGGGGTGAAATAACTTGGAAGATGGCACCTTTCTCTTTTTAGGTGAGCAAAAGTATAGGAACAGATAGCCTTTATGTAAATTAAAGTAAATAACCCTTTATATTTTGTTGCATGTTCCTTGGTTGCAATAACTGCATCAAGCTGGGGACCCACTGACATCACCAAACTATTGCATTCATTTGTGATGCATTTCCAGGCTTGTACCACAGACTCTTTCAGTTATTTTTTGTGTAACACTTGTGTAGGACTTAGCATTCAATACAGCAGGACTCCAGGAAGCACAATGGGTAGCTAATATAAATTTATGTCCAGTTCACTAGGAAGAGACAGGTACAGATGACAAATTGCAATCATGCATTTATTTAAACATTTAGTTAAGTCTAAAAAAAGCTCCTTGTAAACAATAGAAGGAAAAAAAAGAAAGTGTGTGTGTTTTCATTCAATATGGTCTATTCTTCTTAGTGTATGTGTGTGAGAACAGTGTTCATCTTATCTGTTTCCTTATATAAGCATAGTTCTTTCTGTCACAGCTGCAGGATATAGAGTTTAATGTGATGTTCCAAAGCAAAATCTTGAAAAATTGTTCTGGTACTCAAAGGGTCTATCTCACTGTCAACATTTCATCCTTATACAAAAAACACCAATCTCTAGTACATACAGTATTGACATAAATGAGTTATCTAATTACAATGAGATTTCATTCATAACTTCCATTAATTCAAAAGTGCTGGCTCAGTTTGCATACATATAATGGAATATGAAAACTACTATGAAAATGTAAAGTTACAAAATGTAACTCAAATAAGCTTAATTCAACTAATCAGTTATCACCATGGAAAATATAAGGGCAGTTCCACTTAGTTGTTGTGACAATGACTGGCTGGCAGCCCATGTGCACAAGTTCACAAGTGCTCCTCAACATGCTGCCACAGTGGTGCGAAATGAACAGTGCCCCATTCTCCCCATAGTGGCAGTGCTGAAGAGACAGTGCCGCCACAGCATCACTTTTGGTAAACATTATGCACATCGCCAAGAGGCAGGGACACCTAATGCAGCACAGCTGGAGCTTGCTAATTGGCATACTCACTCACCCTCCATGAAGAGGATACAAAAGGGTGCTGCTTCACCAGTTGGGTGAGTAGGATGATGATGAGAGGAAGTAATGAGTCTGTGCAACTATCTTTGCCTGCCAACAGATTCCAGCTCTAACAGCACTCATCAGTCTTCAGAAAGAAGCAGCTCTCCTTCCCAATTCCTCTCCTGAGTAGCAAAGCCTCAACAGTCTCCAAGGGACATTCTCATATTAGGGTGGGAAGATTCGCCAGCCCCTTACACTTTCACTCCCTTTTCCACACTCCCACCACCTTTGTAAATAAAAGACCACTTGTTTTTCCCACCAAATTTCCATCTTCTGAGTCTCTGTCTGAACCAGAGCACTAGAGAATGCCACACTGGTGAATGCAGGCAGAGAACACAGACCCACACTCCAACCCTCCCATTTTGGATCCAGTTGTGCAGCATCTCCTCAAGGTCAGCCTTCAGCTCTCCCAGGAAATGGCACGGGGCCTCTATGTGCCCACCCAAGAACTCCTGTGCATTAAACAGACCACCCCAGTGACAATGGTACTTCTTCCTAACATAGTCCAAGGCACCCAAACCTGCTCACAAAGCTGATCACTGAGGATGATGTCGAGGTTTTCTTTGGCATCTTTGAGAGGATCGCAACCAGAGAGGGCTGGGCCCCATGGCACAAGCCCTTTGTGGCAGTGAGGGTGTAGTTGAGCATTGGCTGTGAATGGCAAGGAGTCAGGTTGAACTAGCAGGTAACATGTGATGAGCTACACCTGTGTCTAATTACTGGCTGTCTATAAACATGTGTCTCTGTGTGTCTTTCAGATGGCCAGTAATGAGAGATAGAGAGAGATCTGCATTCCCCAACGTGTGTGTGTGTGTGTGTGTGTGTGTGTGTTTATACACATGTGCTCATAGTCACTGAAAAGTGCAAGTAAAAATAAAGTGCACCTTGATTTGTAGCAACAGTCTCTAGTTCCTCATTATCCCAACCATAAAAGGTGCAGAAGCCCAGGAGTGAGGAACAAAATGCTGACATGGAGTCAAAACCAGTCAGAGAGCTCCTCCAGACATTTGCCAAAGACCTCCAGTGCCAGCACCAAGCTCTTGTTTTGCTGTCCATGGAGAAGGGGTAGTGCTTCTGGGCTCTGTTCAAGGCCCAGGCAGAGGTCCAGCAGATGATCTGGAGCTCAGTCTGGTCAGCAGGTACTCCAGCAGTCATTCCTGCAGCCAGTGTGCCTGTCCAGCTGGTGAAGACGAGGCCACAGGATGACCCTGATGTCTTCTTCAAGCTGTCTGAGCATGTCATGAAGGCAAGCTCATGGCCAACCTCAGAGTGGGTGGCACACCTATTGCCGCTCCTGTCGGGGGAAGCCCAGCACATGACTACACAGATCCTGGCCACCAGCATGTTGGAGTACCCTGACCTGAAGTGGGCTATACTGCAGTGGGTTGGCCATGGCCCAGAAGAGCATTGCCAGTGCTTCCACACTCTAGCCTACGGCAAAGTTGACCACCTGATTGCATTCATGCAACAGCTCCGAGACGCCTGCCAATGGTGACTGCTGGCAGGCGAGTGTGACGTTGAGGCCATCATCAATTGAGTGACACTGGAGTAGTTCATCGCACAACTAGTACATGAGACATCAACATGGATCCAGTGTCATTGAACAGTGTCACTGTAGGAGGTGGTCCGGTTGGCAGAGGACCACCTGACAGTGTTTCTGGGAGCAGGCACCCATGCAGCTTCTCTCTCTCTCTCTCTCTCTCTCTCTCTCTCTCCTCACCCCTCCCCTACCCCAGCCCCACAGAAATGGGGGCTAATTCTCCCAATACCTGCACCCCACAATTGTGTCTGTCCTCATGTCTCCTCACCCCTTTCTCATTCCATGTCTGTGCTGCTGCTAACTCCCTCTCTCTCCACAGGTGAACCCGTCCATGCCCACCAAAATTGGAAGAATGTAAAGGCAGGTCTGTCAGTGCAGCAGGAAGGCCGGGATTTCCCAGGATCAACACTTTGGCAAAGGGCTGTGGATACTGATTTGCATTCCTGATGTGCTGCAAGCTTGCCCTGATTGAGCAGGAACATACCAAGTCTCTGTAAGTATTCAAGGGGTACACATCAGGCTTTGGTGAATTCTGGCTGTAATCAGACTTCCATGCATTAAAGCCTGATTCACTGTGGGGCTCTGGGAAATGCAAGCTTGGTGAAGGTGAAGTGGGTACACAGGGATGTTCACAAATATCCATTAATGCCCATCACTAATCATTTCCAGGGAGAAAAGCATAGTGTAGAGGTGGTAGTTAGCCTGAGCCTCACCCATCCACTTATCCTGGGGACAGATTGGCCGATGTTTAAAACATTAATAAAATAGTTAGTAGTGGATGGGTCCTACATTAGCACATCATGGGGAATCCTGTGGCAACATTGGCTGGGGAGGCAGTCTCAGGGACAACCACTTCAGCTCTGTGTCTGGATTTCCCATTGGAGCAGATGTGTGATGGGTCTCTGAAACATGCTTTTGACCAAGCGAAAGTAATTGATGGGCAGAAAGTCCAGTCTAATGTTGCACTTTCCTTTCTGTATTTTTGTATTATTGACGATGGACTATATTGAGTGATGCAGGACACTCAGACTAAGGAAGAGACAACACAGTTATTGGTCCCAAAGCGACATAGAGAACTTTTATTCTATGCAGCATATCATAATTCCATGGCTGGGTGTCTAGATCAGGACAAAACACTAAATCATCTCATGGCTCATTTTTATTGGCCAGGGATTTGCGCCAGTGTCCATAGGTGCTGTGTGGCTTGTCGCAAATGCCAGCTGGTAAACCTAGCAACCACACCAAAAGTGCCATTGTGCCCATTACCCTTAATTGAGATCCCCTTTGAAAGAATTGGCATGGATCTTGTCAGGCTGTTAGTTCGATCTGCAGATGGGTATCGTTTTGTGTTCCTCATATTGGATTACGCAATGCAATATCCAGAAGCAGTGCCTCTTCGCAATATCTCTGCATGTAATGTTACAGACACACTTGTAAAGTGGCTGTAACAAACCAGATGCTCACAGATTAAAAATAAACTCAATGCTTTAATTAACACAGTGAGAGAAGACAATGTACAAAAGCCAGGCCAGGTCAATACTGAGAAATCAAACATAGTAATGAGGGCTAGACAAATCGTGGTCGGGAAATGGGCAATAGTCCAAGAACCAGGAATCAGAAAAGCATAGGCAAGGTAAACACAATGGCTAGGCAAATCAGAGTCAAAAAACAGGCGAGGATCGAGAAACTACGAAGCGAGAAAGACAAGCAAACAAACACAAGGGCTTAGCAAAACAGGAAGAAACTGGAAGGCAAAAAGGGTCATGCACAGGAATGCAATCAGAAATAGAAACACTCAGTAGGCTCACGAAAATGTGGAGGCAATACTGTGCAAAGGGTAAAACAAACAGAGGGGTATAAATACAGATATAAACAAAGAGGTACAGGTGATGATAATTAGATCTCAGGGGAGCCACTCCTAGGAAGTGGCTCCGGGTTGGCTGATGGAGTGCATGTGGTAGTGACATGTGTGTGAGGGGGATTGTGGGAAGTGGAGTCATGAGTGTTAGGTGAGCCTGGGAGTGTGACAATAGCCCACCCCAAGGATTCCAAAGAGGCTGAGGGATGAGGGCGACCATGATGACCACCCACCACGCTGCCAGGAACACTCCTGAGCGAGCCATCAGAACTGCCACAGTGCTGGACAGAGGGTCGTCATTGCAGACAACCCTTGGGACCACTACTGTGCAGACTGCCAGGAGGGCTGGACCTATGGTACCTGGGATAGCCCCTAGGCCAAGGCCCGGGCTTTTCTGGATGATTCTGATGGAACTCCTCCACCAGCCCCGGATCCAGGATATCTCATGCAGGAACCCAGCTATGCTCCTCAGGCCCATAGCCCTCCCAGTCCCTGAGGTACTGCAGAATCCCTCCTCTCCTTCTGGAGTCAGAAACTGGTGGACAGCATACACCAGAGTACCTTCTATGTCCACCGGAGGTGGGGGTGTGACATCAGGTGTGGCCTCATCCAATGGACCTGAGACAACAGGTTTCAAGAGAGATACATAAAAATAATTGGAAACACAGTAATGCACAGGCAGATCCAATTTGTACATAACTTCATTAATTCAGTGGAGAATTTTAAATGGACCTATGTATTTGGGTAATAATTTTCTACCTCCCTCAGGAAAGCTGAAGTCCTGGGTTGACAGCCACACTCGGTCCCCAGGGAGGTAGGTAGGGGTGTCCCCTCTATGGCGATCCACCAGCCTCTTGTGTCAGCAGAGGGTGTCCTCGATCTGCTGGTGGGTCTGTTCCCAGACCTGCTCGCTCTGTTGCATCCAACTGTCCACAGCCAGGTTGTCAGAGGGCATGGCAAACCATGGCATTAAGGGGGGTTGGTAAACCAGCATGCATTGAAAGGGTGTGAGACCCATAGCAGAGCTAATTAATGAATTTTGGGCCATTTCGGCCCAGGGCAAATAGCTGGACCAGTCAGCTTGGTTCTCATGACAGTACAGTCTCAAAAACTTTCCTAGTTCTTAGTTAACCCTCTCACATTGACCATTAGACTGGGGATAGTAACCAGAGGTGAGGCTGATGTTAACTCCTAGCCTCTCAAAGAAAGCAGACCACACTTGCGAGGTGAATTGGTGCCCTCGATCGGACACTATATTCTTTGGGATACTAAACATATGGAACACAAAATTAAAAAGGGTTTCAGCTGTCTGAAAGGCAGTGGGTAGGCTAATGAGGGGAATAAATCTAACTCCCCGTGATAACCTATCAACAATGGTCAGGATGACCATGTAATTCTGTGAGGGAGGCAGGTCAGTGACAAAATCTACCATTACATGTGACCATGGACGGGAAGGGACAGGCAAGGGCATGAGTTTACCAGCAGGGAGAGTTTTGGGTGCTTTGCATTTAGAACAGGTGGTGCAAGAGGAGACAAACCTATGGATATCTGATATCATATTCTCCCACCAATATCTGCAAGACAATAACTGGTGCATATGTGTCTCTCCCAGATGGCCGGATGACAGAGAGGAGTGGGCCCATGTAATCAGCTTATCCCTGCATTGAGTGGGTACATATTCCTACAGGGCAAGATTCAGGGGCAGGAGTGACAGATAGTTCTAGGTCAATCTCTTCATCTATTTCCCATCTAATGGGGGTGACTACACTACGGTTCAAAAGTTTGGGGTCACTTTGAAATTTCCTTATTTTTGAAAGAAAAGCACTGTTCTTTTCAATGAAGATCACTTTAAACTAATCATAAATACACTCTATACATTGCTAATGTAGTAAATGACTATTCTAGCTGCAAATGTCTGGTTTTTGGTGCAATATCTACATAGGTGTATAGAGGCCCATTTCCAGCAACTATCACTCCAGTGTTCTACTGGTACAATGTGTTTGCTCATTGCCTCAGAAGGCTAATGGATGATTAGAAAACCCTTGTACAATCATGTTAGCACAGCTGAAAACAGTTTAGCTCTTTAGAAAAGCTATAAAACTGACCTTCCTTTGAGCAGATTGAGTTTCTGGAGCATCACATTTGTGGGGTCGATTAAATGCTCAAAATGGCAAACACAAAATTGTCTGGGTGACCCAAAACTTTTGAACGGTAGTGTATGACTGATGGGGGTAGTACATTGACTGCCTCTGGGGAGGATTTGGGACTCGGATAGATGCGAAACAGACCATCTGCTTTAGTATTATGGGATCTGGGGCAATAAGAGATGGAAAAATCAAACCGGGAGAAGAAGAGAGACCACAGAGCCTGATGGGGGTTGAGCCATTTAGGTGACCATAAATATTCTAGGTTTTTATGATATGTTAACATGAGGAAGGGGTGCGTAGCTCCCTCTAGCCAATGGCGCCATTCTTTGAAAGCTAGCTTCGTGGCCAGTAATTCTCTATCCCCCAATACTGTAATTACATTCAGCAGGGGTCAGTTTGTGGGAGTAGAAGGCTATTGGATGTAGTTTACAGGGGTCACCTGCACGCTGGGACAGTACCACCCCAGTGCCTACCTCAGAGGCGTCCACCTCCACCACTAAAGGCTGCATAGGCTCAGAATGCTTCAGAATGGAGGCAGAGGTGAAGGCTACCTTGAAGGATTCAAATGCCTCCTGCGCCCAGGGGTTCCACGAGAGTCTCTTGGCCAGTCCTTTCAATAAGGTGGTAAGGGGAGCTGTTAGACTACTGAAATTGCGAATGAAATGACGGTAGAAATTAGCAAACCCAAGAAATCATTGGAGCTCCTTTATGGACATAGGGACAGGCCATTTCATTACGGCTTTCACTTTCTGATCATCCATAACAACACCTTCTGGACTGATGACGTAACCTAGGAAGGAAGTAGAAGGGAGATGAAACTCACATTTCTCTACTTTAACATACAGCTGATTCTCAAGCAGATGCATAAGGATGGAACGGACATGACAAATATGAGTTTCAAGATTAGGGGAGTAGATCAAAATATCGTCGATGTAGGAAATAATATGTTTGCCAATCATATCCTGGAATACATTGTTCACAAAAGCCTGGAATACGGACTGGGCATTGCACAACCTGAAGGGCATTACCAAATACTCATAGTGCCCCCTAGTGGTAAGAAATGCTGTTTTCCATTTGTCACCCTCCTTTATACAGACTAGGTTGTATGCGCTTCTTAAGTCAAGTTTGGTCAATATTAATGCCCCACAAAGTTATTCAAGCACTACAGGGACTAAAGGCCAATTTATGCTGACAACCCAGTCCTCACAGATAGCGTCGCAGACAGTGTCTGCGTAGCCCCCCCACCTTCGCAGACGCTCTGCGCGCACCTCCCAAAAATTGTGACCACCGCAGAAGCCTCGCAGACAGCGCCGCAGACAAGAGGGCTCTGATTGGTCCACTCTACATCTGCTGTACATGCACTTCCTACTTTCCCGGTTTGGTTTGTTTTCACGACCGGCATTTTTAAAAACACAAGTGAAGATGGAGCAGCATGAAGAGCGGTTGATTGAGGAAGTGAGGAAGTACATACATCTATACGACTCCAGTTCTAGTCATTATAAAAAAAAAAGCTCTAGTCATTATAAGTAACCGGAGGATAAACACTCCACTAACCACACCCACCAACTACTCCTAGCGACTTCGCGCCCCCTTGCGTTGTGCCGGTGAATAACATCGCGCACGCCTATTATCCCTGCTCAACAATAAATTACAACTGTCTGCGAAAAGCTATCTGCGAAAGCCTTGTCGCAAGAGCATGCAGAGGCCTTAAGGGCAGCAGGTAGGAATAAGGTTTCATGATTTGATTTAACCCACAATAGTCAATGCAGGGCTTAAGTCCCCCATCTTTCTTGTTGACAAAAAAGAACCCTGCAGCTGTGGGGGAAGTAGAAGGACAGATGAAACCCTGTTGTAAGGCCTCCTGAATGTACTCCTCCCTAGCTCTCTCCTCTGCCTGAGTGAGTGGGTAAATCCTAAATTTAGGTGAGAAAGCATCATCTAGTAACTCAATGGAACAGTCATATTCTCTGTGAGGGGGAAGTTTGGTAGCACTTTTCTTACTCAATACTTCTGTCACTGTATTCAGGGGGCACGGAAACTATGACATTGTCATTGGGGCTTTCTATAGTCATAGATGACACCTGGGCTGTGGGAAGCATGAGACAATGATCATAACAGTAACTGGACCACAAGAGTATTTCTTTGTCAGACCAGGAGATGACGGGGTTATTTTTCTGAGCCAGGGCAAACCTAAAACAATGGCATACTCACAAGTATTCAGTACAAAAAAACAAATCTCTTCAGAATGCAAAGCACTGAAAGTCATAGAAATGGGTTTTGTGACCTGGTTAACAAGTCCTTCTCCAATGGGATCTCCATTGGTGGCAGTCAATCTCAGTGGCGTCTCTAGTGGCTCCACAGAAATCTGGAGTTGCTCCACCAGCTCAGTGTGGATAAAGTCCCCCTCAGCTCCGCAGTCAATTAATGCTGAAAACACACAGACAGACTGAGGGCAGTTTACTGTCACAAGCAGGAGGAAGGACTTGGAGACTAACCCCTTAGTGGGTGCACTCACCACATTAGCTTTCCCAGGGTCGGTGACAGAGTACTGCATTGGCAGATTTGACAGTCACATAGAAGGTGACCCTCAACTCTGCAATAGAGACCCAGCCCCTCATGGAGACACCGTTGCTTCTCCTCCGCAGACAAACAGAATGAGTCACACTGCATGGGTTCAGGGGATTCTGGCTCCTTATGAGTCCAGGCCGGCGATAAGGATGGGTGACAAGGAGTCAGTGCAGCAACTGGAGCCATAGGGGATTTATGCAGACATCTCCCATCAGTTGGTCTAGGTGAGTGGCTAGGGAAATCAGCTCCTCTAGTGAAAGGCCATCATCCATGCATGCCATTTCCGCTAGTACGCCGGAGTTCAAACCGTTGCGAAATGTCACCAGTAACACTGGCTCATTTCAACCACTCCCAGCCACAAGAGTGTGAAAGTCCAAAGCATAGTCAGACACTGAGCAATTCCCTGACGTAAATGGGTGAGTAATTCCCCTTGAGAGCAGCCCTCATTGGCATGATTGAAAACTGCTTTAAATTCTTTAATGAAATTGTCGTAGGTGTCGGACTGGACCATTGGCCAGACTGCAGTAGCCCAATCTAAGGCCTTGCCCAAAAGGTGAGAAATCATAAAAGAAATACGAGCCTTGTCCAAGCTTGGGGGGGAATTAGCAAAAAATATTGAACATTGTAACAAAAAACCCTTACACTGTTTAGGTGAGCCATCAAATTTATCTGGCTTGCTGACGACAAATGGACTGGAACCTGCCATAGGGGGAGCAGCCTGGTTAGCGACCATAGGCATGCTGGGGACACTGAGTCATTGGAGGTAGGTAGTAATTTCTTCCATGCTTTCAACTATCTACATTAGTTGTTTTTGCTGCTCCCCTTGCTGCTGCGTAAGATTCTGGATGGACTGAGTCACGGAGTCAAAACGCTGGTGATGTTGTCCAAGCATTTGTCCTTGGCTGCTAAGCACCACCTGTAGCCCTGTGTAATCTGCCGTCTGCATGTCACCACAGTATTCTGTAACGCGGCTATGACAAACCAGATGCTCGTGAATTGAAAATAAACTCAATGCTTTAATGAACACAGTGAGAGAAGACAATGTACAAAAGCCAGGCCAGGTCAATACTGAGAAATCAAACACAGTAACGAGGGCTAGACAAATCATGGTCGGGAAATGGGTAATAGTCCAAGAACCAGGAATCAGAAAAGCATAGGCAAGGTAAACACAAGGGCTAGGCAAATCAGAGTCAAAAAACAGGCGAGGATCGAGAAACTGCGAAGCGAGAAAGACAAGCAAACAAACACAAGGGCTAGGAGAAACAGGAAGAAACTGGAAGGCAAAAAGGGTCATGCACAGGAATGCAATCAGAAATAGAAACACTCAGTAGGCTCACGAAAATGTGGAGGCAATACTGTGCAAAGGGTAAAACAAACAGAGGGGTATAAATACAGATATAAACAAAGAGGTACAGGTGATGATAATTAGATCTCAGGGGAGCCACTCCTAGGAAGTGGCTCCGGGTTGGCTGATGGAGTGCATGTGGTAGTGACAGATGTGTGAGGGGGATTGTGGGAAGTGGAGTCATGAGTGTTAGGTGAGCCCGGGAGCATGACAGCACTCTTCTGCATTATCTCCCAAGTCGGGATTCCGAAAGAAATCCTGACTGATCAAGGCACTACTTTTATGTCATGTACACTATACAAATTGTACTAATTATTGGGGATTAAATTGATTCATACTAGTGTTTACCATCTGCAAACAGATGGGCTGGCCGAATGATTTAAATCACACAATTAAAAATGTGATTTGTAAGTTTGTTCACGGGGACGCTAGAAACTGAGATAAGTGGCTAGACCCTCTGTTGTTTGCAGTTAATGAGGTCCCACAAGTCACCACCAGATTTTCCCTGTTTGAATTGCTGTATGGGTGCAATCCCAGTGGAGTCTTAAATATCATTAAAGACAATTGGGAGGAGGGACCTTCACAAGCAAAAATGAAATTCATTACATTCTTGACCTGAGAGCAAAACTCCATACACTGAGTCACATAACCCAGGAGAATTTGCTACAGGCACAAGAATGTCAATTCTGCCAGTACAACAGAGGGACATGGCTAAGAGAATTTGTGCTGTGAGATGAAGTGCTCATTTTACTTCCCACATTGAGCTCAACTTTACTTGCTAAGATGGAAAAGGCCCTTTGAGGTCACACGGTGAATTGGGGAAAGTCAACTTTGAGGTCAGGCACACAGACAGAGGTGATGCATGTCAAATTTACCACCTCAATCTTCTGAAACCATGGAGAAAGGAGCTCTGGCTATGGTAGTTCTGGAGAGGGCAGATCTGGGACTGGAGGCAAGTCTAAAAGGTGTGGCCTAATTCACCTTGGTCCCCTGTGGAGACCACCTCTCACCATCCCAAAGAACACAGGTTATGAGGTTGCAGGAGTAATTCTATGATGTGCTCTTGCCCCTCCCTGGTCACACTGACCTCATAGAGCACAACATTGAGACTCCCCCAGGTGTGGTGGTGCATACCCACCCATATCAGCTCCCTGAGCACAAAAAAAAAAAAAAAAACATGGTTCAATGTGAACTCAAGGTGATGCTTGATATGGGAGTAATTGAGGACTCATACAGCAAATGGAGCAGCCTGCACAGCAAATTCCTCAGTGTTGAATTAACACTTTCAGAGTTAACTTGTGTCCAATTGGACCTATATAAACACAGTAGGGTGTTAAATCAACACTCTGGGTGTTAATTCAACACTGGGGATTTTGCTGTGTGGTGGTCTTAACTCCCAAGACCAACAG
This sequence comes from Neoarius graeffei, assembly GCF_027579695.1. Taxonomy (NCBI): domain Eukaryota; kingdom Metazoa; phylum Chordata; class Actinopteri; order Siluriformes; family Ariidae; genus Neoarius; species Neoarius graeffei. The sequence goes on from NC_083574.1 coordinate 64,013,820, forward strand.
GATGGTCCGGTTCTGTGTGGACTATAGAAAAGTCTATGTGATGTCTAAATGTGATGCATATCTGATGCCTCACATTGATTAAATGCTCAATTGGTTAGGTATGGCTCACTTTTATTTGACACTGGATTTGACATAGGGATATTGGCAGATCCCCATGATTCCATTATTCCATGAAAAAAATGCCCTTTTCCACTCTGTTTGGTTTACACCAATTTGTCACCCTTCCTTTTGGGTTGTTTGGGGCCCCGGCAATGTTTTAATGTCTCATGGACCAATTCCTCCATCCCTAAAATGTATATGCCACCACCTATTTAGATTACATTATTTATAGTAATGATTGGCAGCAGCATTTACAACATCAAAGAGCTGTGCTAAGGTCACTGAGTTGTGCGGGGCTCAAAAAAAAGTGTGCAAATGGATGGGTGGAAATACACTATCTGGGCTTCCACTTGGGTCATGAGCAGTTGTGTTCCAAAATTGATAAGACTACAGCGATTGCAGCCTACGCAAAACCTCAGACCAAAAAGGGGGTGAGGCATTTCCTGCGGCTGGCTGACTATAATTGGTGGTTCATGACTAACTTTTCGGCTATCACCAGCCCACTGACTGACCTCACTAAAAAAGGGGCACCAGATCTGGTCAAGTGGATGGAGCCGTGCGAACAGGCTTTTGTGCAGGTTAAAGTAGTTTTGTGTGGGGTCCACTTTTGCATTGTCCAGACTTTTCTCTCCCTTTTGTTTTGCAGACTGACGTGTCAGACAGAGGGCTAGGGGCTGTTTTCTCCCAGGTGGTGGAGGGAGAGGAGCATCCAATGCTGTTCCTCAGCCGCCAGCTCTCCACACAAGAGTTGAAATACAGCACCATAGAGAACAAGTGTTTGGCCATCAAGTGGGTAGTCCTCACTCTCCAGTACTACCTGCTAGGATGTCCATTCACCCTCTATTCCAACTATGGCCTGCTCCAGTGGCTCCACCACATGAAAGATTCCAACACATGGATCACTCATTGGTATCTGGCCCTTCAGCCCCTTAAATTCGAGGTAGTCTACAGGCCAGGGGTGCAGATGGTGGTGGTGGATTTCCTCATCTGCTGAGGGGAAGAATCAGCTGCAGGCTGGATGGAAATTGTGGAATATGTTGCTCTCAACAAATTCCTGAGAGCCCTCCCTGGGGAAGAAAGAAAAGCTGTGTGGATGAAAGCAGCCAAGACATTGCATGACATGGTCACAGCCCTAGAATGCTCCCTCTCTCCAACTGAGATCAGGAGAGATTTGGGACAGCCATGAGTACATGACACCCTCCAAGAGCTCCATTGCTGTTCTGCTGTACCCTACAGAAGGAAACAGGAACCGCCACTACCCAAGCCAGGTGCCTACAGATGAGCCCATGCCCACTGACAGGGCCTCTCTCCCAAAAATCTACATACCATGGCTAGCAGGCTGCACCATAGACAATTTCTCAAAGCCAGCACCCCCCACAGTCACCCTCTGGCTTAATGGAAGACCAATATCAGCCCTGTTAGACTTGGGAAGTGCCATCACCCTTGCCTACCCATCAGTACTGCCTTATCCTGTTGAGTCAAAAGGGAGCCTGGCAGTTACCAGTGTTCATGGGGATGTGAGGGAAGTCCCCACCACTGAAGTTCAGGTGGACAACAGAAGAAGTGAGTGGCCACAGACTATTGGTCTTGTTCCTGATCTCTCTGTGTCCTAACTTGTAGGGAGAGACTGGCCAGGATTCTACCAGCTGGCAGCCAAAAAGAAACAGCAAGCCCTGTGAAGATGCAGACACTTGCACAAAGCTCCAGCCCTTGTGCATGCTGTCATGCTCACTGAGGAAGAAGCAGCAGATGCTGAGGCCCAGTCAGAAGGTGAGTACCACACCCCCTCTAATCCTTTTTCTGTTATATGTAACCATGTTGGCAGAAAGAGGAGCTTTGGCAAAGAACAGAATGAGGACAACTGGCTAGCTGAGGTGCGTAATTTCTGTGAGAGGTGTCACCAGTGCCAGAAGACTACTCCCTATAAGCTGGCCCTGACACCTCCCGAACCCATCATTAAGGTCCCATTTGAGCAAGTGGGTATGAACCTGGTAGGGACACTCCTAAAGTGTGCCCATGGCCACAAGTACATCCTAGTCATAGTGAAACACTATCCCAACCCTCCACAAAAAGCCAGGTACATGTTTTCTTGGACTTGGCAGAATATTATAGATGATTCATGCCTAACTTCTCCTCTCTAGCCTCCCCCCTCTCAGATTTAATTAGGAAAGGCGAGCCAGACAAAGTCTGTTTGACTTTAGAAGAGCAGGGGGCTTTCTCAGTGCTGAAAATGACCCTCACAAGCGTGCCCTTGCTCCAAAACCCAGACTTTTCACAAATCTTCCTGGTATGAACTGACACCTCTGAGACCAGCTTGGGCACAGTCCTCTCACAGGAGCTTGACAGAGAAGAACACCCAGTCATATACATGAGTAGAAAACTGACCCCTGCAGAATGGTGATACACTGCTGTAGCGTGAGGAGCCCTGGCCCTCAAATGGTCTATAGAAGAGTTGCAGTACAACTTCACTGGTCCTCATTTCACTCTCATTACAGATCATGCCCCTCCTGCAATGGATGGCAAAGGCAAAAACTCCAACAGCTGAATAACCCAACTATTTTTCTCACATGAGGTTCTCTCAATGGAGGGAGCTTCTTGTTACAGGCCTGACATTGACTGGGGGTCCACCACAGAAATGCTGATGGCCTCTCCAGGAGGGACATGCTCTGTACTCGGGCCCAAACAACAGCAGGCTCAGAGCTTGGGGTGGGGGGGGTATTGTGACAACAGCTCCTTGTGCATAAGCACTTCTTACCATGCTGCTACAGTGGTGCTGAAGGAACAGCACCCCACTCTTCCCATAGTGGTGAAGCTGAAGAGACAGTGCCCCCACAGCAGCACTGTTGGTAAACACTACACACAGCTGAGGGGTGGGGACACCAAATGCAGCATGGCTGGAGCTCACTGATCAACACACTCACCCTCCATGTGTTGTGGGGAGGATATAAAAGGATGTTGCTCCACCAGTTGGGTGAATAGGAGGATGGTGAGAGGAAGTAATGAGTCTGTGCTGCACTCTATGTCTGTTGACAGATTCCAGCTCCACATTTGTAAATAAAAGAGCACTTGTGTTTCTCAATGAATTTCTGTCTCCTGAGTATGTGTCTGAGCTCAAATGCTAGAGGGTGGCACACTGTTAAGACCAAAACATTTCCTTTTCCAATGAACATTAAACCAGTCTGATTAGACCTGATGAACTCTGGAAGAAGCAGTTTTGTATGGGAGCCCACTGTTGCATTCACCTGACTTCTCTCCCTTTTGTTCTGCACACTACTGCATCAGACAGTGGGCTGGAGCCCATTTTGTTCCAGCTCGTGAAGGGGGAGGAGCATCCCATGCTGTATATCTTCCAGTATTACCTACTGGGGTGCCCTTTCACTCTCTGTTCTGATCATGCCCTGCTCCAATGTCCCCATCACATGAAGCATGCCAACACATAGATCACTCATATCTGGCACTTCAGCCATTTAAGTTCAAGGTGGTCAACAGGCTGGTGGTGCAGATGGTGATGGCAGATTACATTTCAAGCTGGGGGGAGTCAGCTGCCAGCTGGATGGCTCTCTGGCCTGTGTTGGGCAGTGGGGGTATGTGGCACTGGTGGCATAATTGAGTGTCAGCTGTGGATGGAAAGGAGGCAAGTCAAACCACCAGGTAATGCGTGATGATTTTCACCTCTGTCTAATCACCAGCAGTTTATTTGTATCTGTTGTGTGCTTTCAGGAAAGGGAACCAGCAACCAGAAAGAGAGCTGAACGAAGCTGTGTGTGTGTGTGTGTGTGTGTGTGTGTGTGTGTGTGTGTGTGTGTGTGTGAGAATGAATAAATAATATAAAAGCTGAAAAGCAGTATTATGCAAAAGTGCACAATACGAGTTGAAAAGCAAGTGTGCAGCAATAAAATGTACCCCCTGATTTGTCCCAAGCCTGCCTCCTGTGTCCTAACTCCCCCCCCCCAAAAAAAAAGGGTCACATCACCATATTGGTTTTGGTTGTATTTCCTGATCATCTTCTCTATCTGATTAAACACCACAAGGAAGAAACAAATCTCAATGTAGCATGCAGGTTTGTCCATCTTCACCTTCAGGCTGGAAGACAGATATGACAAATAAGTCATAAACAGTTAAGTTGTTCATCTGTTTCAGCACTTTATACTAGTATACAGTGGGCTACCACTTATCAGCTAACTTATGCTTGTAACACATGATCCCCATCTTCCAGAGTAGACACTTGAATGAGTATATCAATCTGCTTCTTCTGTGTCCTCTTCAACTTCTGACATGGCCTCTCTCCTCTGCACCAAGGTCATTGTTTGGTCATTGTTCTGCCACAGAATAAGCTATCAGCAAGGCCTGAAACAAAACTTTATATACCAGAGCTGCAAGAAAACTTTTGTGTACTACTGAAACATTGTTGCAACTTTTTTTCACGAGTGCCAACAAGTGCAGTTCTCATGGGCGAAATATTTTATTGGGGAAAGGGTCATGTGGGGGTAGCTATGATAGCCAAGAAAGGGAGTGTGTGTGTGTGTGTGTGTGTGTGTGTGTGTGTGTGTGTGTGTGTGTGTGTGTGTGTGTGTGAGAGAAAGAGAGCGAGAGAGGGAGAACAACTGTGTCCATCTGATGAAAGGACATGCCTGCTCAATTGTACACACTTATTGTATGCTCACCAATTCATTTCCAATGACCAATCATTTTTGACCAGGAACACCACAGGTGTACTAAAATTAAATAATATGCTCAAAATTTCATGAAAATAGTCAAAAGATATTTTTTTGTGTGTTCAGGTGCCCTGTGTGGACAAAGTCATGGAACCTCATGACTTTCAGAGTAAAGGAAGTACAATTTTTAGAAAGAAAACTTTTTAAATCAGTCAAATTTGACCGGAACACAATAGGAGGGTTAACTCCCAAGACCAATGGGATGGTCTGGTTCTGTGTGGACTTTAGAAAAGTCTACGTGATGTCTAAATTTGATGCATATCTGATGCCTCACATTGATGAAATGCTCAATTGGTTAGGCACGGCTCACTTTTATTCGACACTGGATTTGACATAGGGATATTGGTAGATCCCCTTGATTCCATTATTACATGAAAAAATGCCCTTTTCCACTCTGTTTGGTTTACACCAATTTGTCACCCTTCATTTTGGGTTGTTTGGGGCCCCAGCAATGTTTCAGTGTCTCATGGACCAATTCCTCCATCCCTAAAATGCGTATACCACCACCTATTTAGATGACATTATTTATAGTAACGATTGGTATCGGCATTTACAACATCAAAGGGCTGTCCTGAGGTCACTGAGGTGTGTTTCAGCATTTTATACTAGTATACAGTGGGCTACCACTGATTGGCTAACTTATGCTTGTAGCACATGATCCCCATCTTCCAGAGTAGACACTTGAATGAGTATATCAAACTACTTCTTTTTGTCAGCAACTTTCTGAGCATTTTTCATTGCAATCTTTTAACTCTTCTTGAGATGAAATTTCAGATTTTTCACATACTACTGCATCTCAAACAATTAGAATATCATCCATCCATCCATTATCCATAACCACTTATCCTATGGGCGAGAGGCAGAGTACACCCTCGACAAGTTGCCAGGTCATTGCAGGGCTGACACATAGAGACAAACAACCATTCACGCTCACATTCACACTTATGGTCAATTTAGAGCCACCAATTAGTCTAACCTGCATGTCTTTGGACTGTGGGGGAAACCAGAGCACCCAGAGGAAACCCACACAGACACGGGGAAAACATACAAACTCCACACAGAAAGGCCCCTGTTGGCCACTGGGCTCAAACCCAGAACCTTCTTGCTGTAAGGTGACAGTGCTAACCACTACACCACTGTGCCACCCAAGAATATCATGAAAAAGTTCAATATTTTCCATCTGTTATTTCAGAAAGTGAGAATTTAATATAATCTAGACCCATTACACAAACAAACATTTCAAGCATTTTTCTATTTTTATTTTGATAATTATGGTATACAGTGAAAAAAACATCAAAATATGACAATATTTCATTTCAAGTTTGAGGAAAAAAAGTAAATACCGTATATCTCTCCATTTAGTTCAGTACATGCAACCACAATCGTGGGCAAGACTGGTGACTTAACAGCTGTCCAGAAGATGATCATCAACACCCTCCACAAGGATGGTAAGCCACAGAATGTCATTGCTGAAAAGGCTGGCTTGAAAAGGTGCACAAGCAACAGGGATGACCTCAGTCTTGAGAGGACTGTCAAGAAAAGTCCATCCTTCCATCCATTATCTGTAGCTGCTTATCCTGTACAGGGTCACAGGCAAGCTGGAGCCTATCCCAGCTGACTATGGGTGAGAGGCAGGGTACAACCTGGATAAGTTGCCAGGTCATCACAGGGCTGACACATAGAGACAAACAACCATTCACACCTATGGTCAATTTAGAGCCACCAATTAGTCTAACCTGCATGTCTTTGGACTGTGGGGGAAACCAGAGCACCTGCAGGAAACCCACACAGACATGGGGAAAACATACAAGCTCCACACAGAAAGGCCCCTGTCAGCCACTGGGCTCAAACCCAGAACCTTCTTGCTGTGAGGTGACAGTGCTAACCACTACACCACCATGCCACCCTAGAATAGCATGAAAAGTTCAATTTTTCCATCATTATTTCAGAAAGTGAAAAAATTATATAATCTAGACTCATTACACAAACTAAAATGTCTCAAGCATTTTTCTATTTTAATTTTGATAATTATGGTATACAGTGAAAAATAAACCATATCAAAATATGACAATATTTCATTTCAAGTTTGAGGGAAAAAAAAGTAAATACCATATATTTCTCCATCTAGTTCAATACATTCAACCACAATCATGGGCAAGACTGGTGACTTGACAGCTGTCCAGAAGATGATCATCAACACTCTCCACAAGGAGGGAAAGCCAAAGAATGTCATTGCTGAAATGGCTGGCTGGAAAAGGTGCACAAGCAACAGGGATGACCACAGCCTTGAGAGGACTGTCAAGAAAAGTCGATTTAAGAAATTGGGCGAGCTTCACAAGGAGTGGACCAAGGCTGGTGTCAGTACATCAAGAGCCACCATGCACATACATCTTCAAGAAAGGGGCTACAACTGTCACATTCCTAACCTCAAGCTACTCCTGAACCGGAGAAAATGTCAGAAGCATCTTACCTGGGCTAAGGACAGAAATAACTGGACTGTTGCTCAGTGGTCCAAAGTCCTCTTTTCAGATTGTGACAGTGAGGGTATGGTTGAGTGTCTGTTTTGAACAGCGAGGATTTTTGAGCATCGGTTTTGAACAGCAGTTTTGAACACAGAGAAAGAGAGGGAAGATATTCCAACTTTTTGGATTAGCACCGAATTTAACTAATTTTAAAGACTTCACAAGCACCTTACCTGGGCTAATGGAGAGAAAGCTGCATCATGAATTATTGCATCAGTGCAGTGTGGCATGGAGGCGATCAGCCTGTGGCACTATTGAGGTGTTATTGAAGCCCATGATATTACAGTGCTTGATTGACCAGCCAACTCACCTGACATGAACCCCATAGAGAATCTATGGGGTATTGTCAAGAGGAAGATGAGAAACACCCAGCCCAAAAATGCAGATGAGCAGAAGTCTATGATCAAAGCCAGGCTGATGACTGCACCATGCTCAAAGAAGAGGTCCTGGTTTACTGTGGACTCTTTTCCATCCAAGCCACCTCTGACTTCTGCTGGGCTTATCAACCTGGCAAGGAACCACAGGGACAAATGGATACTCTCCTGCATATCACTCAAAGGGGGCTCCAGCCAGACCAACTGTCCTTGCTAGAGATAGTGGAACATGTCAGCCTTGACAAGTTCCTAGGGGCCCTCCCCAGAGAAAAAAAGAAAGGCTGTAGGAATTAAGGTGGCAAGAACACCCTGGGACATGGTCATGGTTCTCAAGTGTGCCCTGTCCATGATCAAGATTGGGAGGGGTCAGGGACAGCCATGAGATCACATTGTCTACTGAGAACTCCATCACTGCCCCAGTGCAGCCTACAGAGCACTGAGGGGGACACAGGAAGAGCCATGACCCAAGCCAGCACCTATAGAAAAGCCCATGCCCACCACAACCAACAGGGCCCCACTTCCCAATATCTACAAGCCACGGGTAGCTGACTGCACCATGCATGATGTCTGCCATGCCAGCGCTCCCACAGTCACCCTCAAGCTAAACAGGAAACCAGTCCCAGCCCTGTTGTATTCAGGAAATGCCATCACACTAGTCTGTCCATCAGTGCTACCCAATGCTGTTGAGCCCAAAGGAAGCCTTGCAATGACATGTGCCCACTAGGACATGAGGGAGGTCCATGCTACTGAGATTTTAGTTGGCAGCAGATAAGGTAAGTGGCCACTAACTATTGGGCTTATCTCAGACCTGCCTGTGCCCTTGCTCATAGAGAGAGACTGGCCAGGGTTCTACTACTCAGCAACTGAGAAACAACATCAGGCCCCCCAGAGATGCAGGCATTAGCATCGAACTCCAGCCCCTGTGCACCCCATCCTCCTTGCTGAGGAAGAGGAAGCAGATGCCAAGGCCTGGTCAGAAGGTGAGCGAACTCCCCCACCCACATTTCCTCAATTTGCTGTAACCAGGCAGCTAGAGAAGGGCACATTGGGAGGGAGCAGAAGGGAGATGACCGACTGAAGAACTGCTGTGGTCAGGTGCTACAAATGGATGGGGAGAACACAAACCCTAACCAAATTCTTCCTGCAGCTTACTTCCTGGTCAAAATTGGATTGGTCTACTTCCATTGGGATCACTGCAGTGAGCCCTGCAATCCCTTAAAGGCCTGCACTTCCAGACTCAAGAACAGATTCTACCCAACAGCTTCGACCCAACTCACACCCCTACACCTCCCACCCCCCACTGCCACCACAACAATTTTACCTCAAGTGCAATCATAATACACAAAATGTGCAATAAGATGTCACTTTAAATTATTTTATATGCTTTAAATTATTTTATATTCTATTTATATTATGATAGTTATTACTCATTCAACTGACAGCTTCTTTAATGTGTGTGAATGTGAGTGAATGGACTGATGAGTAGAGTGAATGGGTTACAGTTTTTGCTTTGTTTTAAGAGAGACAGCAAATTTTGTTTTATGTTAACATGTAATAACAATAAAGGGCATTCTGATTCTGCCCTGGGGCTACTAACCAAGTTGGGGCCCTCAGACAATGCAGAGGAATTTCTCTGCACATTCAAAGAAACAGCACACAGAGAGGGCTGGCCTGAAGAAGAATGGGCCCACAGCTTAGCTCCCCTGCTTTCTGGCAAGGCCCAATGTGCCTACCTTGCTCTTCCTCCAGCTGCTGCCAAGGACTACACCTGCTGAAAGGAAGAAATCCTGGCCTTGTGTGGACTCTCACCCTATTGAACAGTGGGCATCAGAAGTGGACAACATACCCAACTTCATTACTTAAGTCAAAGTACAGACACCACTGATCAAATGTTACTCTGATACAAATGAAAGTTGTACAGTCATTTTTTTTTAAATTTAAGTTAAAGTACTGAAGTACTTGCTTTTAAAAATGCTTAAGTATTAAAAGTACATTTTTTGTCAAAGCATTGTTGCCACAAAGTTTACAATATCTAATGCCTCTGAAGAAACCTACTGGATTTACTGACTAGATTGTAGAACCTGTAGAATAAACACCTGGTAGAATGTTATAAAATAAAACATAACTGAATTGACCAAAAAAAGAGCAATTGTCCTTTCTCTTTTTCTTATTTTAACACACTTACCCACCCCCACAAAGCAGCATGGTAGTGTTCTGACACAGCTCTGGCCGTGTGTGCACACATATATGGGCATGATATTCAGGAAGACAGTGGAATATCTGTAAATTTTGGGTAGCTAACATTACTAGAAAAGAAAGATTTCTACATTTGGTTTATTTGGCAAGATTATGCTAAAATATATTTCTGGAAGGACTTCAGATAAGTTAACATTATTCATGTTAGTGTAACTCCATTTTTACATGCTAACTGTGTCCAAGTTAATTAGCTATGTGTTAATGGTAGCCTTGGATGAGGCTATGGCAATTTGGTGGGCAAATCCATAGAAAGTTATTTGACTAACCAGACCAGCTATTCTGTAGGTGCTGAAGAAGGCAACTCAACTTGCTTGAAATCCTTGAAGACGTTTCACCTCTCATCCAAAAGGCCTCTTCACTTCTGTCTGACTAGTGGGTAGTTCCAGGTATTTATCCTCTAGTGGATGCTAAGGAGAGTCATTGAGGTCACATAGATTGTGGACCCTCTCAATCATCCTGTAGGTTGTTAGGGTCACTGGAGGCCAGGTGTGAATGGTTTTACCAGCCTAGAGGATTATTAGGGTGATCTGTGGGTCATTGGCTCTCTCTGCCATCATGTGAGTCATTGAAGTCAGCTGAGTCTTGGTGTGGATGTGTATTCAGTTTTCTGGGAAGTGTGCTAAGGACTGCATTGTAGGTGGTGGATAAGTGGTGTCTCAGACCACTTCCTCTGTTCAGTGATGGTCATTCCAGGTTTACAAAGATGGCTTCTTTTACTCCTCTTTCAAGCCAGTTTTCTCTGGCTAAAATGCATACACTGCAGTCCTGAATAACAAAGTACACTCGTTTCAGGACTGCAATGAATGCATTTTAGCCAGAGATAACCGCAAACAAAGCAAACTTTTTAAATGAAGCAAATTTTTCATCCTTTCAGAAAATTGGAACATGAGTTCTAGATATGGTCATGGGTGCATGCATTCCCCAGAAGAAACACCTCTTTCCATTCTGCCATCAACTGATTGTGTTCAAATAATGCTGCTGAGAAAAAATTAAAATTAATTTTATACAGTCTATGGACATGATGTGACCCCAGTGATGACTGATAGGCTCTCTCAATGTCACCTGCAAAAAAAAACCAATCATGTTTCATAAAAAGAAAAAAAAAACATCCACTTTCAAAGCTGCTTCATAGTAGCAAGTAAAGATAACCTTGATAAAAATGTAATGGAGTGAAAAGTATGATATTTACCTTTCAAATGTAGCGAAGTTAAAGTCATACATTTAAAAAAAATACTCAAGTAAGTAAAGTACAGATACTCAAAAAGTTTACTTAAGTACAGTACTCAAGTAAATGTACTTCATTACTGTCCACCTCTAGTGGGCATACCATCACAACCTCATGCCTTGGATCCAACCCAAATTACACCCTCCCACCACTCCCTTCCTCCTGCCAAGTGCATGGCTTTCAGAAAAAAAGCCCCCAGGATGCCGAAAGAGCTGGTGGAGGCCCTGAAGGGTGCACTGGCCACCCTCAACATCACCAAACCTGAGCTCCTCCCAAAGCCTCAGGAGCCCCAGCAGCCTTTTCAGCCCACAACATGGTGCAAAATTGGGTGGCAGCAATGCCTCATCAGAAGACCCATGGACTTCCTCCAAAAAATGAGCCCATGCAGACCACCCTGCCCACTGACAAAACCCTAGTTAATGAGCTGTATGGTTTATTGCTCCCTGGATGTCAACCTCCCCAGTGTCCAAGTCAATTGAGCGAAAGTCCATCAGTGACCTCCTGGATTCAGGGCACACAATCACTCCTGTCTGCCCACCATATTTCAGCTTTTGGTTGGGAGCAGAAAAAAGATGGCCAGCTCAAACATTGTTAGGGAAAGGTGTGTCTGATCAAGGGGAAAGATCAATATCCTGGACAGGCACTTCCTGCCACCTAATTCCTAATCCACAAGGGCCTCCTGTACTACCATGTTGAGTGATGTAGCTAGCCCAATGATTTCCTCATGGTCCCCCGCTCTAAGAAGGATAATGTTATGCATCTTGCTCACAGCAGGTGGCATGGTGGTGTAATGGTTAGCGCTGTCGCCTCACAGCAAGAAGGTCCAGGTTCGAGCCCTGTGGCTGGCGAGGGCCTTTCTGTGTGGAGTTTGCATGTTCTCCCTGTGTCCGCGTGGGTTTCCTCTGGGTGCTCCGGTTTCCCCCACAGTCCAAAGACATGCAGGTTAGGTTAACTGGTGACTCTAAATTGACCGTAGGTGTGAATGTGAGTGTGAATGGTTGTCTGTGTCTATGTGTCAGCCCTGTGATGACCTGGTGACTTGTCCAGGGTGTACCCCGCCTTTCGCCCGTAGTCAGCTGGGATAGGCTCCAGCTTGCCTGCGACCCTGTAGAACAGGATAAAGTGGCTAGAGATAATGAGATGAGATGAGACCTTGCTCACAGCCATTCTCTAGGGGGTCATCTGGCCACCTGTAACATTCTCTTGAAGCTCCATGACAGGTTCCATTGGCCTGGTTTGAAAGCAGAGGTCTGGCAAAGTTGCCTTCAATGCCAACACACCACTCCACAAAATCCTGTCCCCGCCCCGTCATTCCCTTGCCTATCATTTGGGTTCTATTCAACAGAGTGGGTATGGATCTCATGGGTCCCCTCCTAACGTCCACAAGGGGGCATGAATTCATTCTTGTCATGGTCTACTCTGCCACAGGCTAGCCTGAGACAGTCCCCCTGTGTAAAGTGACATCCAAAATCATGGCTATGGAGTTGGTTCTGCTGTTCTCCAGAGTTGGTCTGCCAAAGGACCTGCTCAGCAACCAGGGTACACCTTTTATATCATGGCGATTGAAAGATATGTGCCAACCATTGGATGTGAAGCAGGTGCAGACCTCTTTATATCACCCATTGAACATTTTAACCAGACCCTAAAGATACTATTGTGGTGAGTTATTGATGAAGAGGTAGAAAACTGGGACCTCCTCCTAACCAACATTCACTTCACCATCAGCAAGATGTGGCAGGCCTCTATAGGGTTCACCCCTTTTGAGCTTTGGTTTGGGAGATGGCCCTGGGGCTTGCTCGACATAGCAAAAGAGGCATGGGAGGAACAACAATCACCTTTTTGCTCACATCAATACTCACATCAATAAGGTGGCTCCCATCATCCACCAGTACATGCTCCATGCCCAGGTAGAGCAGAGCCAGGTCCACAACCACCCAGCCCTGTGCTGGGAGTTACAGCCAGGTGACTGTGTGCTCCTGCTGCTTCTGACAGCCAAATGTATATTTCTCACCTGCTGACAGGGGTGCTGCACTATTGTGGAGCACATGCACCCAGTCAACTATCACCTGCAACAGAAAAAACAACAACAACAACAACAACAACCCAACTTTACCACATTAATCTGCTGAAATGAACACCAAACCCCCACCATCATTTGCTGCTGTTCCTACAGGTCCACCAGGGTGTACAGCCACCTACTTGTACAATGTTGTGATCAATTCATCCACCTGAGTTGACCATCTATTCCATTTCAGGGAGGTCCTGAACTCACTCAGGAACTCTGGGCTCACCCCAAACCTGTGCAAATGCCACTGTGGGCTGAATGAGGAACAGTACCTCAGCTACTGCATCAACCAGAGATTACTAAAGCCACAGAAGAAAAAGGTTAAGGCAGTTCATGGATACCCCTGGCCAATATTAAAACATCAGGTATGCACCTTTCTGGGATTGGGCCAGCTACTAATTGCATTTTATACCTAACTTCTCCTCTCTAACCTCACCTCTCTCACACCTCACCAAGAAGGGATACCCAGAAAAGGTGAAATGGACACCCAAAGCAGAGCAGGCATTCCTGACCCTTAAGAGGGTCCTGACTAGTGTGCCAGTCCACTCTAACCCCAACTATGGCCTGGCATTTGTTGTCCAGACTGACACATCAGAGATTGGCCTGTGCACTATGCTTTTGCAGGCCTTAAGGGTGAGGAGCATTCTGTGCTGTACATGAGTATAAATCTAACCCCTGCTGAGCAGCACTACACTGCTTTTCAAAAGAGAAGCCCTAGACATTAAGTGGGCGGTGGAAGAGCTTAGTTACTATCTTGCTGGTCATCAGTTTACCCTGGTAACTAATCACACCCTGTTACAGTGGATTATGAAAGCAAAAGACTCAAATGCTCATATCACCTGTTGGTTTTTATCTTTTCAGGACTTCTTTTTTCAGGAAATGACACTGAGCAGGGGTATAGCACAAGAATTCCGACCACCTCTCAAGAAGGTATGAAGTCTCTGAGAAGACTAACTGGGGAATCGGCTCAGAGCTAAAGGGGGATGTGATGGCAGTACCTCATGTAACATCTGCATCTCTCCTCACCTCACCATGCCACAGAGTCTGAATAGGCAGCCCCCCTTCAGCACAAATGTTTTGGAAAGCAGAATGGCATATGGCTGCACAGCAGAGCCATGAAAGCAGCCTCAGCTGCCACCTGTTAAGCAGTATGTCCCCTCATCCTCTGGCAAATCACAGGAGAGTATAAGAAAGCCATTACCAACTTCTGCCAGCTTCTGCCAAGGTCTAAAGCTTCACACAGATTCCTCTTGGGGGCGGCACGGTGGTGTAGTGGTTAGCGCTGTCACCTCACAGCAAGAAGGTCCAGGTTCGAGCCCCGTGGCCGGCAAGGGCCTTTCTGTGTGGAGTTTGCATGTTCTCCCCGTATCCGCGTGGGTTTCCTCCGGGTGCTCCGGTTTCCCCCACAGTCCAAAGACATGCAGGTTAGGTTAACTGGTGACTCTAAATTGACCATAGGTGTGAATGGCTGTTTGTGTCTATGTGTCAGCCCTGTGATGACTTGACGACTTGTCCAGGGTGAACCCCACCTTTTGCCCGTAGTCAGCTGGGATAGGCTCCAGCTTGCCTGCGACCCTGTAGAACAGGATAAAGTGGCTACAGATAATGAGATGAGATGAGAGATTCCTCTTGGCCTTCTTGTGATGCCTGCCTGACCAGCTCATCCCTTTGCACTTGTACAACACCACCTCACAGCCACACCCCCTCATTCTTCAACTTTTATTCAATAAAAGAGCACTTTCCTTTGTACCTGAATCCCTGGGTCTGTGTCTGTGTACCTCACTCACATCTTGCTACACTATGCTTTGTTGGAAAAAGATAGCTGAAGTAGTTTTTCTCTCTGTCTTGGATTATGGTTATATGATCTATATTCATGCCTCTGCCTCCTCTCTGAAGCCCTTCGATGCTGTTTATCATTCTGTCCTTTGTCACGTCTACTCCTGCCCACATGCAAGATTCCACTTCCCAGAATTCACAGTTGCCTTAACATATGGCCACAACAGACTACAACATGCACTCTGCACCTCACTGCTCACAGTCTAATGAATCTAATGATTTGCACTTGTTCACAATAATCACAGCCTTGTTACTGTACAGCATATAAGGACTCTCATTACACAAACACTTTGTGAAGTATACCCTCTGTTCCTTGTCTCTGATCCAAGCCATTTATTGTTATGGGTGGTGGAGGTGTGGTGAGATAAGGATCCAAAAGCAGAACACAGACAGTAATCCAATAAATCAGGTGATTTAATCCAGGGGGAAAAAAGGGTGTGGCAAAAAGGTAAACAAACAAGACAAAAAACAAATGGCAAAAATAATCTGGGTAAAAAGAGACAAAAAAACTTGATTAAAAACATGAGACAGGCAAAGACAAAAACGCTAGTGCAAAAAAACATGAACCAGAAAAATAGCTAGTGCAAAAAGCCATGAGATGCAAAAGAGGCACAGAAACGGCTAGAATAGCAAACGAGACATTCTGGCAAAATCAGAGTCTGAGAACGGACTTTAAATATGCAGCGGTGAAAACCAGGAAGTGAGTTCAGGTAAGCGCTCGCTGAACGGGGAAACAGGCAGGATGGAATTCCCATCCCGGATCCGGATTGGCGCTGACGTGGGAGAACCATAATCTCTGGAGAGGATGTCTGGAGCAGAGCATGACATTTATATTCTTTATTGCTTATCTAGTTTGTTTATTTTTGACTTTAGTTCATTTATTTGTCTCTCATTTTTGTCTGTGCCACTGATAATCTGTTTGTGCCTCACCTAACCATTGCTTGTTTTTTGACCATGAGTTTGCCTTATGATTTGGATTTGGTTACTAGTTTTCCTTAATAAACTCTCAACTGTACTTATATCTGTCTGTCGCCTTTGTTCCTGACACCCTTACATTTATTACTGTTATTGATTTTTTTATAGCATCCATCATTGCATCTTGTATGAAAAAGTTGGGTGGTCTTCTCTATCTGTGAAATGTGAAAGGTATGCTTTTGTTTATCTATAAGGCCTTATTGGAAAGCTGCCATCATGTGTCACCTCAATGCTAGACTGGTGCTCCACTGGTCAAATTAAGTACATGATCACAAATAATTTACTTTTTGTTTGTATCTGTTTTAAGTGAAGTCTCATGTCCGTATCCCATGTAGGGGGGCTGCAATGCCGTAGCCATAGTAACCAATTACCTGCTTCACTTTATAAACCATCTTCTCCCTTCCACTGTACAGCATTGAGCACAAAAATCCCTGTACTCAATGCCATGTTCTATCTCCGCCCATTCTTCTGACTCCCTGTAATAGTATTGGATACAGAGATGATACCGGATGCCAAATACAGTGGCGTTACGACTGTGCTTTAAACCCATGGCGGAATCGAAATTCCCTCTCTCTGGTGGTGGATCCCACGTGTGAAAGATATGTCATTGCATCTGTGCTACAGAAGAACAAAGGACAAAGAATGAGCTATTGATACTGGACCTTTAGCCAAAGTTCAATGTATTTGATCGTCACATAGTTGTAATAATAACTGAACCGGTTAGTTACTGCAGCCCATGCAGTATTTTTAAAGAGAAAAGGCAACTGGATCCCTTTTCCCTTTTGCAATGTCGATGAACTACAAACAAGATTCCTTCCAGATCATCGGATGACCGACAGGACACTGAAGATCTTCAGCTGACGAGCTCTAAAAGCAAAAGGAACAGAACTGTTTTCTCCCTGGATCTGCACTCCGCGCTGTCTTCAGATAACAGACGGCACACTTTCAGTCACCAAGCAAGAGCGATCTCAAGTAAGGCTGGCATCTGGGCAATTGTTAGTTTTTGCTATGGCTAGTTAATGTGAAGAGTGTTGTTTATTTGAATTCATTCATGGTTTAAATGTATGCATTTTGATTCACATGAAAGTCGGTCTTAGACCACGTGGTGTTTGATTTGCTTTGTTTACTATCTGCATTTAGTTAGATCATGCGTGCATTCTCTCTCTCTCTCTCTCTCTCTGTTAGGGTTCTCTCAGTCAGAACGGTCAACTTACTTCTCGTGACCCAATGCCTTCGTGCCACCTATGGATCCGGGATGGAGACACCGCGAAAGAAACAGACCAGGAAAACCAGAGATAGGTTTCACAGCCAGTTTATTCACAGTTCCTTCGTCAAAATGAAAACATTTTTGAAAACATTTTATAGCATCCATTTATCTCTGTGTTTATGTTTTGTCTACATGTATGTAAATATGTGCATGTTATGTGTGTGTGTGTGTGTGTGTGTGTGGCCATGAAGGAATGTGGTGTAGAAATGTGTGTGTGTAGGATGTCAGACTATGACATCAGCTATGTTTGTCTGCTCAATTGTGTGCAATTGAGGGGACCTTGATCTGGGGCAGGTTACATCAGTGTGTGTGTATAAATCTTGAATCAAGCATAACATAATGACATATTTCTGATGATATGACATGATAGCAAGGTACAAACAGATTTTAAAGGCCATTGCTCACGTACACCCCTTCAGGTCAGATATAACATAGGGCACTATGTACTTAAGATGGTGATGGAATTTTTAAACACAGATAATATATCTAGTCTACAAAGTCTAGTCACAGAAGGTCAAATACATCAGAAATTAATGTCAAGTTAAACAGAAATAGTTTAAAGGATCTAAAAGCTAAAGTATGAAAAGCTAAAATATTAAAATCATAAATTCTTAACACATGAATGTGTGTCTTGTGCTAAGTCAGTAAATTATATCTTGATTTCATCAATATGTAGTAAGACAATCATAAGCAAAATAACAAATAAGAATATGTCTTTAACAATTTTAAACAAAGATATGTTAAAAAAATAAACAAAAAATAAGAATAAACTTAAGCAAAGAAAGTCATATGAAACATAAGAAAAAATAAGAATATGTCTGGCAAAAACAAAGAAATGCTACTTCACCGGAGGAAGGTCAAACAGGATTCAGGATTAAACTCATAAAGTCTTAACATTCGAATCATAAAGTCTTAACATTCGAATCATAAAGTCTTAACAATCCTAAATTATATTCTGTAATTATAAAACTAACTTAAAACTATAAAACTAACATGAATCACTTAATGCAGCTTTAAATCTAACATTAAATCCAACATTCAATCATTTCAACTTCAGATTCAACATTAAAGAAACTGGTTAACTCTACCAATCTTAAATCACAATCCTAGCTATAAAACTAACTTATATCATGGCTTTAAATTTAACTTTTAATCCCAAATACACGTTGGCTATGCAGCTGTGAGTGTGTGTGAGTGGGTCTGACATCATTGCAGACCTTGGCGCTATCCAGACACATCTCTGATCAACAATACACATCCCACATCAAAACAAGCAAAATGTTCTTAAACAATGTCTTGCTGAGACAGAAGGCCATTTCAACTGAACAGAATCTATCCTACAAAGGAATAAAACCTAACAATCCCCCCCTTTAATACTAATTACAGTATTAACTAGATTTTAATTAGATTAGTGTTACACCCTAGCAGGACGATAATATACATTGTTTTCCCTGTGCAGGGGTTTGCGGGTAAGACCATTTATCATCTTGTACATTCTATTCATTAAGCATTTCAAAATGCAAGGTCCCAGGAAAATAAACAAAAGAAAAATCACCACTACAGGGATACACACAGAAAGGATAGCAGACCATTTACCAAACAGTCTAGAAAACCACACCCACCCTGCCGTATCCCCATGTTCGTCATGCTCTATTTGTTGAGCGATCTGTTTCATTTGATGTACGGCTGCACCTATTTCACCATCTGAGTTATCATTAGTAGGAATAAAAGTGCAACAGCTGTCTCCGACCATAGCACAAACACCCCCCTTTTCTGCTAACAAAATATCAAGGGCCATACGATTTTGAGTAGTCATTAGACGCAGGGCGGTTAACTCAGGCCCTGTCCACACGGCAACGGATTCAGGTGACTCCGATACAATTGCTTATCGTTTAGGCCTGGCGTCCACACGGCACCGGCGTTTTGGGTGCCCAAAACGCAATCTTTTTGAGAACGGGTTCCAGAGTGGAAAGATCTGGCAACGTTGCCGTTGTGAAGTCGTCTGGATGAGTAGAACGGATTTCTTTACGATGACATCACAACCACATGTGCTTCACGCCGGGTAGAAGTGTAACAAACTCGATGCAAGTTGTCAACAAATCCTATAACTTGGTTCATGAAACGCACTTACAAAATATTTTCACTGTGAATATTTATTGTGTAATGGTGCAAAGTGAGAGAGAGAGAGAGAGAGAGAGAGAGAGAGAGACTCTGCCCTTAGGGCAGAGTCAATCCCGCCAGCAAAAATAGGGAAAAAAAGGAGCGATCTCACCTCTTCAGATGTTGGTTTAAGTCCTACAATACATTCCTCAAAAAGGGTGTAGAAGACCAAATTAATCCATCAATGTGTAGCATTCAATTTATTCCGGACCATTAAAGACGCCGCCTTCCGCGTAGAATCATACGTCAGCCTCGCCGCCATATTGGATAGGTCAAAGCAGAGAATAAAGATTCATGTGCTGCGTTTAACTGTACCAACAGGTTTACCATCCAAACGAGATCACATGGGATTACCTTTCACAGGTGAGAAACAACAAATTAATCCATCAACGTGTAGCATTCAATTTATTCCGGACCATTAAAGACGCCGCCTTCCGCGTAGAATCATACGTCATCCTCGCCACCATATTGGATAGGTCAAAGCGGAGAATAAAGATTAGCTGCGTTTAACTGTACCAACAGGTTTGCCGTCCAAACGAGATCACATGGGATTACCTTTCACAGGTGAGACTGGAAAAATACTTTTCATTGTATTTGGTCATTATAATGTAATTTTACGAACAGATTTTCCTGACTTTGTGGCTAATATGAAGTCTCGCGCATAATAGTTTATGCGCATGCGTCCTTACTTCTTCTATTGTTCTGGTGTCTCCGAAGGGACCGTCTTACAGTGCCCCTAGAGGTGTGGCATGTGTATTGCATCGTTTTCAGCAAGCGTTGCGTTGCCATATGGACCTGATATTTTACTGATTGTTGCCCATTTGGACGCGATATATTTTTAAATAACATCTCGTTGCTGTTGTCGTGTGGATATAGTCTCAGTCCTAATACCATCGACAGCTCTAATGGTTTCATTAACAAAGCTGGCTAAGCGATAATGTGTTATTTCTACATTCCTCCATAGATCAGCTACGCCAAAATGAGGAAACATTGATGTCCAAAAACGGTGCCATCTAGAAGTAAGATGATGTTCCAGGGGTGGGAAATTGTGATAGACATCTCGTTTTGGGTGATCAGCAGAGAGGGGATGGATAGCAGTGATAGCGTTTTTGAGTCGTATTGTGAGCACAAATGCCTGACCACTTGGTGGGAAAAGAAACAAGGAGATTAGATCTATTACCGCAGTACCAGTACCAGTTTAATGCTAATTTAACACCAGGATAATTATTAGGGTGTGGTGGAACACAATTAGGATGAGCCCTACATGTATTATTGACATACCCGATACTGTTGCGTGTACAATTAGTTAGTGGAGGGTTACATTGGCATGAATTCGGGACCCAGCGAGGACATGGAGAGGTGGCGGAATTTTGATCATATATCTGATTACATTGAGACTTAAACTAACCCTAACCCTCCCAAATACACGTTACTTCTTTTAGAGTAATTCGTTCTAAAACAGTGAGGGAAAGTGAAATTGGAAGGCATATCTACTTGCAGAGTAGTGAGGATAGAATCTTGCAGTATATCGTCGGGGGTATCTGTGCCATATGCTAAAGAAGTCTGGTTTAACATTGCGACCACAGAAGGGTGCAGAGAGTAATTACAGAAAGGACCCCAAAATTTAAAAGGTTGGCCTTTTGGGCCCCAAGCATAATATAAAGCTTCAGAGCATAGCGGCAAAGGTGGGCATGTAATAATAGTAGAAGACGGCATCAAATGACATACATAACAACTTTCGTTTGTGTGTGTCCGTGCAGTACAGTTAGCGAATTGCCAGAACATGTTGTCTTGAGGTCCAGCTCAAGCGGGTAACCCTGCTCCGAGCAATAAGAAAATAGTCACGAAGGCTCGGGCGGGTAGCCCTGCCCCGAGCAAAGATGAAGCAGCCACGAAGACTCGGGTGGGTAGCCCTGCCCCGAGCAAAGATGAAGTCACAAAACTAATGAGGATTGCCATAGTTGTAGTGAGGATGATTGGTCCCAAACAGGGCGCTAGATCTCTTCCCCTCTTTGTTCACAACGTCCCGCAGGCAGCAACCTGATTCTCAGTCAGCCAGGGCTGCACACAGGTCAAATCTATGTAGAGCACAGAGAGAGAAAGAGAGAGAAAACAGAGACTGGATAGGGACACACACAAAAAAAAACGTTAATAGCAAACTGATCATTGTAACACAACTTTGTTATGGAGCCTTCTTCAATCGTGTGGCATGGATCCACTGTGGAAAAAGGTCAGTTAAAACAGCAGTATGAGTAATGGTGACTATTTCTGCAGGCTCACTATATCTAGGTTCTCCCAATTGTCCAAATCATTTAAAAAGTCGCACCAGCACCTTGTCTCCCACTTGGAAGGAGTGTGTGTTTGCTGATGGTGGAAATGATATTGTACTATTAACCTTAGTACAAATTTCATGCAACTTATCGATAAGGGCTGCAGAATACTCATCCATATGTGTTTTCAAATCAGAGGTACCCAGAGCCGGAGTCCCCTTCCTCCAGGGGAGAGGAAAAGGTTGTCCAAAAATAATCTCATAGGGGGAATAGCCGCCGAGACTAGGTTTTGATGTCATGCGAATTTCAGCCAGTGTGGCTGGCAATAGGTCTACCCAATTTTTTGAACCTGTGGTCTGCATAGCCTTAGTTAGTTTGTCTTTCAATGTTCGATTAGTACGTTCTATGATACCAGAAGATTGAGGGTGGTACGGAATGTGAAAACACCAGTTTAGTGAGAGATACTTACAAAGGTCTTGTGTGACTTTTGAGGTGAAAGGGGTACCCTTATCTGAGTCTATGGCATCTGGAACCCCATAACGAGGTATTATTTCTTTTGCCAGAATACGAGTAACTACCTTCGCATTCTCTCTAGAACACGGAAAGGCTTCTGCCCATTTAGAGAATTTGTCCACAATCACCAGGAGATATTTAAATGGCCCACAGGGAGGCATGTGTGTGAAGTCGATTTGCCATTCTCGGAATGGAGATGTAGGTATGGGTAAACACTCGTGTTTCACGACTGCTTTAGAGGGATTATTTTGTGCACAGATGAGGCATCTCTCGAGAATTGACTCCACCAAACTGTTTAGATTGGCTATACAAAAAAGTTTGTTCATGTCCCCCTTCACCCCCCTTCGTGCACGGTGTGTCACGCCATGAAATTCATGCATGAGGAAGGGAAGACAATGAGATGGAAGACAAAGATGGCCATCCTGACTGTACCATAGGCCATCAGAGGCGACATAAGTGCCTTGTAACTGCCAAAAGGCAGAATCATTTGGAGAAGCTGAAGTCTGTAAAGAAATAAGGTCTAAATCTGGAATCAGGCTACTAGCAAGACAAGATGTATTATATGACGAAGGGTCTAGGCCAGGAGACATGACACCAGAAGCAGCAGCAAGTTTTGCCATACGATCAGCAAGAGAATTACCCACGATTTCAGGGGTGTTTACTGAGGCATGTGCTTTAGTTTTAACTATGGCGAGTGACCTAGGGAGATGACAAGAATCAATGAGATTTTGTACTAAGGTAGAGTGTGAAATGGGCTTCCCGTCTGTGGCGTGGAAGCCTCGAGACTGCCAAATCTTCCCGAAATCATGAGCCACACCAAAGGTGTAACGATAGTCTGTGTAGATTGTGACATCCTTGCCCTGAAACAAAATACAAGCATGCATTAGCGCATACACCTCGGCTGCCTGAGCTGAAGAGAAAGGAAGAGCATAGGCATCATGCACAATATCAGGCAGGGAACACACAGAATAACCACAGAGGTAAACACCATCTGAAGGTTTAGAACAAGAGCCATCTACAAAGAGTACTTCCCCCGTTCCTAGAGGGCTGGAGGAGAGATCAGGCCTGATACTGGTAGTATGCAAGATTTCAGATAGACAATCATGATCGGTGTCTTCCAGAGTGTCGTCCTGAGAATTAAGAAGGCGTGCGAGAGCATGACCTACAGTATTAGAGGATGTGGCATGAATTTCGAGATTGTCAGTAGAAAAGAGAATGGTTTCATATCCGGAGCGTCGCTGCGCAGTCATATGTTGAGTCTGTAAATTTTGCAATACCTGTTTAACTTGATGTGATGAGTACAAGATCAGTGGGTGCGACAAAACCAATTTTTCTGCATCTAAAACCATCAGAGCACAGGCGGTGACAGCCCTTAGACACGCAGGCAAGCCTTGAGCAACAGTGTCTGATGTTTTAGATAAGAACACACACGGACGAATCCCTCCTCCATGCTCCTGAGCCAAAACACCAGACGCCGTACCTTGTTGTTCACAGGCGTAGAGATGAAAGGGCTTTGAGTAGTCAGGTAAACCCAGAGCTGGGGCTGAACAGAGAGCACTTTTGAGGGAGTGATAAGCGTTAATCATAGTGTCAGTCCAGGTCAAAGGATGTCGCAGTGGATCTTGATGAGAGATTGCAGAACGGAGAATCTTGTCATATGAGGAGCAGTCAGGGATCCATTGTCTGCAGTAGTTGATAAGACCCAGAAAAGACATCAGTGCATGTTTAGTTGCAGGGCGTTTTGTGTCTAGAATCACCTGCACCCGATCAGCTGACAGCTTATGACAACCTTGTGAAAGTTCAAAGCCCAGGTACTTAACAGTGTCCTTGCAGAACTGGAGCTTGGTTCTGGAAACCTTGAAGCCCTTGTGCGCCAGATGTTGTTTACATGTGTTTAAGCTTAGCCTCATAAGGAACACAATGAACTAGGCCTACCTCGTCCTTCTGTTCAGCCCAAAGGGAGGAGGGGATATCAGTCAAAGCTGTAGAAGGGTCCATAGAGGAAATAACAGTGTTTACAGAATCCATGCAAACAGTGGAGATATTTGGTACAGTCACATGTGAAGAAAGATAAGATAAAGCAGGAGGCAGCGAGTCAGGAGTGCAAATAGTCATTTTTTGATCCCTGAAATGAAATGGATAAATGTAACAGACTCATTAGATCCCGCCCCATTAGATTAAAAGGACACTGTGGCATCAACACAAAAGAGTGATGTTTACAAAGTACTGTGTCAGCGGGACAGGTTACCAATAACGGAGGAGTGCAAGGGGAGGAGAAAGGGACCCCATCAATTCCCACAGAGCAAACAGTTTTGTTAAAAATCAGACCCTCGTAGGATTTTCCCACTGAGGACATCGTAGCACCAGTGTCAATTAGAAAAGGAAGCACCTTTCCATCTATAGCTAATTCTACGACAGGCAAATCACTGGCTAGATAAGAGTCGAACGAACAATGTAGCATCATGGGGTCACAGCTCTGTAGGCAGCTCTAGGTTCGATATGGGCCTATGGGGTTTGCCGTAGGGGCAGGCAAAGCAGGAGCAGGAGGAGGGAGAGGAAGAAGAGACACATCATGCTGAAGATTAGAAGAAGGAGGGGGGAACATATGCCATGCCTTGCCTTCATCTGCCCTTTTCTTTCAACACTCACGCCGCCAATGTCCTTCTTTACCACAATAGTAGCACACTCTACTACCAGGGTATACCTTATTCCAGGGCCCCACCCTGGCTTGTGGATTACCCCAATTCCGATTCTTCTGTCTATTCATGTCCTCACAGGGCTGTGAGTAACCACCAACAACAGAAAGGCAGGCCACCTGCTTACTATCCAGAATACCATCTTCCTCCAAAGTTCTAATTTTTTCCCCTAGGGCTCTCACTATCATATTACAATGGTCACTTAAATGATATTTCAAAACCTTCTGTATATCAGGACGACAATTATTCAAAAATGTCGAAATAAAGAGCGGATTGGTTTGCTGCTGATTCAGTTGCATATTTCCCAAACAAGTCCACGTCTCGCTAAAACGTGTCAGAAACTTTGAAGTGAGTTCAGCCTTCTCCTGTTTACAATTAGTAACCTGTGAAAGATCACGGCTAGCCTGTTTTCGTGAGAGCAGATAATGTGTCAATTGGTCCTTTAATTCTATCATAGCTCTATCAGTCTCTTTCCAGTAGAACTTAAGCACATGCTTTGTGATGGTTTTGCCGCCTTCTTCTACTTTAGTTTCAACTACTTCGTAGTCATCATTCTCCGGACCTAGGCAGGGCACTGCAGCTAGCAATGCAGCTTCATCATAACTATCACGTAGAACGGCATGCAGGATAAAATGATGATCTGCTCCAACCAGCTGGTTATGTCTACACATTCTTAAGAGCATTTCTACAAAGTTAAGTGGGTTGTCTATCGAAGGCAACAACTTAATCATATCTTTTAATTCTGATGCCGAAGGCGGATAGATCTTAAATCCTCTTCCTCTTCGGGCCCACACACAAGCTGCATTTATGGGGCTATCTTCATCAGAGTCATCATCTGTATTGGAATTGTTAGTCTCGTTTCTTTGTAACAGCGTTTTTAAGCTTACAGAGTTTTTAAGCTTACAGGGTTTTTCTTTATCTGCTTCAAGTTTAGCAAAAGATACGCTAGGAGCACTGTCAGTGCTATCAACGGGACATGAAATATTTGCAGGTGTGATTCTTGATCTCCCGCACATCGGCGGGAGAGCAGAGGCTGTAGATCTAAACAAAGCAGGTTTTGCTTTCTCGTCAGGCTTAGGACATGGTACCGAATTCTTTTGCTCTTTAGTTTCTTTAATGCCATGAAAATCATCCCATAATGATTTAATTTTAATCCATTCTAAATAGCCTCTGGTCATATAATCATAATCCCATTCTGGGTTGCCAAATCCTTCATATATCTGTTTATGTGCCGAAACGAGGTAGTCTGATTTAAAAGTTCCTGCACGAGGATAAATTAAAGACTGAGGTTGTAATTCTGACCATTTGGCTAAATGGTCTAACCAAGGAGTAGTGTAGAGTTCTAAATCACATCGATTCATCCAATCCCATGTAGTATCTTCAGAATCGGGTCTGAGTACCTCCTTATTACAGTTACCCCCCATAATGGTTGCATGAAGGAATCAGTCCCGAGATTAATTATTATTATGGGTTTATCTCATAAAGCGCGCTCTTCCCATAAACAAATTACGAGGATCGTCTTCCCGTGCTTTTACACGAGGATTACCAATCTTCCCGTGGCTCTTCCACAAGGATCACCAAAAAACATCCCATAAACAAATTCTACGAGGATCGCCAAAAATAAAAAATAAAAACGTCCCATGCCTATACACGAGGATTACCAAAAATAATAAACAACTGGGTTTTTTTCTGATACTACCAACCAGGCAGAAGTCCCCCCCAACTAATCAATTAAAAGAGACCCCTTACCTGATTGGAAGTATCCCAGACGAGCCCCCAAATTGTTAGGGTTCTCCCAGTCAGAACGGCCAACTTACTTCTCGAGACCCAATACCTTCGTGCCACCTACGGATCCGGGACGGAGACACCGCGAAAGAAACAGACCAGGAAAACCAGAGATAGGTTTCAAAGCCAGTTTATTCACAGTTCCTTCATCGAAATGAAAACATTTTTGAAAACATTTTATAGCATCCATTTATCTCTGTGTTTATGTTTTGTCTACATGTACGTAAATATGTGCATGTTATGTGTGTGTGTGTATGTGTAATGTTTGTGTGTGTGTGTGGGTGTGTAGGAATGTGGCATAGAAATGTGTGTGTGTAGGATGTCAGACTATGACATCAGCTATGTTTGTCTCCTCAATTGCGTGCAATTGAGGGGACCTTGATCTGGGGCAGGTTACATCAGTGTGTGTGTATAAATCTTGAATCAAGCATAACATAATGACATATTTCTGATGATATGACATGATAGCAAGGTACAAACAGATTTTAAAGGCCATTGCTCACGTACACCCCTTCAGGTCAGATATAACATAGGGCACTATGTACTTAAGATGGTGATGGAATTTTTAAACACAGATAATATATCTAGTCTACAAAGTCTAGTCACAGAAGGTCAAATACATCAGAAACTGATGCCAAGTTAAACAGAAATAGTTTAAAGGATCTAAAAGCTAAAGTATGAAAAGCTAAAATATTAAAATCATAAATTCTTAACACATGAATGTGTGTCTTGTGCTAAGTCAGCAAATTACATCTTGATTTCATCAATATGTAGTAAGACAATCATAAGCAAAATAACAAATAAGAATATGTCTTTAACAATTTTAAACAAATATGTTAAAAGAAAATAAACAAAAAATAAGAATAAACTTAAACAAAGAAAGTCATATGAAACATAAGAAAAAATAAGAATATGTCTGGCAAAAACAAAGAAATGCTACTTCACCGGAGGAAGGTCAAACAGGATTCAGGATTAAACTCATAAAGTCTTAACATTCGAATCATAAAGTCTTAACATTCGAATCATAAAGTCTTAACAATCCTAAATTATATTCTGTAATTATAAAACTAACTTAAAACTATAAAACTAACATGAATCACTTAATGCAGCTTTAAATCTAACGTTAAATCCAACATTCAATCATTTCAACTTCAGATTCAACATTAAAGAAACTGGTTAACTCTACCAATCTTAAATCACAATCCTAGCTATAAAACTAACTTATATCATGGCTTTAAATTTAACTTTTAATCCCAAATACACATTGGCTATGCAGCTGCGAGTGTGTGTGAGTGGGTCTGACATCATTGCAGACCTTGGTGCGATCCAGACACATTTCTGATCAACAATACACATCCCACATCAAAACAAGCAAAATGTTCTTAAACAATGTCTAGCTGAGACAGAAGGCCATTTCATCTGAACAGAATGTATCCTACAAAGGAATAAAACCTAACACTCTCTCTCTCTCTTTAACTCCCTCCGTCGCACTACACCCCTCAACATTGGGATTTCAGGAGTAGCTAATGTTGAGTAGAAGTTTGGGTTTAAGGCCTAGCACAAAGGCTCGTGCATTATATTCACATACCACACCTATCTCTCCCGCGCGCCCACACAGCCTCACTCCCCTTCTCCTTGTTGTGCACCTGTGCAAGCCCTCTCTCCCTAGCTCCTCCTCATCTCATTAGTGCGCAGCTGTGTACACACACGCACATGCCTACACTCACACACACACACTCACCCAGACACACAAACACGTGATTTCCCTCTCATATTTTAACATCCACTCACCCCTACACTGTAACCTTGCATATAGCCTATTACTTCTGACCACCATTAGTGACTTAGTTATCATCATATTCACTGTTGATTTCTTACTCTGTTTACTACTGGTTATTATTCTACTTACTACTGACTATTGCTCTATACACTACTGATTATTACCTGTATACACTGTATCACCATTTATATTGAATTATTCCTTGCCTGCTATTGTTGCTATATCTTTTTTTTTGGGCTTTTTTCACCTTTATTGGATAGGACAGTGTAGAGACAGGACAGGAAATGAGTGGAAGAGAGAGAGACGGGGAGGGATCGGGAAATGACCTCGGGTCAGAATCGAACCCGGGTCCCCGGATTTATGGTACGGCGCCTTAGCCACCTGAGCCACAACGCCCCATTTGTTGCTATATCTGATCAGTATTAGTTTGCTAATTCGTGTCAGCTATTTCAATAAATGGTATCTTTGGAATAAACTGTGTCCTGTCTATTGCTACATTCACTGAGTGCCAACCTCTGCCAAACAAGTATTCTAATTGGCTTCGCCCATTTGGTTGTTATATGAATGTTATAGATCTAGAGTAAACATATTATATTAGAGCTACAATACTCACTAAAACTGTAGCAACATTACCACTAAGTTATTCCACTGAATTAAATAGTTTAGCTGTAAACTAAACTCCACTTCTCTGGAGTCGCCCATGGTGAGCGGCGGCAGGCTGGTGTGGGCTTGCTTATAGCTCCCCAGCTCAGCCGCCATGTGTTAGAGTTTACCCCAGTGAACGAGAGGGTCGCCTCTCTGCGCCTTTGGATTGGGGAGAGGGCGCTTGCTGTTGTTTGTGCCTACAGGCTGAATAGCAGTATAGAGTATCCGGCCTTCTTGGAGTCCCTGGGAGAGGTACTGAGAGGGGCTCAGACTGGGGACTCCATTGTGGTACTGGGGGACTTCAGTGCTCACGTGGGTGATGACAGTGACACCTGGAGGGGCATGGTTGGGAGGAACGGCCTCCCCGATCTGAACCCAAGTGGAGTTTTGTTATTGGACTTCTGTGTTAGTCACGGTTTGTCCATAACGAACACCATGTTCGAGCATAGGGGTGTCCATAAGTGCATGTGGCACCAGGACACCTTAGGTCGGAGGTCGATGATCGACTTTGTTGTCGTTTCATCTGATCTCCGGCCCTATGTCTTGGACACTCGGGTGAAGAGAGGGGCTGAGCTGTCAACTGATCACCACCTGGTGGTGAGTTGGATCTGCTGGTGGAGGAGGAAGAAGGACAGACCTGGCAGGCCCAAATGTATGGTGAGGGTCTGCTGGGAACGTCT
Organism: Neoarius graeffei; assembly: GCF_027579695.1. Lineage (NCBI taxonomy): Eukaryota > Metazoa > Chordata > Actinopteri > Siluriformes > Ariidae > Neoarius > Neoarius graeffei. Next base: position 64,043,683 of record NC_083574.1, read on the forward strand.
GGCTGAGCACTCTGTCGGGGGGGTCTTTAACTCCCACCTCTGGGAGAGCTTTTCCCAGCTTTCGAGGGAAGCAGGGGACATTGAGTCTGAGTGGACCATGTTCTCTACCTCCATTGTAGACGCAGCTGTTCGGAGCTGTGGCCACAAGGTCTCCGGTGCCTGTCGAGGCGGCAATCCCCAAACACTGTAAAAAATATAAATGACAGTTGTTGTTCAAGCTCACAATTTTATTGTAAACTGACTCAGAAAAACAATTTTGACATCTAACAAACAAACTCACATTTGTACAACTCATTTTTCTTAGAAAATAACTAACAAAGATACTTGATTAAGCAAAACAAGTTTTTCTTAGTTTCCCTCAAATTTCTAAAGACTGTCCTACTCTCTAACAAGAAGTTTTAAGTTTTCTTACTTTATGTTCATTGACACGCCTACTACGGGGTTTCCTTCCTTTCTCCACAAGCCCAACGAGCTTCAACCATACTCTCATACACACTAAGTTCTTGAGCAGCTCAGTTCATTGGGCCCAATTCTAATGTGAGTAAAGACCGGTTCTTAAGAAGATCAGTTCATAAGTTCATAAGTTAATTTCAATGTGTGTATTCAAAGTGTAATGTGTGTATTCTTGCACACAATTAGAAATGCACATCTTGCATTCATTCTCAGACCCAATACTCACACATTCATACACAGTATAAGACTAGTTCTCAAGAAGCCCTGTTCATAGGGCACGAGTCTGTGAATTCACAATTGTAATGTGAAATTTTCAAAATGGTGAATAAAAGGTTTTTTTTTAACTACACTTTGTGTTGTGTTGAATGATGGGGTGTGGTGAAAATTGTTAGAACTCAAAAAACAAAATTGGTAGAAGTTAGATTTTACATATGAAACTGAAAGTCTTTGTTGATCAAACTTAGTATAATGAGTTTGTATTATTAAAAACAAAAGGTTGGCAGAATTCACAAATCTGTGTTGTGTCAACCTTTGACTTATTTAAGTGAAGAGGTTGGCAGAATTCGCAAATTTGTGTTGTGTCAACCTTTGGCTTATTTAGGTAAAGAGAACTCAAAAAAACAAATGCATCACGTTGCCTAGATAATTTCAGTTCTGTCAACCATTTTTTTTTTTACAGTGAACCCAGTGGTGGACACCAGAAGTAAGGGATGCCATCAAGCTGAAGAAGGAGTCCATTCCGGCCATGTTGACCTCCGGGACTCCTGAGGCAGCTGACAGGTATCGGCAGACCAGGCGTGCCGCAGCTCGGGCAGTTGCAGAGGCAAAAACTCAGAACTGGGAGGAGTTCGGGGAGGCCATGGAGAAGGACTATCGGTCGGCCTCGAAGAAATTCTGGCAAGCCATCTGGCGCCTCAGGAGGGGGAAGCAGTACTCTGCCAACACTGTTTACAGTGCGGGTGGGGAGCTGTTGACCTCGACTGGGGACACTGTCGGGCGGTGGAAGAATACTTCGAGGATCTCTTCAGTCCCACCATCATGTCTTCCATTGAGGAGACTGAGGCTGATGACTCAGAGGTGGACTTATCCATTACCCAAGCCAAAGTCACTGAGGTGGTTTGCAAGCTCCTCGGTGGCAAGGCACCAGGGGTGGATGAGATCCGCCCTGAGTATCTCAAGTCTCTGGATGTTGTGGGACTGTCTTGTTTGATACGCCTCTGCAACATCACGTGGTGGTCAGGGACAGTGCCTCTGGAGTGGCAGACTGGGGTGGTGGTCCCTCTTTTTAAGAAAGGGGACCGGAGAGTGTGCTCCAATTATAAGGGAACCACACTTCTCAGCCTCCCAGGGAAGGTTTACTCCGGGGTTACTGGAGAGGAGAATTCGACCGATAGTCGAACCTCGGATCCAGGAGGAACAATGCGGTTTTCGTCCTGGTCGCAGAACACTGGACCAGCTCTATACCCTTCATAGGGTGCTTGAGGGTTCATGGGAGTTTGCCCAACCAGCCCACATGTGCTTTGTGGATCTGGAGAAGGCATTCGACCGTGTCCCTCATGGTATTCTGTGGGGGGTGCTTTGGGAGTATGGGGTTCGGGGCTCTTTGCTAAGGGCTGTCTGGTCCCTGTATGAACGGAGCAGGAGTCTGGTTCGCATTGCCAGCAGTAAGTCAGAACTGTTCCCAGTGCATGTTGGACTCCGGCAGGGCTGCCCTTTGTCACCGGTTCTGCTCATAATTTTTATGGACAGAATTTCTAAGCGCAGCCAGGGGCCGGAAGGAATCCTGTTTGGGAACCACAGGATTTCATCTCTGCTTTTTGTGGATGATGTTGTCCTGTTGGCTTCTTCAAACCAGGACCTTCAGCATGCACTGGGGCAGTTTGCAGTCGAGTGTGAAGCGGCTGGGACGAGAATCAGCACCTCCAAGTCCGAGGCCATGGTTCTCAACCGGAAAAGGGTGGCTTGCCCTCTCCAGGTTGGTGGAGAAGTCCTGCCTCAAGTGGAGGAGTTTAAGTATCTCGGGATCTTGTTCACGAGTGAGGGAAGGATGGAGCGTGAGATCAACAGGCAGATCGGTGCAGCCTCCGCAGTGATGCAGTCACTTTACCGGTCCGTCGTGGTGAAGAAGGAGCTGAGCCAAAAGGCGAAGCTCTCAATTTACCGGTCGATCTACGTTCCAACTCTCACCTATGGTCATGAGCTTTGGGTAATGACTGAAAGAACAAGATTGTGGATACAAGCGGCTGAAATGAGTTTCCTTTGCAGGGTGGCTGGCTGCTCCCTTAGAGATAGGGTGAGAAGCACAGTCATTCAGGAGGAGCTCGGAGTAGAGCCGCTGCTCCTCCACATCGAGAGGAATCAGCTGAGGTGGCTTGGGCATCTTTTTCGGATGCCTCCTGGATGCCTCTCTGGGGAGGTGTTCCAGGCATGTCCCCCCGGAAGGAAGCCCCGGGGAAGACCCAGGACATGCTGGAGGGACTATGTCTCTCGGCTGGCCTGGGAACGCCTCAGTGTTTTTCTCGAGGAGCTGGCCGAGATGTCTGGGGAAAGGGAAGTTTGGGCTTCCATGCTCAGACTGCTGCCTCCGCGACCAGGCCCCGGATAAAGCGGAAGAAGACGAGATGAGCTGTAAACTATTAGACACTTGACTTAATGATTAATGAATTTATGAGACTGATCCCTTTTTACATGAGACTGATTCGATAAGCCTATTGCACCTACACCTGTATCCTTAATCCTTAACTAAATGTATTTGGAGATTTGTTTTATTGGGTTGTTTTTCAAAAAAAATCAAAGTCCTTCCCATGCCATGTGGCACGAATCCCTGTTTCCATAGCCCTTGGCATCTCACCTATTACCTAGCTAAGGTTACAGTGGGGGGGGCTAGTTCTCTGGTAACCGCAAGAGTTTGACTCCCTACTCGCATCTGTATTGTAGCATGCCTTGCCAGACAGCAGGTACCATTTTTATGATGGTCTTTGGTATGACCCAACCATGAGTAGAACTCACAATCTCCCGATCAAGAGGCAGATACGCTAACCAGTAAGCCAACTAGAGGTATTGGGTTGCTTTTAATGGTATCTTATTAGGGACCCTAGCACTGAGGCGCCATAGGTGCAAAGCCCTATTGTTTTCAGCATGTGTTTCTTATTAGGGCCCGAGCACCTTTTGGTGCGAAGACCCTACTGTTTTTCGAAGGATTATTATTATTATTATTATTATTATTATTAGGGCCCGAGCACCGTTCGGTGTGAGACCCTATTGTTTTTCAAAGGATTATTATTAGTAGTATTTTGCCGCGTTTGGCCTTATTTGAGGCATTTCCCATGCACGAAAACTCATGAAATTTGATATACACATCAGTCATTGTCACCGCTACTCAGCCACAGACTTTTGGCCCTGGGCATGGCCCAGGGACTTCATAGCACCCCTTTTCCATTTCCCATTGAAATGAATGGGTAGAACTTTGTAATGATGATGTCATTAGGCCATTTGGAGTGAAATTACACATGGTCATTTTTAACGTACTCCTCCTAGACAGCTCATCAAATTCATGTCAAACTTGGCAAACATGATGCCAAGATATTGCTGAAGTTGAACTGCTAAGGGATTTTTGATATGTTGTAATATGTTGAAATATTATAACATATAATATGCCAAGATATTGCTGAATGTTGAACTTGATATCTTGTAATATGATTCTGATTCTGATACTCTTTAGCCGTTATGGGCCTGTCTGGTATAGCGCCACCAACTGGCCAAGGAAAGAATAGGGTTTTGAATATGAGTGTTTTGACACATGATAAATTTTAACATGCTCCTAGACGGTTCATGAGATTCATGTGAAATTTGTTATACGTGATGCCAAGATGTCGCTGATATTAAATTGCGAAGGGATTTTTGATATCTTGTAATATGTTGAAATGGCCTTATGATTTTAATATCTTGCCACATAAACAGGAAACATGTCAGAAAACCAAAGTGCATTGACTGTATGGTCGGACACTTCTTACTTCAATAGATATTATGATTAATATGATAACCTGATGCCCAATGGGCCTGCCTGTTATAGCACCACCTCCTGGCCAAGCAGGAAATGTGCCAGAAATTGGCAATGTCTTAACTGATTGATCTGACACTTTACAAAATATTGTGTATTATGATTGTGATAATATTCACATGTGTAATTCAGATGTCTAGCACAGTGCCACCATCTGGCCAAGCAGGAAATGGGGAAAAATGTTCAATTCATTGATGGATTGATCTGAAACTTTACAAAATATTGGATATCATGAGTCTGACGATATAACATATACAATTCTCTGCACACTCATACACACACAGTCATATGCATATTTATGCATACACACATACACTCAAGTATGCACTCACATGCACATGCAATATCTATGAGCACACTCTTACACACACACACACACACACACACACACACACACACACACACACACACACACACACACACACTTTCTCTCTCTCTCCCTCTGACAAACAGACACACACACATGCACACACAATAATAGCAGAGCTCCAGCAGAGCACCATACCAAAGAAAAAATGGTAAACCCATCGAGTCGATTTTTTGTGGTTTGTCTATGTGTACCACCAGTCATACACACCGCCTAGTGGCCAGTGTTAGTAATTACCCATCATACACACCGCCTAGTGGCCAGTGTTAGTAATTACCAGTCATACACACCGCCTAGTGGCCAGTGCTAGCCAGTAAATAAATAAAACAAAAGAGACTGGCAAGGATATAAGAAAATTCTTCAACCCAGAAACAGATAGGAGCTCTGCTTATAGGCAGTGCCTAAATCTATATATTAGTGACCTGCCATCATTGTGCATTTTGTTGCAGACATATGAAAACTCTGCATGCACACACACACACACACACACACACACTGCAGCTACAGGAAAGCTAAGATGATTTAAGATTACAGCGTGAGATAGAGATAAGGAGGAGACACATGTATAGTTTTGTACATATATAAATGTACATTTTCACACCACAGAAACACACACACACCAGGGATGAGAATTTTCCGCAGATCGGCGGATTTCCGACTTTTTCAGACCAAAATGATCGTTTTTGAGATCGATGTAAATCAGTTGAGAAATTTTCGGGGGGGGGGGGTGTATGGTTAACAATCTGTGGTCACCTTATAACACAGACATCCCAAGTCTCCCGGAAGTTCCGGGAGTCTCCCAAATATTGATAGTGGCTCCCTGATGCCCGCAAATTGGAGAATATCTCCCAGAATCTAGAGCAAGTGAGCAAGAGCGTGCACGCGAAACATTAATGTCTGCATCACGCATCTTAGAATGTGCGCATGTGACGGAGTGTGCAAGGGAGCACGAGAGAGACTGCGTGTGTGCCTGTTCATGTAATGCATGCTAGACAAAGAGCATCCTGATTGGGTTACTCAGCAAAATAAGCCAATCAGCTTTCAGTGTGGGTGGGCTTTTATCTCTTTTCTCGAGGACCGAAGTTTTCAGTTGAGTCAGTGCAGCCTACAGGATCGTCATGGCAGAGAGAGAGCATGCGCCCCAAAAAACAAAAGTACAAAACCCACTTCACCTCAGATTACACAAAAGAATATCCCTGTCTAATAAGGGTAAAAAATAATGGCAGTTTCGCGCAATGTACTGTTTGCAACAGTGGTTTCAGCATTGCCCATGGTGGCTTAAATGATTGTAAAAGACATGTTGAGGTGAGTAGTGTCATTTCATGTGCATTATATTTAGATCTACAACAGGCTGTCATGAAAAGCCCAAACTGATTGAAGATTTCCATAAAGTAACAATGTATGAATATACATCATATATATCACACACACACACACATATATATATATATATATATATATATATATATATATATATATATATCAAATACACGTCATATATAAGTGTGTATCTTTTGTAAATGGGGTTAGCTTATCTAATGTAGCATGTTGGGGAGAATCATAGTATCGTATCTATATTTCTGATAAAATTTTAGGTATGATACCGTGTATAACTCTCCTACTTATTGCCCGTTTCATAGGGGGATGGGGGGGGGAGCATCTGCCCAAATTTTTTAGGCCGAGATGAACTTATAGTTTTTGTTTAAAAAAAAAATTCCAATATGTAATGCCAATTGTACATGCCTGTTCTTTAATTCAAAATCACCATCTTGATCTTCAAATTGACCATATGGTGTATGTACCAGTACAGTGGTGCTTGAAAGTTTGTGAACCCTTTAGAATTTTCTATATTTCTGCATAAATATGACCTAAAACATCATCAGATTTTCACACAAGTCCTAAAAGTAGATAAAGAGAACTCAGTTAAACAAATGAGACAAAATATTATACTTGGTGATTTATTTATTGAGGAAAATTATCCAATATTACATACCTGTGAGTGGCAAAAGTATGTGAACCTCTAGGATTAGCAGTTATTTTGAAGGTGAAATTAGAGTCGGGTGTTTTCAATCAATGGGATGATGGGCACCCTGTTTTATTTAAAGAAGAGGGATCTATCAAAGTCTGATCTTCACAAGACATGCTTGTGGAAGTGTATCAAGGCATGAACAGGAGATTTCTGAGGACCTCAGAAAAAGCGTTGTTGATGCTCATCAGACTGGAAAAGGTTACAAAACCATCTCTAAAGAGTTTGGACTCCACCAATCCACAGTCAGACAGATTGTGTACAAATGGAGGAAATTCTAGAGCATTGTTACCCTCCCCAGGAGTGGTCGACCAACAAAGATACTCCAAGAGCAAGGCGTGTAATAGTCAGCGAGGTCACAAAGGACCCCAGGGTAACTTCTAAGCAACTGAAGGCCTCTCTCACTTTGGCTAATGTTATCATGAGTCCACCCATAGCAGGGTTGCAAGGAGAAAGCCACTGCTCTCCAAAAAGAACATTGCTGCTCATCTGCAGTTTGCTAAAGATCATGTGAACAAGCCAGAAGGCTATTGGAAAAATGTTTCATGGATGGATGAGACCAAAATAGAACTTTTTGGTTTAAATGAGAAGCGTTATGTTTGGAGAAAGGAAAACACCAAATTCCAACAGAAGAACCTTATCCCATTTGTGAAACATGGTGGTGGTAGTATCATGGTTTGGGCCTGTTTTGCTGCATCTGGGCCAGGATGGCTTGCCATCATTGATGGAACAATGAATTCTGAATTATATCAGCGAATTCTAAAGGAAAATGTCAGAACATCTGTCCATGAACTGAATCTCAAGAGAAGGTAGGTCATGCAGCAAGACAACGACCCTAAGCACACAAGTCGTTGTACCAAAGAATGGTTAAAGAAGAATAAAAGTTAATATTTTGGAATGGCCAAGTCAAAGTCCTGACCTTAATCCAATCGAAATGTTGTGGAAGGACTTGAAGCAAGCACTTCATGTGAGGAAACCCACCAACATCCCAGAGTTGAAGCTGTTCTGTATGGAGGAATGGACTAAAATTCCTACAAGCCGGTGTGCAGGACTGATCAACAGTTACCGCAAACATTTAGTTGCAGTTATTGCTGAACAAGGGGGTCACACCAGATACTGAAAGCAAATGTTCACATACTTTTGCCACTCTCAGATATGTAATATTGGATCATTTTCCTCAATAAATAAATGACCAAATATAATATTTTTGTCTCATTTGTTTAACTGGGTTCTCTTTATCTACATTTAGGACTTGTGTGAAAATCTGATGATGTTTTAGATCATATTTATGCAGAAATATAGAAAATTCTAAAGGGTTCACAAACTTTCAAGCACCACTGTATTACAGTACACAACATCCTGTCCAGATAAAACTTAGTTAGTACACACAACAGTTGAAAGGGAAGTGATAAGTGATGTTGAATGTTGCCTACTTAATATGCAAGACCTCCTGCTACCATGATAACATCAGAAGAAAGCTTAAGAGAATTATATGATAGAACTTTTTTCTGGTTTGCACTTCATTTTAAAGGATTAGAGTATTCAAAGACATGAATAGCAAAAATGCAGAAATATCATACTGTAGAGCTCGTTTATATTAAAAGGTGCATTGATTTTTTGAAATCATCAAATGTGAATTGATTAAAAACAAGTCTCTTGTACCATATTAATAATTTTCACCTGGTAGGCCACCAAGAAGGGGAATTTATTTCCAAATAAATTGCAACTTTTTACTGATAAAATTAATGGTTTTGGAGTTAAAAAATAGCCAAAAATCATTAGCTCCCACCCCCTGGGCCCCCACTGGGGCTCTGCCCCTGGGCCCTGCTGGGTGCCTGTGGCCCCCAAACCCCCATCTTTTTTCAGACTTTTTTAATATTTTTCATTCTCATCCATGACACACACACACACACACACACACACACACACAGTCTTTGTCTATTTCTCATCCGTCAAGCAGTCATGGCATTTGCAACATGCACATCACCTTTGAACATTTGATGAATATATGACATGTGATTGTTTTGTTGGGTGGCAGGATGTCCTTGGTTGTGGAACCATACGTGCGAGGGCCCATCAAGGCTGCTAGCGGCTTTAATTATTATTAGTATTACTATTGTGCAATGCGCAATACTATTATTAGTATTGCGCAATGCACAATACTATTGTTATTCTTTAGTTTTATTATTGCACAGTACTATTGTTATTCTTTAGTTTTATTATTATTATTCTGCCTGATTTTTGGACCACTTCTTCTCCCGCAGTTTTCAAATTATACCCCCAAACCAACTTTAAACCATGCGGTATGATTGAGAATGGTGTGTTTATATCCAGCTTTTGGATCGGTGCACTCGTTCACTCGTTTTTGTCGTTTTTCTGCCATTTTTTTTACATAGAAAATGACTGGGGCTCATGTTTCGAGTCCTCCTGCTCGGACACACTTCATCAGAGACGCACAAAACTTCATGTGATGTGTCAGGCCAACTCCCCTGACACATACATGCAATCAGTTCTGACCCACACTTGTCTTTTCCTTTCTTTTTGCTGACATTTTTTTCTCTCCATAGACTTCCATTCAATTTTGGGTCCATTCAAAAGAATGGAGTTATGCTCAGTAACGCTTCACCACACATCTACCAAACTTCATATGGCACCTCAAGCCAACTCACCCATCACACATACAGTGCTCAGCGTAAATGAGTACACCCCCTTTGAAAAGTAACATTTTAAAAAATATCTCAATGAACACAAACAATTTCCAAAATGTTGACAAGACAAAGTTTAATATAACATCTGTTTAACTTATAACGTGAAAGTAAGGTGAATAATATAACTTAGATTACACATTTTTTCAGTTTTACTCAAATTAGGGTGGTGCAAAAATGAGTACACCCCACAACAAAAACTACTACATCTAGTACTTTGTATGGCCTCCATGATTTTTAATGACAGCACCAAGTCTTCTAGGCATGGAATGAACAAGTTGGCGACATTTTGCAACATCAATCTTTTTCCATTCTTCAACAATGACCTCTTTTATGGCCCTTTTCCACTACCCTTTTTCAGCTCACTCACTTCAGCTCGCTTCAGCTCACTTCAGCCCGACACGGCTCGCGTTTCGACTACCAAAAACCGGCACGACTCAGCTCGTTTCAGCCCTGCTTAGCCCCTAAAACTCGCACCGTTTTGGAGTGGGGCTGAAGCGAGCCAAACCGTGCTGACTGAGGTTGGGGGCGTGAGCAGACACTCCCCTGTGCACTGATTGGTGAGGAGGAGTGTCCTCACATGCCCACACACGCCCCGCGAGCGCGCTGGGATCTGTAAACACCGCAAACCCGGAAGGAGAATAATTACGAATTACGAGAATTTCTGAAGCCTTATGCACCTCGCCTCATCTATACGCTCTTGCCAGTATCTGTTGGTGTTGTCGGTGACAACAAGCCACAGCACCAAGACCAGCAACACTAACGACTCCATGTCATCCATGTTTATTGTTTACTATCCGGGTCGTGAGACTACCGCTTAAAAGATCACTGAATCAGTGACATACAGAGCATCGTGGACGAGTTCGCGGAGCGCAAGGCTCGTCGTATGCCCTTCAAATAATGCGCGCAGTAGGCTATTGATGTTTTATTATAAGCCATGTACAGTATGTCACCTAATGTTTTTTTGTTTCTGAGTTACATGTTCGTTTGAAGGACTTAATGTACAAAATAACATAGTTGCACCCCGTAGTATTGAAATTGGTAAACACAGTGCATTCAGTGAGGTTTGCACCGCCCTCCTTTTATTTCTGACTCTTCCTGTCACCGTTGCAACCTCTGAGCGCTCATTCGTATGCCCTTCAAATAATGTGCGCAGTATAGGCTATTGATGTTTTATTATGAGCCATGTACAGTATCCTAATGTTTTTTGTTTCTGAGTTACATGTTCGTTTGAAGGACTTGATGTACTAAATAACATAGTTGCACCCGGTAGTGTTGAAATTGGTAAACACCGCAGTTGCGGACATTTTGTAGCCTAAAACGATGTTATGATAAGCTTTAATAAAGGGCCCGGTCATTTGCCCCGGCCCGGCTCTGACTTGTTCCGCCACTGTCACTGATGTCACTGTTTGCGTTGCTTAACGACATCACGTGACGTCCACCCACTTTCGCTAACTCCACCCAATGTGTCCACCCACTTCCAGCCAGCACGGTTCAGCGCGGTTGTAGTCGAAATGCAACTCCAACAGCCCCGCTCAGCTCGACTCAGCTCGACTCGGCACGGCACGGCTCAGCCGCGTTTGTAGTGGAAAAGCGGCATTAGTGACTGGATGCTGGATAGAGAGTGATGCTCAACTTGTCTCTTCAGAATTCCCCAAAGAAAATAATTTCTTTACACCTTTATTAGGAACACTTGTGTCTGCATATATTCACACATACATTTAGCATGTTAAGGCGGCACGGTGGTGTAGTGGTTAGCGCTGTCGCCTCACAGCAAGAAGGTCCTGGGTTCGAGCCCCGGGGCCGGCGAGGGCCTTTCTGTGTGGAGTTTGCATGTTCTCCCCGTGTCCGCGTGGGTTTCCTCAAGGTGCTCTGATTTCCCCCACAGTCCAAAGACATGCAGGTTAGGTTAACTGGTGACTCTAAATTGACCGTAGGTGTGAATGAATGTGAGTGTGAATGGTTGTCTGTGTCTATGTGTCAGCCCTGTGATGACCTGGCGACTTGTCCAGGGTGTACCCCGCCTTTCGCCCGTAGTCAGCTGGGATAGGCTCCAGCTTGCCTGCGACCCTGTAGAAGGATAAAGCGGCTAGAGATAATGAGATGAGATGAGATTTAGCATGTTAACAGGTTAGAAGTTAATATGTTAGCCATTACAAATCAACTTCAAATTAGTGGCTGCTTTATTAGGAACACTTGTGGTCGGACATACACAGACAAGCATTTAACATGTTAGCCATGAGCATGTTAACAGGGTAGCAATTAGTATGTTAGCGATTACAAATCAACTTCAAGTTAGTGGCCACTTTTTTTAGGGACACTTCTGTCCATACATACATATCCACATAGATAAACAAACATTTATCATGTAAACCATTAGCATGTTAGGATGCTAGCAGGTAACATGTTAGCCTTTACAAATCAACTTCAACTTAGGCTACATCCACACGACAATGGCAACGAGATGTTATTTAAAAATATATCGCGTCCAAATGGGCAACGATCAGTAAAATATCAGGTCCATATGGCAACGCAACGCTTGCTGAAAATGATGCAATACACATGCCACACCTCTAGGGGCGCTGTAAGATGGTCCCTTCGGAGACACCAGACCAATAGAAGAAGTAAGGACGCATGCGCATAAACGATTATGCGCGAGACTTCATATTAGCCACAAAGTCAGGAAAATCTGTTCGTAAAATTACATTATAATGACCAAATACAATGAAAAGTATTTTTCCAGTCTCACCTGTGAAAGGTAATCCCATGTGATCTCGTTTGGACGGCAAACCTGTTGGTACAGTTAAATGCAGCTAATCTTCATTCTCCGCTTTGACCTATCCAATATGGCGGCGAGGATGACGTATGATTCTACGCGGAAGGTGGCGTCTTTAATGGTCCGGAATAAATTGAATGCTACATGTTGATGGATTAATTTGTTGTTTCTCACCTGTGAAAGGTAATCCCATATGATCTCGTTTGGATGGTAAACCTGTTGGTACAGTTAAATGCAGCACATGAATCTTTATTCTCCGCTTTGACCTATCCAATATGGCGGCGAGGATGACGTATGATTCTACGCGGAAGGCGGTGTCTTTAATGGTCCGGAATAAATTGAATGCTACACGTTGATGGATTAATTTGCTCTTCTACGCCCTTTTTGAGGAATGTATTGTAGGACTTAAACCAACATCTGAAGAGGTGAGATCGCTCCTTTTTTTCCCTATTTTTGCTGGCGGGATTGACTCTGCCCTAAGGGCAGAGTCTCTCTCTCTCTCTCTCTCTCTCTCTCTCACTTTGCACCATTACACAATAAATATTCACAGTGAAAATATTTTGTAAGCGCGTTTCATGAACCAAGTTACAGGATTTGTTGACGACTCGCATCGAGTTCGTTACACTTCTACCCGGCGTGAAGCACTCACAGTCATGTGGTTGTGACGTCATCGTAAACAAATCCGTTCTACTCATCCAGATGACTTCACAATGGCAACGTTGCCAGATCTTTCCACTCTGGAACCCGTTCTCAAAAAGATTGCGTTTTGGGCACCCAAAACGCCGGTGCCTTGTGGACGCCAGGCCTAAACGATAAGCAATTGTATCGGCGTCACCTGAATCCGTTGCCATGTGGACAGGGCCTTAGTGGCCACTTTCTTAAGAGCCCTTGTGTCAAAACATACACACACACATACATTGAGCATGTCAGCAATTAGTATGTTAGCATGCTAGCAATGAATATGTTTGCTGTTACAAATCAACTTCAACTTAGTGGTCACTTTATTAGGAACACGTGTGTCTGTACAGACACACATTTAGCATATTATCCATTAGCATGTTTGCAGGCTAGCAGTTAGTATGTTTGCCATTGTAAATCAACTTCAAATTAATGGCCATGAGGAACACGTGTCCATACGTGCCTGCACACACACACACGGTCAAAGTAAAAAGTTTGTGAACCCCTTGGAATTTTCTATATTTATGTCTAATTCCCAAATAAAACATGGTCATATATTCATGTAAATCACAATAATGAACAAAGACAGTCTCCTATAACTAAAGATACACAGATTTTCAAAGAATGTTTGACCATATTGAATAAATCATTCAAATTGTGAAACTGAAGGTTGGAAAAAGTAAGTGAACCCGAAGCTAATTACTTTTTAAATAGCTCATTGCATTCAGAATTTAGCACACCTGGGTTCCATTTAGTGAAATAAGTTCAGGGGTGTGGCCTAGAATTACTTTGATTGATAAAAAACCCTGAAAAGTTTGAGTTTGAACTTTTGACAAGAAGCGCATATATATATATATATATATATATATATATATATATATATATACACACACACAAACGTATATATATATATATATATATATATATATATATATATACACAAACTTTTTTATTTTTATATATATATATATATATATATATATATATATATATATATATATATAAAATCCTGCCACTGGGGGTGCATAAGCGTACTCTTGGTGCCGGTCCCAAGCCCGGATAAATAGGAGAGGGTTGCATCAGGAAGGGCATCCATTGTAAAACTGTGCCAAATCTAACATGCGGATTGAAAAGAGAAATACCATACCAGATCGGTCAGGGCCCGGGTTAACAATGGCTGCCTCCGGTACTGTTGGTCAACAGGGTGCCGGTGGAAAGTATGCTACTGTTGTGCCAAAACGGAGAAGGAGAAAGACAGAGGGGAGACGTCTTAGGAGAGAGCATGAAAGATGGAAGGGAAGGAGCTTAGAATTGAGGATAGGAACACTGAATGTGGGAAAATTGATGGGCAGAGCGAAAGAGTTAGCAGGTATGATGGAAAGAAGGAAGTTGGACATTTTGTGTGTGTGCAGGAAACGAGGTGGAAAGGATGCATGGCCAAGAACATTGGCGGTGGATGCAAGATGTTTTATTTTGGAGTCGATGGAAAGAGAAATGATGTTGGTATTGTTTTGGGGGGAGAGTTGGTCAACAGTGTGATTGATGTAAAGAGGGTGTCAGATAGAGTGATGGGCATGAAGTTGGAGATTCAAGGAGTGGTAATCAATGTTGTGTGTGCATATGCCCCACAGGTTGGATGTGAGAATGAAGAGAAAGAGTCTTTCTGGGAAAAGATGGATGAAGTCGTAGAAAGTATATTGAGGGAGGAGCGTGTGCTGATAGGAGCAGATTTCAACGGACATGTTGGCAAGGGAAACAGAGGAGATGAGGACGTGATGGGCAGATATGGTGTAAGAGAGAGAAATGTGGAAGGGCAAATGGTGGTTGATTTTTCAAAGAGGATGAATTTGGCAATAGTCAATACATACTTCAAGAAGAAAGAGCAGCACAGGGTGACGTTTAAGAGTGGGGGAATAGTTACACATGTGGACTACATACTCTGCAGAAGGGGTAACCTGAAGGAGATTGGAGACTGTAAAGTGATGGCAGGGGAGACTGTAGCTGGACAACATCGAGTGGTTATGTGCAGGATGAGCTTGAAAGTGAAAAAGAGGAAGTGTGAAATAGTCGAGCCAATGATTAAGTGGTGGAAACTTAGAGGTTGAACATCAGAAGAAGTTTAGGGAAGAAATGAGATGAGCATTGTGTGGTAATGGAAGTCTGCCAGAAGATTGAGATACTACTGCTATATGAGTAAGAGAGGCAGCAAGGAAGGTGCTAGGGTGGTCATCGGGAAGGAGGAAGGAAGACAAGGAGACATGGTGGTGGAACAAAGAAGTGCAGGAAATTATAAAAGAGAAGAGGCTAGCAAAAAAGAATTGGGACAATCATAAAGATGAGGAAAGCAGGCAGTTATACAGAGAGACGAAACAGAAGGCAAATAGAGCAGTAGCGAAGGTGAAAGCAGATGCATACCAGGAGTTGTACGAAAGACTGGAGACCAAAGAAGGAGAGAAAGACCTGTACAGACTTGCTAGGCAGAGAAACAGGGAAGCGAGGGATGTACAGCAGGTAAGAGTGATGAAAGATGTGAATGGAAATTTGCTGACAAGCAAAGAAAGTGTATTAAAAAGTTGGAAAGAGTACTTTGGATTTATTAAATGAGGAGAATCTAAGAGAGAAAAGGTCAGATTCGTTGGAGACAGCAAATCAGGAAGCAGAGTTGGTTAATAAGAATGAGTTGAGGGCAGCCATGAAAAGAATGAAGACTGGGAAAGCAGTTGGACCAGATGGTATCCCGATTGAGGCTTGGAGATGTTTGGGTGAGATGGCTGTGGAGTTCCTAAAGAGATTGTTTAATAAGATACTAGAGAATGATAAAATGCCAAATGAATGGAGAGTGTGCTAGTCCCAATATACAAGAATAACAGAGATGTACAGAGCTGCAGTAATTACAAAGGGATAAAATTGATGAGCCACACCATGAAGTTATGGGAAAGGGTATTGGAGGCAAGATTGAGAAGAGAGGTAGCGATCTGTGAACAGCAGTACGGGTTAATGCCGAGGAAGAGCACGTCGGATGCAAATTTTGCTTTAAAAATGTTCATAGAGCAGTACAGGGAAGGCCAGATAAAGCTACATTGTGTGTTTGTAGACCTGGAAAAGGCATACGATAGAGTGCTGAGAGATGAGTTATGGTATTGTATGAGAAAGTGTGGAGTGAATGAGAAGTATATTAGAGTGGTGCAAAACATGTAAGAGAACAGTGAAACAGCAGTGAGGTGTGCAGTTGGAATGACTGAATGGTTCAAGGTGAAGTTGGGACTTCATCAAGGATTTTCTTTGAGTCCTTTCTTGTTTGCCATAGTGATGGATAGCTTGCCAGACGAAGTGAGGCAAGAGTCACCATGGAACATGATGTTTGCAGATGATATTGTGATATGTGGTGAAAGTAGAAAGGAGGTTGAGTTGGGTTTGGAGAGATGGAGGTATGCATTGGAACGAAGAGGAATGAAGGTGAGCAGGAGCAAAACAGAATACATGTGCATCAATGAGATTGGGGATGAGTGTAGTGAAGATGCAAGGAGTAGACATAAAGAAAGTTGGTGAATTCAAGTACCTGGGGTCAACTGTGCAGGAAAATGGGGGCTGCGATAGTGAGGTGAGAAAGAGAGAGCAGGCAGGGTGGAGCAATTGGAGAAGGATTTCGAGAGTCATTTGTGATAGGAAAGTCCCAGCAAAAGTGAAAGGTAAGATGTATAAGACAGTAGTGAGACCAACTATGATGTATGGATTGGAGACATTAACCCTTAATGAAGAGACAGGAGGCAAAGTTGGAGGTGGCAAAGTTGAGGATGTTAATGTTTGCGATGGGAGTGACAAGGTTGGATAGAATAAGGAACGAGCAAATCAGAGGGACAGCACATGTGGAGAGTTTAGGAATTAAGCTAAGAGAGATGAGACTGAGATGGTATGGGCACATCATGAGAAGAGATGCAGAGCATGTTGGAAGGAGAATGTTGAGGATGGAGCTGCCAGGCACACGAAAACGAGGAAGGCCAAAGAGGAGATACAATCTACATGGATGTGGTGAGAGAGGACATAAAAGTGGCAGGTGTGGTAGAGAAGGATGCGGAAGACAGGGAGCAGTGGAGATGAAAGAGCCCCTGTGGTGACCCCTAATCGGGAGCAGCCAGAAGAAGAAGAATGTATGGTAGATTTTGAAGGACCTAAAATCTTGTGTTAAGAAATGTTCTTTTTGAATTGATTCATGATACTCTCATGAATTTTGGCACAAAGGACTGAGCCATAACCCAGCCTTGCTTGCAAAGGCTGAGCTTTTGGTGCATGCTCTTTTGATACACAATTATGTTACCAATTAACCTGCTTATTGTGGAATCTTCTAAATTGGTGTTAGTTGAATATCCTATAAAATTGTCAGTCTTATTTTGCCTCTGTCCCTACTTTTTTGAGTGTGTTGCAGGCATCATATTCTAACAAAATACAATTAAGTTGGTCAGTTAAACTATTGAAAATCTTTTCTGTGTACTTTTGTCAGTTAAATAAAGATTTATGTTAATTAACAATTCACAGATGATTGTTTTTATTGCATTTTTTTAAAATATCCCAAGTTTTCTGGAATTGGGGTTTGTACAAATCTACAGCCACCCATTCTGTTCATGACTTGTGCCTGGCCAACCAACTGAACAAGTTCTACTGTCGCTTTGAAAGACAATTGGACTGTTCTGACATCATCCCCCATGACTCCGCTGTGGCGACCCCTAATTCGGAGCAGCCAAAAGAGGAAAAAAAAAAAAAAATATATATATATATATATATATATATATATATATATATATATATATATATATATATATATATACACACACACCTGAGCCTGAATGTTTATATCTTCCTTCGGAGTTTTCATGCTGACCTGGGTTGAAAGTTGTTCATTTGAATGTCCGTAGTTTGGTGTCTAAAATCAATTTTATCAGAATATGGGTGGTGTCTATGAAGGCAGATATTATTGCCATATCAGAGATGTGGTTGAAGAAGACCGCCTCAGATAATGATATTGCTGTTGATGGTTTCAATATATTTCGTGTAGATAGGAAGAGCAAAGCAGGGGGTGTCCTTATATATGTAAACTGTAGATTTAATGCCATTTTGATAAAGTCCATGATGGTCCCTAAGTGCTTTGAAATGCTGGCTATTGATTTAAAGTTAGGGAATACCAGTTTAATTGTTGCCTGTTGTTATAGACCCCCTTCAGCTAATAAGGAAGCCTTATTCACACTATCAACTGCACTTACAGATATTGTGCATCAGAAAGAAATAATCCTCCTTGGAGATTTGAACTGGAATTGGTTGACAGATGTGTCAAAGGATCTTAAAGCTTATTGTGATTCTGTTAATTTAACTCAGGTTATAAACACTCCCACCCATCCAAATGCAAAGGATGTAAACAAGTCCACATTAATAGATTTGATCCTAATTAACAATCCAGATAAGTGCACACAAATAGGTATTTTTTCTAATGACATAAGTGATCACTGTGCTGTTGGTATGATTAGAAATTGCAAACTTAAAAAGACAGAGCCTCGAATTGTGGAGAAAAGGCATTTGAAAACATTTGATCTGCAAGCTTTTATTCATGACATCTTTCATTTTGATTGGAAAAAGGTCTGCTTAATTCCTGATGTTGAATTGGCATGGTCATATTTTAAGGATTCATTCATGGGTATTTTAAATAAACATGCACCCTTGAGGAAGTTCAAAGTAAAGGGGAGAGACAATCCCTGGTTTTCTGATGTTTTATCCACTCGCTTGCATGAACAGGATTTGGCCTGGGCAAAGGCAAGGAAATCTGGGCAGGAAAATGATTGGGTCAGCTTTAGATATTTAAGATATAAATGCACCACACAAATACGTAAAGCTAAGTCACAGTTCTACCTTGAGGAAACAACGAGAAATTCACAAAACCCAGTTAAATTCTGGAAAATTATAAATTCAATGAAAACGATCTCTACTTCTTCAGCTCTTCCAAAACTTGTAAATGTTAATAATGTGCAAATTACTGATAAAAAAGATATAGTTGATTCCTTTCATAACCACTTTGCCACTGCCGGTCTCCTTTTTAAGCAGGAGCTAGAACATCCTTCATCTCCAGGGTTATCTCACCCTAATGTTTGTGGCTTGGACCTCTTTACTTTTGAACCAATTTCAAGGGAGAAGGTCTTATTTGCATTGCGAAACATAAATTGTAAAAAGTCAGCTGGGCCTGATGGGCTTGACCCTTCCCTTTTGAAACTTGTGGCAAGTATTATTGCTGAACCACTAACTCATATTTTCAATCTATCTTTGGAACAGAACATCATACCCCAATCTTGGAAGACAGTGCATGTAACACCACTCTTTAAAAATGGGGATCCAACTATTATGGACAATTATCGTCCTATCTCAAAACTTTCAGTATTGGCTAAAATTTTTGAGTCATTAGTGATCAGTTAAAGGATTTTTTAACAGTAAATAAAATTCTTACTCCATTTCAATCAGGCTTTAGGAAAGGGCATAGTACCATTACAGCAGCGACAAAGGTAGTTGATGATATTGTCAGTGCTATTGATTATAAAGAGTCATGTGCAGCATTATTTGTTGATCTTTCGAAAGCTTTTGATACGGTTGACCACACAATTTTGTTACATTGTCTGTCTAAATGTGGGATGTCTGTTAATGCTATTGAGTGGTTTAAAAACTATCTGTCTAGCAGATATCAGTGTGTCACATGTGAAGGCATTATGTCAGGGGAGGCAGAACTAATAGTTGGAGTCCCTCAAGGCTTCATATTAGGGCCTCTGTTGTTCACAATCTACATAAATGATATTTGTATAAATGTAGATGCAGCTGTACACTTATATGCAGATGATACAATTCTATACAGTACTGCCAGATCTCCATATGAGGCACTAAAGAAAATGCAGGATGCTTTCACAATTTTACAAAAGAATCTATTGAAATTAAAACAGGTGCTTAATTCTAAAAAAACAAAATATATGCTGTTTACTCACTCTAGTAATATGCAGGATTTACCTCAAATTGTCACTCTACATGGTCAGGAAATTGAAAAAGTAGCATATTATAAATACCTGTTTTTTTACTGGATGAAAAGCTCTCATTTAAACTCCATGTAGAGAACTTGGTAAAGAAGTTAAGGGTTAAGTTTTTATTGTAGAATTAAGGTTTGTTTTAATTTAAAAGGAAGGAAGGAACTTGTGTCTGCTACCTTTTTTGTCTGTTGTGGATTATGGAGACATTCTTTATATGCATGCAGCAAAGTCTGTATTACGCTCACTGGACTCTGTTTATCATTCTGCCTTGCGCTTTGCCATTAAGGCTGAGTATTCTACACACCACTGTAGTTTATACAGTTTACCAGGTTGGCCTCCACTCTCAGTTCGTAGACAGCATCACTGGCTTATTTTCATTTACTGTATAAGGCAGTGATAGGATTGTTGCCCTCTTATTTATCAGTCTTCTCTCAAATAGAAAACAATAGGTACAATCTGAGGTCTAGCAATAGCATTCTTTTTACTACACCTCCTGTACGATCTGAATTTGGTAAAACTGCCTTCCGTTATAATGTTCCTTCAACCTGGAATGCTCTGCAGAAACAGTTGAAGATAAGCACTTTTATCTCACTTAATGAGTTTAAATTGTATGTTTCAGAGGCCTTCAGCTATAAGTGCGATTGTATGTAGTTTACTGTTCTGATCTTTTGTTTTTTGTTTGTGGTTTCTTATGCTGTTTGTTGTATGATGTCTTGGTTGTTATATGTTATATTCTTGTGTTATATTTTCTTTACTGTATTTAATTTTTGTTCTGTTAGGTGTTGTGTTATGTTGCTGTGTAATGTGGTGTGATTTGTGTGGTGTTTTTATGTAATATGGTGTGCTCTGCTTTTGTGTTCTTATGTCTGTATTAACTGGTGTTTGTTGCTGTTTATGTGTGTTTAGCTTTGTTTGATGTTGGTCTATTTGTCTTTTTGTAGATGAGGTTTCTCTATTTTTTTACTTAAATTTTAAAGTGTTGCCTTTCTTGGTCAGGGACCATTTGAAAAAGAGACAATAGTCTCAATATGACTCCCCTGGTTAAATAAAGGATAAATAAATAAATGAATAAACACACAGTGTCTTGCAAAAGTATTCATCCCCTTTGGTGTTTGTACTGTTTTGTTACATTCCATTCTGGAATTAAAATTGATTTTTTGGGGTTAGCACCATTTGATTTACACAACATGCCTACAGCTTTCAAGGTGAAGATTGTTTTCTTGTGACACAAACAATAATTAAGATTAAAAAAACCCAGAAATTTGGAGTGTGTATAAGTCCCCTTTTGTATGAAACCCCTAAATAAGAGCTGGTCCAACCAATTCACTTCATCACTCACATAATTAGTTGATTATGATCCACCTGTGTGCAATCAAAGTGTCACATGTGTAGGTGCAATAGGCCTATCAAATCAGTCACAAATAAAAAGGAATCAGGCCCACTTTACACGGGGACGGTATAAAACAAAAACGCAAAAGTCCGTTTTTGTTCTCACTTTTTTCCGCGTCTACACGACCGTTTTCAAGGAGGAAATCTGCGTCTATACGGTGACGCATAAATGTCTCCGCTATGTCTGCACGCATGCGCAACGTCTTCTGTCTTGTCTGATCTGCACCGCTGTTCTGTCAAGTTATCCTACCAAGCCTACTACGCATGCGCGAAATCCAGGAGGGTAGGAAAATTTAACAGTAGTTTTGTCCCACCGATCAGCTGGGCTGATAGAAAATCGGTGAGAATTTCACGCATTTGCCGATTTTTATGTTTTGTGCGTATTGGTCGAGTCTTTGGCTGAGTCAAATAATTTGTAATGACTTGTTTTAAATAATAAAACGGTCTGTATGAGAACTTGCTAGGATAACTTTACAGAACACCGGTCCGGCTGAGGTACTGTAGTGCTCGATGGAGGAGCAGGAGCAAACCGAAACTCTTTTAATCTGCCTTTATTAAGTAACACTCACTCTTGTTTCGGTGAAGAAGAGAAAAGGCAGTGTCCATCTCAGCAAAATAAACCCGTTCGGCTGCTAGTTTTGTTTTCAGTCTCGGGTTTATGGTTTCACGAGCGGCTTGAATAGGCGGCGCGCGCGTGCACGCACACGCGTGCGTGTGTGTGTGTAACTTGGCGACACCAAACTGAGGAGCTCCAGCTGGGCGGGTGAGCAGGAAAACACATCTACTGCATTAAAACACAGCAGCTTGAAGGTCTGTTGGATCGGGTGTAATCAGACATGCACTTACTTTTTTTTTTTTGGATAGGACAGTGTAGAGAGACAGGAAATGAGTGGGAGAAAGAGACGGGGAGGGATCGGGAAATGACCTCGGGTCGGAACCGAACCTGGGTCCCCGGATTTTATGGTATGATGCATTAGCCATCTGAGCCACGACACCCCTACTTACTTTCTTACTTCCCGGGCTGGCATGTGCAGTATATGACATATGTATGACGTAAACGCGTACCCGACGTGAGCAGATCCGAGCAGAGTTTCGCGTATTGGGTAGTTTAGACGGATACGCAATGGGGGCCGTTTTTAAACTTATCCACTCTGGAAGGCATTTTCAATTTTATCCGTTTTTCAGCCTCGGAAATGCCGTCCTCGTGTAAACGAAAGGCACTTCTGATAAAATATTTAGTCGTTTTTACCCGACAGCGTCCTCGTGTAAACGGGCCCTCAGTCTCATAAATTCATTAATCATTAATTCAAGTGTCTAATAGTTTATAGCTAAACTGTTAAAATCACTGAAATAACTTGGTGGTGATGTTGCTATAGTTTAGTGAGTATTGTAGCTTTAATGTAAAATGTAACATTCATATAACAAGCAAATGGGTGAAGGCAATTAGAATATTTTTTCTTGGCAGAAGTTGACATTCAGTGAATATTGTAACAGTAAACAGGACACAGTTTATTCCAAAGATACCATTTATTGAAATAGCTGACATGAATTATCAGACTAATACTGATCAGATATCGCAACAATAGCAGCCAAGGAATAATTAAAATATAAATGGTGTTACAATGTATACAAATATGAATCAGCAGTGTATATGATGATAATTAAGGCACTAATGGTGATCAGAAGTAATAAGCTATAGCCAGTGTTACAGTGTAGGGGTGAGTGGATGTTAAAATGTGATAGGGACATCGTGTTTGTGTGTGTGTATGGGTGTGTGTAAGAGTGGGTGTGAGAGTGTGTGTCTGTGTGTGTGTGTGTGTGTGTGTGTATGGAATGCAAATGGAATGTGGTGCCAGGCACCGCACCTAGAGGGGGATGGTTGATGGAGGGAGTTAAAAAAGAGAGAGAGAGAGAGAAAGAAAAAATGCATGCATGTTCTAACTAAATACAGATAAAGAAACAAAGTAAATCAAATAACACGCGGTCTAAGACTGACTTTCCTGTGAATCAAAATGTATACATTTAAACCATAAATGAATTCAAATGAACAACACTCTTCACATTATCTAGTCACAACTAAGGTTAACAATTGCCCAGATGCCAGCCTTACTCAAGATCGCGCTTGTTAGTGATTGAAGTACGCTATCCAAAGACAGCACAAAGCACAGGTCTAAGGTGGGGTTTACATTAGACCGTATCAGCGGATCATCAGATTAATGTTTTTAAAACAATTAGTGTGCACACAGCAACGCCAATACACGATTCGCGTG
This sequence comes from Neoarius graeffei, assembly GCF_027579695.1. Taxonomy (NCBI): domain Eukaryota; kingdom Metazoa; phylum Chordata; class Actinopteri; order Siluriformes; family Ariidae; genus Neoarius; species Neoarius graeffei. Next base: position 64,067,456 of record NC_083574.1, read on the forward strand.
CACATAGCAACGCCAATACATGGATACGCTCGGCTCCGCAGGCATCCTGCGCTCCAAATCACTCCGCCCTGAACAGCGAGTGCCCTCTGGAGGGTGCGTACTCCGGCCCTGCGCAGCTCACAGAGCGCGCAAGTGGAGCGCACAAGCAGTGATTTGTGACTGAGCCGCTGTGTGTGTGATCTCAGTGCATATCACTTACCACTTGCAAGTGGAAGGATGGCAAGCCTAAAGACAAATCATAACTACACAATGGGCAGTATTTGCATCAGTATTTGCAGTATTTTCATACTTTTATACTCTTTAATAAAAGGTGATACAAGGCGGAAGTCCGCGCCGTTTTTCAGCAGTCGCGTCACATGACCAACGCCAGCGAATCAGGAAGGTGGATGTCACAGTGACGTTGTCCAATGACGATGCCAGCTAGAGCTCAGCACAGCGTATCCGTGTATCCTCAATGTTTACACAGCACCGGACCAGACACGATCTGGATTGAATACGTGGACCCTGGCGGATTCCCGTTTCCCGGCATTTTAATGTAAACGGACAGTGCATCCGCAAAGAAAACGACACAGATATGGTCTAATGTAAACTTGGCCTAAGAAGAAAACGGTTCTGTTCCTTTACTTTCCAGCTTGTCAGCTGAAGATCTTTGGTGTCCCATTGGTCGTCCGATGATCTGGAAGGAATCTTGTTCATAGTTTGTTGACACTGAGAAAGGGAAAAGGGATCCGGTTGCCTTTTCTCTTTGAAATACTGCGTGGGCTGCAGTAACTAACCAGTTCAGTTATTATTGCAACTCTGCGAAGGTCAAATACATTGAACTTTGGCTAAAGGTCCGGTATCAATAGCTTGTTCTTTGTTATCCTTCTGTAGTACCAATGCATCGGCTTCTCTCTTTCACGCATAGAATCCACTGCCAGAGAGAAAGAATTTTGATTCCGCTGCGAGTTTAAAGCAGTCATGACATTACTGTATTTGGTATCTGGTATCGTCTCTGTATCCAATACCATTACAGGGAGTCAGAAGAATGGGCAGAGATAGAACATGGCGTCGAGTACAGAGATTGGGGTGTTCAAAAATGGTTACTATGGTTAAGGACATGGCAGTCCAGCCCTACACATGATGTCTGTATGAATCAACCTGTTCTGGAAGGACCCTGGCTCTGCAACACTACTCAGCAAGCAACATGAAAACCAAGGAGCACTCCAAACAGGTCAGAGACAAAGCTGTGAAGAAGCATGTATCAGGGTTGGGTTATAAAGAATATCCCAAACTTTGAATATCCCAGGGAGCACCATTGAATCTATTAGAGCAAAATGGAAAGAATATGTCATCACTATAAACCTGACAAAAGAAGGCCACCCACCAAAACTCAGAGACCAGGCAAGGAGGGAATTAATCAGAAATGCAACAAAGACACCAAAGATCACACTGAAGGAGCTGCAAAGATCCACAGTGGAGATGGGAGTATATGTCCATAGGACCACTTTAAGCCGTACATGCCACAGAGTGGGGATTTATGGAAGAGTGGCCAAAAAAGTCATTGCTTAAGAAAACACATTTGGAATATGCCCAACAGCATGTGTCAGACTCCCCAAACACATGGAAGAAGATTCTCTGGTTAAATGAGACTAAAATTGATATTTTTGGCCATCATGGGAAATGCCATGTGGTGCAAACTCAACAGCCTGAGAACACCATTCCTACAGTGAACCATGGTGGTGGCAGCATCATGCTGTGGGGATATTTTTCATCTGCAGGGACAGGAAAGCTGGTCAGGACAGAAGAAAAGATGGATGGCATTAAATACAGGGCAATTCTGGAGGAAAACCTGTTTGAGTCAGCCAGAGGTTTGAGACTGGGCAAAGGTTCATGTTCCAGCAGGACAATGACCCTAAACATACTGCTAAAGTGATACTGGAGTGGTTTAAAGGGAAACATTTAAATGTCTTGGAATGGCCTAATCAAAGCCCAGACCTCAATCCAATTGAGAATATGTGGCATAACTTGAAGATTGCTGTACACAAATGAAACCCATCTAACTTGAAGGAGTTGGAGGAGTTTTGCCTTGAGGAATGGGCCAAAATCCCAGTGGCTAGATGTGCTAACCTAATAGAGACATACCCCAAGAGACTTGCAGTTATAATTGCAGCAAAAGGTGGCTTGACAAATCATTGACTTGGGGGTATAAATACCTGTGCACACTCCAGATTTCTGTTTTTTCATCTTCATTATTGTTTGTGTCACAATAAAACAACAATTTTCACCTTTAAATTTGTAGACATGTTGTGTAAATCAAATGGTGCTAACCCCCCAAAAATGCATTTAAATTCCAGCTTGCAATGAGACAAAACAGCACAAACACCAAAGGGGCAAAGGGGATGAATACTTTTGCCAGACATGGTATATATATATATATATATGTCTCGTCTCGTCTTCTTCCGCTTATCCAGGACCGGGTCGCGGAGGCAGCAGTCTAAGCATGGAAGCCCAAACTTCCCTTTCCCCAGACACCTCGGCCAGCTCCTCGGGAAGAACACCGAGGCGTTCCCAGGCCAGCCGAGAGACATAGTCCCTCCAGCGTGTCCTGGGTCTTCCCCGGGGCCTCCTCCCGGGGGGACATGCCTGGAACACCTCCCCAGGGAGGCGTCCAGGAGGCATCCGAAAAAGATGCCCGAGCCACCTCAGCTGGTTCCTCTCGATGTGGAGGAGCAGCGGCTCTACTCCGAGCTCCTCCCGAGTGACTGTGCTTCTCACCCTATCTCTAAGGGAGCGCCCAGCCACCCTGCGAAGGAAACTCATTTCAGCCGCTTGTATCCGCGATCTTGTTCTTTCTGTCATTACCCAAAGCTCATGACCATAGGTGAGAGTCGGAACGTAGATCGACCGGTAAATTGAGAGCTTCGCCTTTTGGCTCAGCTCCTTCTTCACCACGACGGACCGGTAAAGCGACCGCATCACTGCGGAGGCTGCACCGATCCGCCTGTCGATCTCACGCTCCATCCTTCCCTCACTCGTGAACAAGATCCCGAGATACTTAAACTCCTCCACTTGAGGCAGGACTTCTCCACCAACCTGGAGAGGGCAAGCCACCCTTTTCCGGTCGAGAACCATGGCCTCGGACTTGGAGGTGCTGATTCTCATCCCAGCCGCTTCACACTCGACTGCAAACCGCCCCAGTGCATGCTGAAGGTCCTGGTTTGAAGAAGCCAACAGGACAACATCATCCGCAAAAAGCAGAGATGAAATCCTGTGGTTCCCAAACAGGATTCCTTCCGGCCCCTGGCTGCACCTAGAAATTCTGTCCATAAAAATTATGAACAGAACCGGTGACAAAGGGCAGCCCTGACGGAGTCCAACATGCACTGGGAACAGGTCTGACTTACTGCCGGCAATGCGAACCAGACTCCTGCTCCGTTCGTACAGGGACCGGACAGCCCTTAGCAAAGAGCCCCGAACCCCATACTCCCGAAGCACCCCCCACAGAATACCATGGGGGACACGGTCGAATGCCTTCTCCAGATCCACAAAGCACATGTGGACTGGTTGGGCAAACTCCCATGAACCCTCGAGCACCCTATGAAGGGTATAGAGCTGGTCCAGTGTTCCGCGACCAGGACGAAAACCGCATTGTTCCTCCTGGATCCGAGGTTCGACTATTGGTCGAATTCTCCTCTCCAGTACCCTGGAGTAAACTTTCCCTGGGAGGCTGAGAAGTGTGATTCCCCTATAATTGGAGCACACTCTCCGGTCCCCTTTCTTAAAAAGAGGGACCACCACCCCAGTCTGCCACTCCAGAGGCACTGTCCCCGACCGCCACGCGATGTTGCAGAGGCGTGTCAACCAAGACAGCCCCACAACATCCAGAGACTTGAGATACTCAGGGCGGATCTCATCCACCCCCGGTGCCTTGCCACCGAGGAGCTTGCAAACCACCTCAGTGACTTCAGCTTGGGTAATGGACGAGTCCACCTCTGAGTCATCAGCCTCAGTCTCCTCAATGGAAGACATGATGGTGGGATTGAGGAGATCCTCAAAGTATTCCTTCCACCGCCCGACAATGTCCCCAGTCGAGGTCAACAGCTCCCCACCCGCACTGTAAACAGTGTTGGCAGAGTACTGCTTCCCCCTCCTGAGGCGCCGGACGGTTTGCCAGAATTTCTTCGAGGCCGACCGATAGTCCTTCTCCATGGCCTCCCCGAACTCCTCCCAGTTCCGAGTTTTTGCCTCCGCAACTGCCCGAGCTGCAGCACGCCTGGCCTGCCGATACCCGTCGGCTGCCTCAGGAGTCCCGGAGGTCAACATGGCCCGATAGGACTCCTTCTTCAGCTTGACGGCATCCCTTACTTCCGGTGTCCACCACCGGGTTCGGGGATTGCCGCCACGACAGGCACCGGAGACCTTGCGGCCACAGCTCCGAAAAGCTGCATCCACAATGGAGGTAGAGAACATGGTCCACTCAGACTCAATGTCCCCCGCCTCCCTCAGAAGCTGGGAAAAGCTCTCCCGGAGGTGGGAGTTAAAGACCTCCCCAACAGAGTGCTCGGCCAGACGTTCCCAGCAGACCCTCACCATACGTTTGGGCCTGCCAGGTCTGTCCAGCTTCCTCCTCCGCCAGCGGATCCAACTCACCACCAGGTGGTGATCAGTTGACAACTCAGCCCCTCTCTTCACCCGAGTGTCCAAGACATAGGGTCGGAGATCAGATGACACGACTACAAAGTCGATCATCGACCTCCGACCTAAGGTGTCCTGGTGCCACGTGCACTTATGGACACCCCTATGCTCGAACATGGTGTTCGTTATGGACAAACTGTGACTAGCACAGAAGTCCAATAACAAAACACCACTCGGGTTCAGATCGGGGAGGCCGTTCCTCCCAACCACGCCCCTCCAGGTGTCACTGTCATCGCCCACGTGAGCATTGAAGTCCCCCAGTAGCACAATGGAGTCCCCAGTCTGAGCACCCCTCAGTACCTCTCCCAGGGACTCCAAGAAGGCCCGATACTCTATACTGCTATTTGGCCCGTAGGCACAAACAACAGCAAGAGCCCTCTCCCCAATCCGAAGGCGCAGAGAGGCGACCCTCTCGTTCACTGGGGTAAACTCCAACACATGGCGGCTGAGCTGGGGAGCTATAAGGAAGCCCACACCAGCCCGCCGCCGCTCACCACGGGCGACTCCAGAGAAGTGGAAAGTCCAGCCCCTCTCGAGGAGCTGGGTTCCAGAGCCCAAGCTGTGCGTGGAGGTGAGCCCGACTATCTCTAGCTGGTACCTCTCAACCTCCCGCACAAGCTCAGGCTCCTTCCCCCCCAGCGAAGTGACATTCCATGTCCCAACAGCCAGTCGCTGTGTCCGGGGATCAGGTCGTCGAGGCCCCTGCCTTCGACTGCCACCCAATCCACACTGCACCAAACCCCTACTGCTACCTCTGTGGGTGGTGAACCCACAGGAGGTTGGGCCCACGTCACCTCTTCGGGCTGAGCCCGGCCGGGCCCCATGGGCAAAGGCCCAGCCACCAAGCGCTCGCATACGAGCCCCAACCCCGGGCCTGGCTCCAGGGTGGGGCCCCGGCTGCGTCCTACCGGGCAACGTCACGGTCCTGGATTTTTTTCTCCATAGGGGTTTTTTGGTGAACTGCTCTTGGTCTGGCCTGTCACCTAGGACCTGTCTGCCTTGGGAAACCCTAACAGGGGCATAATGCCCCCGACAACATAGCTCCTAGGATCATTCAAGCACACAAACCCCTCCACCACAATAAGGTGGCAGTTCTAGGAGGGGATATATATATATACACACACACACACACAGTAGGTCAAGACAGTGCCTGATCATGTAAATTAGGGACAGTTTTTCTTGCAGAAATGTTATTTTTTGCCTCAAAATGTTTGTTGAGTTCATTTAGGAAGTCTATGTTATCCTCACAGAGTGGTGCATCAGCCTCATCATCTGTGATAGACTGTATGCCCTGCCACATGCGCCTGGTGTTCATAGGGTCAAGGAAGAAGCTCTTGGTTTTCTGGCTGTAGGCATGCTTTGCATGTCTGATGGTACAGTTCAGGTTGGCTCTTGCTGATCTGAGCGCCACCACATCCCAGGCTTTGAATGCAGTATTACGCACCTTCAGCACTTCACATACCTTGCTGGTCATCTGTGTTTTCTGATTGGCTTGTTGGTGATGTACTTAGTGACACAGACATCCTCCACACACTTCCAAATGTACATAGACACAGATTCAGCATACTCCTCCACACTGATATTTCGATTTTCAGTCGCTGCCTCCCTAAACATGTCCCAATCTGTGTACTCAAAACATTCCTGTAATGCTGAGATAACACCCTTGGGCCAAACCCTGCTTCCTGGTGTTTTTTTTTTTCCTGGTGAGCATAGGCCTGTAGGTGGGGATCAACATCACAGAAAGATGGTCCAAGGATCCAAGATGGGGGCAGGGGGGCTGCTTTAAATGCTTCCTTAATGTTTGTGTAAGGTAGGTCCAGTGTGCTCATGCCTTTAGTTGCAAAATCCACATATTGATGGAAATAAGGGAGGCCTGTGTTCATGTTGGCATGGTTAAAATCCCCTGCTGCAATGAAAACACCCTCCGGATTTGTGGTTTGCAGATCACTGATGGAGTGGTAATGCACACTTAGGGCTTTTTAGGTGTTTGCTCTGGGGGGAATGTACACAGCTATGATGATAATAGTTGTAAATTCCCTGGGCAGATAAAATGGTCTGCATTTAACAGTCAGAAACACAATGTCCAGAGAGCAATGCCTTGTGACCACTGTTGCATTATTACACCAGTTGTTATTTGGGTAGATGCCCCCGCCCCCAGGATTTACCACTGAGAGTGCAGCTCCTGTCTCAATGGAATGTTGTTAGCCCCTCCATGTTAACAGCAACATCCGGAATGGGTGAGTTTAGCCATGTCTCTGTTATAATTATAGTGCAGCAGTCCCTCATCTCCCATTTCACTGTTAAATCCAGCCTCAGATAGTCCAATTTATTCTCCAAGGAGTGGATGTTTGCAAGCAGAATGTATGGAAGTGGCGTCCAAAAAGGGTTAGCCTTTAGCTTGGCAGTTAGCCTGCCTTGACTGCTATGATTCTGCTTTCTATCACAACTCCTCTGTCTCCTTTTCAATATGGTGGCATGCACAGATGCAGCGGCTGAATGCTCCCTGAAACTTTCAAAGCTTATGTACAATGGCGACAAACTCGTAAACATTGGACTAATGCACCATGTCTATTATGAGTGCATTTCACCACTTGCACAAAATCCCAGCAGAAATAGTGCGAGCACCGGACTCTCCGTGGATCATCCTGCTGGACAGGTGGACTCGAAGGCAGCAGAGAGAGAATAAACAAAAGCGGGGTTGTCGAGTGGGACATCTGGCTAGGCTAAAGAAGATGCCTAGCAGACCACCACTACCAAGCCTCCACACACCACAGCAACAGGAAAAGACTCTGGTAAGAGCCATGGCGGTGGCTTGTGTATTTATGTGAATAACAACTGGTGCACAAATGTTACCATTGTAGACCATCACTACTCACCAGATCTGGAGTTTCTGGCAGTTAAATGCAGACCGTTCTACCTGCCACAGGAGTTTTCTGTTGTTGTTATAGCAACTTACATTCCACCAGACGCTGATGCCAAATTACCACTGTGCTATCTGCTAACTGCTATAAACAAACAACAGAACAAATACCCCAATGGCATCTTCATAGCAGCTGGAGACTTCAACCATGTAAATCTGAAGAAAGTGCTTCCTTAGTTCGACCAGCATGTGAAATGTGCAACCAGAGGAGCTAATACATTGGACTGTGTGTACTCCAACATCTGGAAAGCATACAGAGCATACCCCCTATTACACCTCAGACAGTCTGACCATTTCACTTTTTCTGACCCCAGCTTACAAACCTATCATTAAAAGACTGAAGCCCACCACCAGAATTGTGCAAACCTGGCCTGCAGTTGCACCTTTACAACTGCAGGACTTCTTTGAAAGAACTAATTGGAGCCTCTTCTCTGACCCAGCCATAGAGACTTATACCACCACTGTTCTCTGCTACATCAGGACCTTTATTGAAAACATAACCACCAAAAGATGTGTTAAGGTTTTCTCAAACAGGAAACCATGGATAACCAAGGAGCTCCAGGCTCTGCTGAAAGAGCAAAATGCAGCATTCAGGTCAAGGGACAGAGAACAGTACTGCATGGCCAGGCATAACCTCAAGAAGAGCATCAAGAGGGCTAAGGCTGCTATATAGAGAAGATTAAAGACCACTTCTCCAACAGGGACCCTGCATAGGTGTGGCAAGGTATCAAACACATCACAAACTACAGGGGAAACCTACAACCACCCCCAGAAGAAGATGAGCACCACCTTGCAGAGGAACTTAATCATTTACTTACAAGGTTTGAAACTACTGGGAGTGTAATCCTCCCACTGGATGCTGATAACCCTCCACTGGATACTGCTAACCCACCTCTGACCCTAGAAATACATGAGGTCAGGAGGATTTTCAGCTCTGTGAATGTCAAGAAGGCTGGAGGACCAGACGGTATACCAGGAAGAGTGATCAGAGACTGTGCCTACCAGCTTGCAGAGGTCTTTATGGACATTTTTAATCAGTCATTGTCCCAGGCCATGGTACCCACCTGCTTTAAGTCAGCCACAATTATACCAGTACCCAAGCAAATTAATGTCACCTGCTTAAACGATTACAGACCAGTAGCCCTCATTCCCATGATTAATAAATGTTTTGAGAAACTGATCAAGAAGCACATTAAATCCAGCCTCCCCTCCAACCTTGATCAGCACCAATATGCCTACAGAGCACACCGATCCACAGAAGAGGCAGTTGCCACAGTCCTCCACACCACACTCACTCACCTTGACCAGAAGGGGACACATGTGAGAATGCTTTTTGTCGACTACAGCTCAGCATTCAATACAATCGTCCCCAGCAGACTAGTCACCAAGTTGCTTGGCCTGGGTCTCAACAACACCCTGTGCATGTGGATTAATGACTTTCTATCCAATCTGTCACAGACAGTCAGACTAGGCACACATCTTTCCTCCAGTCTGACCCTCAGTACAGGGACACCACAGGGCTGTGTTTTGAGCCCCATGCTATATTCAGTCTATACATTCGACTGCACCCCTAGTTACTCCACCAATAAAATAATCAAATTTGCTGATGAGACCACAGTGGTGGGACTGATCTTGGACAACAATGAAACACCATACAGAGAGGAGATAGACAGGTTAATAGACTGGTGCATGGAAAACAATCTCACATTGAACATAAAAAAACAAAAAACAAAAACTCATTATTGACTTCAGGAAACACCAAAGGGACTATGTCCCTATAATCATCAAGGGAGAAGACATGGAGAGAGTCACCAGCTTTAAGTTTCTAGGCACCTACATCAATCAACTCTTCTGCTTTGGTCAAAAAAACTCAACAAAGGCTCTACTTTTTACAGTCACTGAAGAAGAACAAACTGCCTGCAGAGCTTCTCAGTACCTTTTACTACTGTTCCATTGAGAGTGTCCTCACATACTGTCTTACGGCTTTGTATGGGAACTGTACAGAGGTGGACCATGAGAGTCGTCAGAGAATCATTAAAACTGCAGGAAAGATCATTGGTCTCACCCTGCCCTCTCTTGAGGACATCTTCAGGACCCACTGTCTCCGCAGAGCTCACACCATCATGGAAGATGTGACTCACTCCCGCCATTACCTCTTCTCTCTGTTACCTTCCAGAAGGTCCTACAGAGCACTCAAAGCTCGCACCTCCAGACTCAGGAATAGTTTCTTTCCAAGAGCCATAACAGAACTGAACAAGATAAAACACTGCCCAAATTGAACTGGAACATTCTGTTTTTTCCTCAAGTGCAATAATGTCTTGTTTTATCTTCAAGTGTAATACTCAAGTGTAATATTTCATCTATACTTCATGCCACTTTTAACCATACATATTTAAGGAAGAGGATGTCTGTAGAGGTGAATGCTTTTCTTATGTACATATCTTTTATATCTCTATATTTTTTACAATTTATTTTTAAGTTTATTTTATTCACAGACGGGGAGCAGCAATTTCATTGTACAATTGTGCAATGACAAAGTCTATTCTATTCTATTCTATTCTATTCTATTCTACGGGAGCGGCCAGTACTGGTGGGATACTCTGCTGCTTCCTGGGCTGCTGGGTCTCATTGGCTTAGCACTTCAAGGCTTTGTAGTGCATCCAAAGTGTTCGTGTCGACAGTCCCTAAACTACTGGCTGCATGTAATTCCAACATTACCTGATGATTGTACACTAGTTTAGCATTTCTGTGCTGAACATAAGAAGTTGGTCTCATCAGTTTGACTGGCTTATTTCTTATCAAAGGTTTGTTTCTATCATAAGGCAGTATAGCCACAACCAAACAGGGTGCCACCATCTTGGAAAATGGCTAGGTCAGTGGCCATAGTGCCTTGGTCAGTCATGATTTCTTTTGGAATCTTGACTTGGGAGATATTTTTAAACAGTGCCTCTGCCACATGACATACAGATAATGTTACACAGTGGGACTGCTTCCAGATATCACATTGTATAGTCCACAAGGATTAAAATAAAGTGATATCCCTGTGCCGACCAATTGAATGGCCCAATGAGATCCATGCCAATTCTCTAGAAGGAGGTCTCGATTAGAGGGAGAGGATGCAAAGGCGCTTTTGGTGTGGCCACTGGATTTACAAGTTGGCATTTGTGGTATGCTGCACACCACTGACAGACATCCCTGCGAATCCCTGGCCAATAGAACTAGGCCATTATTCGGGCTAGTGTTTTATCCTGACCTAAGTGTCCGGGCATCTGATTAAAGTGAGCTGCATGGAATACGAGTTCCCTATGGCTCTTTGGGATTAATAACTGAGATATCTGTTCACTGGTTTGAGTGTCCTGTGTCACTCGGTACAGCCCATCTTTAATAATTGCAAAGTATGGGAAGGAGGTTGCCACATTTGGCTGGAGGGGTTAACCATCAAATACTCCCACTTGATCAAAAGCATGACACAGAGTCTCATTTTGTGTCTGCTCTAACAGGAAATCCTTGAGAGAATCCCCAAGAGAGGGAGGAGGGGCAGGCTGCTCCACACTCCTCGTATTGCTCTGAAGTGGTGTTGACATGGACAGCTCTGAGATAGCTTCCTTAGTCAATACTACACTGGGATCCCCCGTGATGAATCACCACAGGACCTGCCCACTACTACATGCTCCATTAAACCTCTAAACCCCAGCCAATCAGTCCCCAGAATCAGTTGATGTGTGAGGCATGGGTTAACCGACGCCTCTACATGATGCATTTTTCCCCAAAATAGAATGTGGATGGACACTAGTGGATATTTGTGAACATCCCTGTGCACACACAAAACCTTCATCCCTCATGCTCTCCCCAGTGCTTCAACTTGCACCAGACTTTGGTGGATTAAGGTCTGATTACAGTCGGAATCCACCAACATGTGATATGTATCCCCTTGAATACTCGCTGGTCTGCAATACGCTCCAGCCTGATCGAAGGCAGTCTCTGGTGCATCGGGGATCCAGACCACAGCACCCACCTCCATCGCAGAACACTGGAACTGAAGATGCCCGGGTTCCCTGCAGTGCCAATGTCAGCATTCCCCAGACCTAAATCTGATTGAGCATCTACTGGGATTTACTGGACAAACAAGTCTGATCAATGGAGTCTCTACCTCACAACTTACAGGATTTAAAGGTTCTGCCAGTGGAAGCTGGTGTTGGGGAAAAAAAAACTGGGGTGGGTGGGGACTAAAAATAGATCAAGAGAAACCAGTTAAACAAATGAGACAAATATATTATACTTGGTCATTTATTTATTGAGGAAAATGATCCAATATTGCATATCTGTGAGTGGCAAAAGTATGTGAACTTCTAGGATTAGCAATTAATTTGAAGGCAAAATTAGAGTCAGGTGTTTTCAATCAATGGGATGACAATCAGGTGTGAGTGGGCACCCTGTTTTATTTAAAGAACAGGGATCAATCAAAGTCTGATCTTCACAACACATGTTTGTGGAAGTGTATCATAGCATGAACAAAAGAGATTTCTGAGGACCTCAGAAAAAGCATTGTTGATGTTTGTCAGGCCAGAAAAGGTTACAAAACCATCTCTAAAGAGTTTGGACTCCACCAATCCACAGTGAGACAGATTGTGTACAAATGGAGGAAATTCTAGAGCATTGTTACCCTCCCCAGGAGTGGTCGACCAACAAAGATCACTCCAAGAGCAAGGCGTGTAATAGTTGGCGAGGTCACAAAGGACCCAGGGTAACTTCTAAGCAACTGAAGGCCTCTCTCATATTGGCTAATGTTCATGAGTCCACCATCAGGAGCACACTGAACAACAATGGTGTGCATGGCAGGGTTGCAAGGAGAAAGCCACTGCTCTCCAGAAAGAACATTGCTGCTTGTCTGCAGTTTGCTAAAGATCACGTGGACAAGCCAGAAGGCTATTGGAAAAATGTTTTGTGGATGGATGAGACCAAAATAGAATTTTTGTTTTAAATGAGAAGCGTTATGTTTGGAGAAAGGAAAACACTGCATTCCAGTATAAGAACCTGATCCCATTTGTGAAACATGGTGGTGGTAGTATCATGATTGAGGCCTGTTTTACTGCATCTGAGCCAGGACGGCTTGCCATCATTGATGGAACAATGAATTCTGAATTATACAGTGGGGCAAAAAAGTATTTAGTCAGTCACCAATTGTGCAAGTTCTCCCACTTAAAAAGATGAGAGAGGCCAGTAATTTCCATCATAGGTATACCTCAACTATGAGAGACAAAATGAGAAAAAAAATCCAGAAAATCACATTGTCTGATTTTTAAAGAATTTATTTGCAAATTATGGTGGAAAATAAGTATTTGGTCAATAACAAAAGTTCATCTCAATACTTTGTTATATACCCTTTGTTGGCAATGACAGAGGTCAAACGTTTTCTGTAAGTCTTCACAAGTTTTTCACACACTGTTGCTGGTATTTTGGCCCATTCCTCCATGCAAATCTCCTCTAGAGCAGTGATGTTTTGGGGCTGTCACTGGGCAACACAGACTTTCAACTCCCTCCAAAGATTTTCTATGGGGTTGAGATCTGGAGACTGGCTAGGCCACTCCAGGACCTTGAAATGCTTCTTACGAAGCCACTCCTTCGTTGCCCAGGCAGTGTGTTTGGGATCATTGTCATGCTGAAAGACCCAGCCACGTTTCATCTTCAATGCCCTTGCTGATGGAAGGAGGTTTTCACTCAAAATCTCACGATACATGGCCCCATTCATTCTTTCCTTTACATGGATCAGTCATCCTGGTCCCTTTGCAGAAAAACAGCCCCAAAGCATGCTGTTTCCACCCCCATGCTTCACAGTAGGTATGGTGTTCTTTGGATGCAACTCAGCATTCTTTCTCCTCCAAACACGACAAGTTGAGTTTTTACCAAAAAGTTCTATTTTGGTTTCATCTGACCATATGACATTCTCCCAATCCTCTTCTGGATCATTCAAATGCTCTCTAGCAAACTTCAAATGGGCCTGGACATGTACTGGCTTAAGCAGGGGGACACGTCTGGCATTGCAGGATTTGAGTCCCTGGCGGCGTAGTGTGTTACTGATGGTAGCCTTTGTTACTTTGGTCCCAGCTCTCTGCAGGTCATTCACTAGGTCCCCCCGTGTGGTTCTGGTATTTTTGCTCACCGTTCTTGTGATCATTTTGACCCCACGGGGTGAGATCTTGCGTGGAGCCCCAGATCAAGGGAGATTATCAGTGGTCTTGTATGTCTTCCATTTTCTAATAATTGCTCCCACAGTTGATTTCTTCACACCAAGCTGCTTACCTATTGCAGATTCAGTCTTCCCAGCCTGGTGCAGGTCTACAATTTTGTTTCTGGTGTCCTTTGACAGTTCTTTGGTCTTGGCCATAGTGGAGTTTGGAATGTGACTGTTTGAGGTTGTGGACAGGTGTCTTTTATACTGATAATGACTTCAAACAGGTGCCATTAATACAGGTAATGAGTGGAGGACAGAGGAGCCTCTTAAAGAAGTAGTTACAGGTCTGTGAGAGCCAGAAATCTTGCTTGTTTGTAGGTGACCAAATACTTATTTTACAGAGGAATTTACCAATTAATTCATTAAAAATCCTACAATGTGATTTCCTGGATTCTTTCCCCCCATTCTGTCTCTCATAGTTGAAGTGTACCTATGATGAAAATTACAGGACTCTCTCATCTTTTTAAGTGGGAAAACTTGCACAATTGGTGGCTGACTAAATACTTTTTTACCCCACTGTACCAGCGAATTCTAAAGGGAAATGTCAGGACATCTGTCCATGAATTGAATCTCAAGAGAAGGTGGGCCATGCAGCAAGACAACAACCCTAAGCACACAAGTCATTCTACCAAAGAATGGTTAAAGAAGAATAAAGTTAATGTTTTGGAATGGCCAAGTCAAAGTCCTAACCTGAATCCAATCGAAATGTTGTGGAAGGACCTGAAGCAAGCACTTCATGTGAGGAAACCCACCAACATCCCAGAGTTGAAGTTGTTCTGTATGGAGGAATGGGCTAAATTTCCTCCAAGCCAGTGTGTAGGACTGATCAACAGTTACTGGAAATGTTTAGTTGCAGTTATTGCTGCACAAGGGGGGGGTCACACTAGATACTGAAAGCAAAGGTTCACATACTTTTGCAAGTCACAGATATGTAATACTGGATCATTTTCCTCAATAAATAAATGACCAAGTATAATATTTTTGTTACAATTGTTTAACTGGGTTCTCTTTATCTACTTTTAGGACTTGTGTGAAAATCTGATGATTTTTTAGGTCATATTTATGCAGAAATATAGAAAATACTAAAGGGTTCACAAACTTTCAAGCACCACTGTACAATCATTTGGCCAGCACCTCAGTGGGTGGAAATATACAGGAATAGTAGGTGTTCACATAAACTTTAAATAAATATATTTTAAAAATAGGTTAAAATAATTAGATGGATACAGGGTGAAGTAGGATAAGTAAACAATTCTGACTTCATAAATATTTTGCTTAATTAATTCATGTTTAATATGATGTTGGTTCTAAGGGTTATCACCGGGCTGTTTGTTGAGGTCTTGTCCTATCAGCCTATAAAATACCCCAATGACTTAGCACAAAATATAGCCTCTAAGAACCAAATTCAGCTCCTGGCCTTCATGCATCAGAATTGTTTAAAACTAACAGGAGACGGGGTGAAAGGCAGGTTAGTGGTGCCTTAAAACCAGTTTTCAGTCACTTTGTTCCATCTTCTTTCATCTACGACTGTCACCATCTACTGGTCTTTGTCTCCTGGTTTTTGTTTCAACATCCTTCAGTTCTCAAGGCAACTTCATTGTGGTAGCAACCATCAGAACCCAGTTCAATAGATGCTGTGAATTCTAGGTTGGTGTTAGGAAGGGCATCCAGCTGTAAAACTTTGCTTTATTTGTTAGTCATGATAGCTTCACATAGTATTAGAGAGTATGGGACTCCTCGTGATGGGAATGTTGTCAACGGTAGGGTGGGTGTCAGACATGGGCACTGCCAGATCAACATCCTGCGACCACTTCAAAAATTCTGCATATCAACTTTGAATGTTGGGACCATGAGAGGAAGAAGCAGTGAGGTGGTGGAGACTATCTCTAGAAGAAAGTTTGACCTCTGTTGCCTGCAGGAGACTAGGTGGAAAGGTGGTTCAGCTCATATGATTGCTGGTAAAGACTCCAGGTACAAGTTCTTCTGGGTAGGAAATAATAAAGGCATTGGTGGTGTGAGTATTCTGCTTGTTGAGAAGTGGGTGGAGCATGTTTTGGAAGTCAAGCGGGTCTCTGATAGATCTGTGTTATCAAGATCAATGTTGGCTTCACCATCTAAACCATGTTCTCTACTTATGCCCCTCAGGTGGGGCTGGATGATGGAGTTAAGGATACCTTCTATGATGAGCTTTATTGTGCTGTGTCCAAGACTGCTGAATCAGAGACCCTGCTACTCTGTGGTGATTTTAATGGCCACATTGGATGCAAATCAGATGGCTATGAAGTAGTCC
The DNA here is from genome assembly GCF_027579695.1 of Neoarius graeffei. Lineage (NCBI taxonomy): Eukaryota > Metazoa > Chordata > Actinopteri > Siluriformes > Ariidae > Neoarius > Neoarius graeffei. The sequence continues at coordinate 64,083,575 of NC_083574.1, forward strand.
ATGGTGGATTTGGATATGGTGAACATAACCAAGAGGGAGAGAGAATTCTTGAATTTGCAGTGGCTAATGACCTTGCCATTTTTAACTCCCTTTTTCAGAAGAGGGAAAACCACCTTGTTACATACCAGTCTGGAGGTGCTTCCACTCAGGTTGATTACATCTTAACCCGAAGATGACAGTTCTAATGTGTTACCAATGTTAAAGTACTTCCCAATGAAGAATGTGCCCTGCAGTGCAAGCTACTCATTTGTGACCTTTCCCTCAAATTCACTAAGAGATGAAAGCAGGTTTTTACTCCCAAGCTCCACATTTGGAAACTGAAAGATCCTAGGGTAAGGACTGATTTCCTAAATGGCGTGAAGTCTGAACTGAATGGTAGTCATGCTGTCTCAGTGGAAGATACCTGGCAGTCTTTAAAAGGCAACCTTCTGAAAGTAGGGGATAAGGTCTGTGGGTTTACAAAGAGAGGTAACTGGAGAAAGCAGACGGTGGGACAATTCTGTCACTTCTGCTATTGAAGAGAAAAGACACTTGTGGAAACTTTGGAAAAAGAGCGGTAGCAAGCAAGACTATCTGGCTGCTAAATGTATCACGAAGATAACTGTTCATGCTGCTAAAAAGAAGGCAGAGGCAAGTAGGTTTGCAGATATTGAGGAAGGAAACAAGGATATTTATCACATCTCCAAGCAGTTGAAAAAAGAGAATATGGATGTTGTGGGTAAGTGATGCGTAAGGGATGATCAAGGATATATCTCACTCACCGATGATGCCAAAAAGAAGGCTTGGTGAGGCTATTATAACCACCTTCTAAATGTTGAGTTCCCTTGTTCCTCTGAAGACTTACCACCAGCCAAACCAGTTGAGGGTCCCCCAATCTGGGTAATGTCTGAAATGGTGGCAGAAGCAGTGTGCAAGATGAAACCGTGCAAAGCCCCTGGTCCCTCTGGCATCATGGTGGAAATGTTAAAGGCCTCTGATGAGGTTAGCATCCCTCTTCTGGCCAACCTTGCAAATGCTATCATTGCTGAGAAGAAAATCCCAGAGGACTAGAACATGAGTTACATCATTAACCTATATAAAGGGAAGGGAGATGCAATGGAGAGAGGCAACTACAGTGTTTGAAGGTAATTGAGAGAGTGGTGGAGAAGATAGCTTGTGAGTTGGTGGCCATTGGTGAGATGCAGTTTGGTTTTGTACCTGGCAGAGGGACAATTGATGCAATTTTCATTCTACGGCAGCTACAGGAGAGGCACCTCGCCAAAGAAAAGAACTTGTTTTTTTGCCTTTGTAGATCTAGAAAAGGCTTTTGACCACATTCCTTGAGATATGCTATGGTGGGCAATGTGACGTCTTGGTCTACCAGAGTGGCTAGTCAGTACAGTTCAGGCCATGTATGCCAATGCTTCAAGTAGAGTCTGAGTCAACAACTCCTTCAGTGACAGCTTCAAGGTTCAAGTACGTGTTCATCAAGGCTCTGTGTTGAGTCCCCTAGTCTTTATCATCGTGCTGGAGTTTTTTTCATGTGAATTCCGCACTGGATGTCCATGGGAGCTGTTGTATGCAGGTGACTTAGTTATCTCATCTGACTTGCTGGAAGAACTCCTGAAGAAGCTGTGTAGGTGGAAGTTTGGATTGGAGTCAAAAGGTCTTCATGTAAACATGAGCAAGACTAAGATCATGATGTCTGGCCCCAATTTGGATTCGCTGAGAGACTCAGGCAAGCATACATGCACCATGTGTAGGAAGGACATTGGTAGTAATTCCATCTACTACAGTGGGTGTTCGCATTGGGTTCATGAGAAATGCAGTAATGTACATGGCAGGCTGATCTCTGACCCATTGTTCAGGTGCAGCAGATGCCTAGGAACAGCTTGCCCCTTCGATGGCAGGCCACGTGACCACGTCATGGTTGGTGAACACCATCTGGATGTGGTGGATTCCTTTTGCTATCTGGGAGATACCATTTGCACTGGTGGTGGCTGTGAGGCTGCCACAATCACTAGGGTGAGAGCCACCTGGGGCAAATTCAGGGAGCTGCTGCCTATACTGTTTTGCAAGAGTTTGTCATTTCAAACATGGGGTAGGGTGTAGGGTAGCTGTGTTAGGGGTGCCATGCTATACGTCAGTGAGTGCTGGGCCCCTAGAAAGATTGACATGGCAAGTCTGGAGAGAAACGAGTGGGTGATGCTAAGGTGGATGTGTGATGTCAAACCTGATGATGTTACCAGCGTGAGTGACCTATGCACAAGGCTCGAGATGGTTGACCTCGTGACTGCTATCAGATGTAAGTGGCTGCGATAGTTTGGACATGTAGAAAGGGCTGAGAGCTGTATTAACACCATAAGGAACATCTAGATTGATGGGCAGAAAAGAAGGGGTAGGCCATGCAAAACATGGTGCGAAGTGGTCACAAAAGACCTAAAAGTGACCAACCTCACTGCAAATGACACAAGGGACTGAACAGCATGGAAAATGAGGGTGAAAACCTATCATGCAATATCACACCCGCCAGCTGGTGGAAACTGATGTTAATGGATACTACTACTACATAATGTAGTCTTTCTCATCTGGATAACTGGAAGGGGGCAGTGCCCTGTATTAACCAGCTGCCATTGGGTTCTGCTGCTAATTTCTTTGTGCCAGATACCACATCACTCCTTCAGAGGTCTTGTGGAGTCCATGCCTCCAAGTATCAAAGCTGTTTTAGTGGCACAAAGGGGACCGACACAATATTCGGCAGGTGGTTTTAATGCTATGGCTGATTGGTGTATGTACATGCTCATTTTGCAAATAATGAAAATAGTGACTAAATCTCTCACTGAGGTTTTCAGATGCTGAAAGATAAGGTCAGAGATGTGCTGTTGTTTGAATGTCCATTGTACAAGGGAAACATCTCAAGTTTGCACTGTGTCACAAAAGAACACCAGAGTGTGAGTTAAGATCTGAAGCCATGCAATTTGTCTGATGTGGTCAGAAGATTCTTTTCTTTACCTTGCATTTTAGCATTCAGTTCACTGAAGTGCCTAAAATATTAGCCAGGCATGTGAGTTTTGCGCACCATTGCACATCTGCAATTAATTCTGCATAGACAAAATTCTCTCCTATCAGGAATGTTCTGAGTTCTTCTCTTAACTCATACAGTCTGGCTAAAACCTTCCTGCATGAAAGCCAGTGGACAACCCTGTGTAGCAACAAACTCTGATGTTCTGCTCCCATTTCTTCACTGAGAATTGAAAGTAGACGGGTCTTTAATGACTACGCCTTGCTGAAATTGTGGAAATGTCTGCTCCCATTTCCTCACTTAGAATTGAAAGTAGACAGGTCTTTAATGGCTACTCCTTGATGAAATTAACAATGCCCACTGCTCTGTCCAGTACATCTGAAAGTTCTTTTGGCAGTCTTTGCAACTCATGCCTCCCTGTGAAAGAAGCAGTGAGTGGTCCGGACCCCTAAGTTTTGCACTCTGACTCTAATGATGAAACCCTTGGCACTGCCCATCATGGCAGCAGGGCCATCAGTACAGATACAGGTTTTTTTTTTTTTTCCAATTTGAGGACCCCCCATTCAAGATATTCTGTTGTCACATGATAAATCTCCTCTCTAGTTGTTTTGTTAGGCATTGGTTTGCAAAAAAAAAAAAATCTCCCTGATTTGGTCCTCATCAATGAATCGAACATTTGCCAATGTGTGTGGCTACTCATGTCTGTTGATTCATCAAATTGTCAAGAAAATTTCCCACTTAATCTGATATTTTCCAAAATTACCTGTTCATTATTTCTAGAGATATCATTGATTCACCTTCCAATAGTACAGTCAGACAGTGGTACCTTTGCAAGTTCTTTTGCTGTTTGTGGGCATAGCATTTTGTCTACGATGGCTGTGCATGCTGGCAATATGACTGTCTCAGCAATCGTGTGTGGCTTCTTATCCTTAGCTATTATCTCAGCCACTAGGTAGCTAGCCTCCAGTACTTTTTCTGACACTTTTGCACACTTCATCATCATTGTTCTGGTTGGCTGTGTTGATTTTTCAAACAAATGAAATACTCCACACCCTTGCTGGCCTGTGATGGATGATTTGTTGTCAGGTGTCTTTTCAGTTTGCTCAGAACCATTGCTTAGTTGGACAATTTCATATCACATACCAAGCACAAAGGGAGAGGGCATGATGGATCCCCAGTAAAGATGAACCCATATGACAAGTAGCTGTCATCATATTGTCTTTTCTTTGTCTTGCTAGTGGTATCTACCTCCCTCACTGGTGAGCTACCACAAGATAATGATGTTGATGTCTCAGATTCAGAGTCATCTGATTCTGGAGCCTTTCTTTTCAAAAACCATTCCATACTGCTAATGCTAGTAGTTATGCACCTTCACACAACACCACTCTGGGGACACATTGTGCAGTTGTAGGAATTAGAGCGGGTGGGTGGAGCACAGAAGTATGGCAGGCCAGAAGTGAGTTCCAAAAAAACTCTATTTACACTTTTCTGTGTCTACTTTACACTCTTCCAGCCACACATGCACACACACACACACAGACACACACACACACACACACACACACACAAGTCATCTGGTTGGGGAGAGAGCTCCCTTCCTCTGCTCTCTCTTTCCTTTTATGGGGCACAGTCACTGGGGAAGACACAAAAACACAGGTTAACTAACATCAGGTGTAGTGATTCTGCCACTTACCTTCCCCTGACTCCGCCCTCTGTTCACAGACCGACACTTGACCACGCCCCCGCTGCCACATACCTGCACCACCCAACTCAGGCCGGGAAGCCGTCCGGCCTGCAGCCGACTCCCCCCCCCCCCCCCCCCCCCTTGACGGGAGAGGAAATCCGCCACGACCATCTGCGCCCCCGGCCTGTGGATCACCTTGAACTTAAACGGCTGGAGTGCCAGATACCAACGGGTGATCCGCGCATTGGCATCCTTCATGCGGTAGAGCCACTGGAGGGGCACATGGTCTGAACAGAGGGTGAAAGGGCATCCCACCAGGTAGTAGCGGAGGGCAAGGACCACCCACTTGATGGCAAGGCACTCCTCTATAGTGCTGTAGTGGCCCTCATGTACCGACAGCTTCCTGCTGATGTACAGCACTGGACGATCCTCCCCCTCCACCTCCTGGGACAGAACAGCCACCAGCCCCCTGTCTGACGCGTTCGTCTGCAAAACAAAGGGGAGAGCGAAGTCAGGGGAGTGTAACAGTGGCTCCACACACAGTGCAGCCTTTACCTCGGAGAAAGCCCGCTGGCATTGCTCTGTCCACTGGACTGGATCTGGTGCCCCCTTTTTAGTGAGATCAGTCAGCGGGCTGGTGACGTCCGAATAGTTAGGTATAAACCTACAATAGTAGCCAGCCAGCCCCAGGAACTGTCTCACCCCCTTTTTGGTCTTGGGCCTTGGGCAGGCCGCAATCACTGCTGTCTTATTAATTTGGGGACGCACCTGCCCATTGCTCAAGTGGAAGCCCAGATACCATACTTCCACCCACCCAATCGCGCACTTCTTTGGGTTGGCTGTGAGACCCGCTTGCCTCAGTGACCTAAGGACAGCCCTTAGGTGTTGTAAATGCCATGGCCAGTCATTACTATAGATTATAATATCGTCCAGGTATGCGGCTGCATAGGTGGCGTGGGGGTGGAGGACCCTATCCATAAGCCGCTGGAACGTAGCGGGCACCCCAAACAGCCCAAAAGGAAGTGTGGCAAACTGGTGTAGGCCAAACGGTGTGGAAAAGGCCATTTTCTCTCAGGATAATGGAGTCAAGTGGATCTGCCAATATCCCTTTGTCAAATCCAGTGTTGAATAAAAATGAGCTGTGCCTAGTCGATCAAGCAACTTGTCAATACGAGGCATTGGGTACACATCGAATTTAGACACCACGTTGACTTTTCTATAGTCCACACAGAACTGAACCGACCCATCGGCCTTGGGAACCAAGACCACCGGGCTGCTCCAGTCACTGTAGGACTCCTCGACGATGCCCATGTCGAGCAGCGCCTCGAGTTCTTCCCGAACCACCTTTTTCTTGTGTTCGGGCAGCCTGTAAGGGCGGCTGCGCACTACCACCCCCGGGGGCGTCTCAATGTGGTGTTCTATGAGGAGGGTGCGGCCGGGCAGGGATGAGAACACGTCCAAAAATTTGGCTTGTAACTGGGCAACCTCCATGAGTTGGGTCGAGGAGAGGTGGTCTTCACAGGGGACCGGAGTGCTAAGCGATGCCAATGTTCCCCTTTGAACCTCCGGCCCCAGCTCCGCCTTCTCTGGAACCAACAACACCAATGCCACGGGGACCTCCTTGTTCCAAAGTTTTAACAGATTGAGCTGGTAAATCTGTAACGCCCCACCCCTGTCCGTTCACTTCACCTCATAGTCGACGTCCCCAACTCGCCGTGTGACCTCAAAGGGTCCTTGCCACTTGGTGATCAATTTGGAGCTCGACGTGGGCAACAGCACAAGCACTTTATCTCCCGGTGCGAACTCCCTAAGGTGTGTGCCCCTGTCGTACAGGCAGATTTGCCGTTCTTGGGCCTGCTGCAAATTCTCCTGTGTTAGGTGTGTGAGGGTGTGGAGTTTTGCGCGCAGATTGATAACTTATTGAATTTCATTTTTGCTCGTTGAAGGTCCCTCCTCCCAATTTTCCTGCAGTACATCTAGGATGCCACACAGCTTACGCCCATATAATAATTCAAACGGGGAAAACCCCGTGGAGGCTTGTGGGACCTCTCGCACTGCGAATAGCAGGGGCTCGAGCCATTTATCCCAGTTATGTGCGTCCTCGCTTACAAATTTTTTAATTATGGTTTTGAGGGTGCAATTAAACCGTTCGACTAAGCTGTCCATTTGTGGGTGATAAACGCTGGTGTAGATCGGCTTAATTTCCAGTAACCCATACAGTTCACACAGTGTGCATGACATAAACGTAGTGCCTTGATCAGCCAGAATCTCTTTGGGGATTCCAACTCGGGAGATGACGTGGAAGAGTGCTTCCGCAATACTGTGTGCTGAGATATTGCGAAGAGACATTGCTTCCGGATATCGCTTTGTATAGTTCACCAGAACTAAAATAAAGCAATATCCTCGTGTTGACCGCTCTAATGGCCCGATGAGATCCATCCCAATTCTTTTGAATGGGGTCTCGATTAATGGCAGAGGGTGCAAAGGCGCTTTTGGAATGGCCGCTGGATTTACTAACTGGCATTCGCGGCACGCCATACACCACCTACAGACATCGCCGCGAATCCCTGGCCAATAGAAGTAGGCCATTATTCGGGCTAGTGTCTTATCCTGCCCCAAGTGTCCAGTCATGGGATTAAAGTGAGCCGCCTGGAATACCAATTCCCAGCAGCTCTTTGGGATCAAAGGCTGTGTGATCGGCTCCTTAGTCTGAGTGTCCTGAATCACTCGGTGTAATCTATCCTTCATAATGGAAAAATAGGGGAAGGACGGGGTGGCATTTGGCTGGAGTGTTTGACCATCGATTACTCTCACCTGGTCAAACGCATGCTGCAGAGTCTCATCTCGCGACTGCTCTAACAGGAAATTCGCAAGGGATTCCCCGAGAGAGGGAGGAGGAGCCTGCTGCTCCTCACTCTGACGCGGTGATGACGTAGATGGCTCTGTGACAGCTGCTCCCGCCAATGCCACACCAGGACCTCCCCCTGCTGAACTATGGCAGGCCCCACTCTTCAGTAAATGAGTCATTAATTCCCGAAATCCCGGCCAATCAGTCCCCAAAATTATCGAGTGGGTAAGGCGAGGATTAACCGCCACCTTTACACTAAATTTCTCCCCTCGAAATAGAATGTGGACCGACACTAAAGGGTAGTTGTGAACATCCCCGTGCACACACAACACCTTCACCAATTGTGCTCTCCCCAATGCCTCATCTTGCACCAGGCTTTGGTGGATTGAGGTCTGATTCCAGCCGGATTGAGTGCGGTCCCTGGCGCATCAGGGATCCGGACCACTGCGCCCACTTCCATTACTGAGCACTGATGCTGGAGGTGCCCTGGCTCCCCACAGAGCCAGCAAACCAGCCCGGGCTCTCTCTCTGCACCGGCGCTCTGGGGCTCACTCACCTGAGGGGAGGGAGAGACAGACATGTAAGTGGGAAACAGGAGGGCACCGTGGGTGCGGCGGGCCGGCTGGGGTGGAGCCGGCCCCCGCCTCCGTGGTGGGGGAACGGGGCGAGGATGAGGAACAAAATGGGAGGGGGAGAGAGAGAGAGGAGAGGGGAGAAGAAGAGAAATGCTGTCCTGCAGTTGGAACAGCCGCCAAATGGTCCACTGCCAGCTCGATGGCCTTATCCAGCGATGCTGGGCGATGGCACTGGACCCACTCCGCGGTTCCTTCGGGAAGTCGGGCGATGAACTGTTCCAGTACCACCAGATTGACGATTCCCTCGGCGTCGGGTTGTCAGCCCTCAGCCACCACCAGCAGGCGTCCCGGAGTTGCTGGCCAAATGCAAATGGCCGTCCGACCTCCTCTAGGCGCAGAGTGTGGAAGCGCTGTCATTGTTGTTCCAGGGTGTGCCCCACACGCTGGAGGACGGCCCGGCGGAGGTCTGCGTAGACCAGCCAGCTGTCAGTGGGGAGCTGTAGCGCTGCCAGCTGCACCTTGCCCATTAGCAGGGGGAGGAGATGCGCCGTGCACTGTTCAACCGGCCAGCCCCAGGCCTCTGCTGCCTGCTCAAAGAGTGCGAGGAAGGCCTCGGGGTCATCATGCGGGCCTATCTTCGTAAGGGTGAGGTGGGGAGGGCCCGTGGAGGTGGTGGACCCCGCCAATGCGAGGAGGTGCCAGAATGCCTGATGATCTTCCTGCTGTGCCAGCACCAGGGCCTCGAACCTTTGCTCCTGCTCCTTCCGGAGGGCGACCAGCGCCTGGTGCTGGGTCTGTTGGGCTGTGACGAGGGCATGGATCAGGTCCTTAATGGGGGAGGACTTCATGGGGCTCTTCTCCTCTGTGCTCTGATCCCGGGTTTCGGCACCACTGTAGGAATTAGAGTGGGTGGATGGAGCACGGAAGTACGGCAGGCCAGAACTGAGTTCCAAAAAAACTCTTTATTTGCACTTTTCAGTGTCTACTTTGCACTCTCCCAGCCACACATGCACACACACACACACAAGTCATCTGGTTGGGGAGAGAGCTCCCTTCCTCTGCTCTCTCTCTCCTTTTATGGGGCGCGGTCACTGGGGAAGACACACAAACACAGGTTAACTAACATCAGGTGTAGTGATTCTGCCACTTACCTTCCCCTGACTCCGCCCTCTGTTCACAGACCGACGCTTGACCACGCCCCTGCTGCCAAAGTGGTAAATAAAACTATTGATGTCAGACGTTCATACTGACCCTGGGGTTGGCATGGGAAAGGAATGTGAACCATTTTCTTTGATATATGACCTTGATTTACTTTATGAGAATGACGCAGGGAATAAATTACATATCTATTTATTTTTATTTTCTTATGTCAGCAACATTAGGATATTTTGACGACACCCCTGACACTGCCAGACGGAACCCCAGGGTGCCATGACACCCCAGTTGAGAAATGCTGCTTTAAACCATTTCATCCAATTCACTCCAGAATTATTCTTCTCCTCCATCTCGCAGCCCACTTAAGGGGCATGTGTACTCATAATGTTCATCACCCCTTCGATTTCCAGCTTCTCACTCATCACTCTGTCTCTGACTTTCTTTACCTCCAACACACTCTAAAGAAATAAGATATAAATCACAGTAAGATATAAGATAGAAATCACACACACTAATAAAAAAATAACAAATAAAAACAATACATGGGGTGGCACGGTGGTGTAGTGGTTAGCGCTGTCGCCTCACAGCAAGAAGGTCCGGGTTTGAGCCCCGTGGCCGGCGAGGGCCTTTCTGTGTGGAGTTTGCATGTTCTCCCCGTGTCCGTGTGGGTTTCTTCCGGGTGCTCCGGTTTCCCCCACAGTCCAAAGACATGCAGGTTAGGTTAACTGGTGACTCTAAATTGACCGTAGGTGTGAATGTGAGTGTGAATGGTTGTCTGTGTCTATGTGTCAACGCTGTGATGACCTGGCGACTTGTCCAGGGTGTACCCCGCCTTTCGCCCGTAGTCAGCTGGGATAGGCTCCAGCTTGCCTGCGACCATGTAGAACAGGATAAAGCAGCTAGAGATAATGAGATGAGATGAGAACTATATATAAATATAAATCACAGTATTGACTGTAAATCGAGATCATTTCTGTACAAAGTATAGACTAAGCTGTTAAAAAGATCTGTTGATTGCATTGACCACTGAGGTAATCAAATATAATTTTACAAAGTGTTTCATGTACATTTTAGAAATCTATAAAGTGACTGTACAATCTTTGTAACTTTAACTTTATACACCAAACCATCATCTATATTTATCTTGATCGAGTAGTCAGTTCACTTATACAGTGGTGCTTGAAAATTTGTGAACCCTTTAGAATTTTCTATATTTCTGCATAAATATGACCTAAAACATCATCAGATTTTCACACAAGTCCTAAAAGTAGATAAAGAGAACCCAGTTAAACAAATGAAACAAAAATATTATACTTGGCCATTTATTTATTGAGGAAAATGATCCAATATTACATATCTGTGAGTGGCAAAAGTATGTGAACCTTTGCTTTCAGTATCCGGTGTGACCCCTTTGTGCAGCAATAACTGCAACTAAATGTTTCCGGTAACTGTTGATCAGTCCTGTACACCAGCTTGGAGGAATTTTAGCCCATTCCTCTGTACAGAACAGCTTCAACTCTGGGATGTTGGTGGGTTTCCTCACATGAACTGCTCGCTTCAGGTCCTTCCACAACATTTCGATTGGATTAAGGTCAGGACTTTGACTTGGCCATTCCAAAACATGAACTTTATTCTTCTTTAACCATTCTTTGGTAGAATGACTTGTGTGCTTAGGGTCGTTGTCTTGCTGCATGACTCACCTTCTCCTGAGCTTCAGTTCATGGACAGATGTCCTGACATTTTCCTTTAGAATTCACTTGTATAATTCAGAATTCATTGTTCCATCAATGATGGCAAGCCATCCTGGCCCAGATGCAGCAAAACAGGCCCAAACCATGATACTACCACCACCATGTTTCACAAATGGGATAAGGTTCTTTTGCTGCAATGCAGCATTTTCCTTTCTCCAAACATAATGCTTCTCATTTAAAACAAAAATTTCTATTTTGGTCTCATCCAGCCACAAAACATTTTTTTTTCAATAGCCTTCTGCCTTGTCCACGTGATCTTTTGCAAACTGCAGACAAGCAGCAATGTTCTTTTTGGAGAGCAATGGCTTTCTCCTTGCAACCCTGCCATGCACACCATTGTTGTTCAGTGTGCTCCTGATGGTGGACTCATGAACATTAGCCAATGTGAGAGAGGCCTTCAGTTGCTTAGAAGTTACCCTGGGGTCCTTTGTGACCTTGCTGACTATTACACGCCTTGCCCTTGAAGCAATCTTTGTTGGTTGACCACTCCTGGGGAGGGTAACAATGGTCTTGAATTTCCTCCATTTGTACACAATCTGTCTGACTGTGGATTGGTGGAGTCCAAACTCTTTAGAGAACCCCAACCTCACCTGCTGCTTCCTGTCAGTCAGGAAGTTTATAATCCACTGACAGGTGGAGGAGGGCACAGTGAGCTGGGTGTGGAGGATGTCTGGAATGATGGTGTTCAACGCCGAACTGACATCCACGAACAGGATCCTGGCGTACGTCCCTGCAGAGTCAAGGTGTTGCAGGAGGTAGTGCAGTCCCATATTGATTGCATCATCCACTGACCTGTTTGCCTGGTAGGCAAACTGCAGGGGGTCCAGCAGGGGGTCTGTGATGTCCTTCAGGTGTGACAACACCAGTCTCTCGAAGGACTTCATGACTACAGATGTGAGGGCAACAGGCCTATAGTCATTCAGTCCTGTGATGGTGGTTTTCTTGGGAACCGGGATTATTGTGGAGTTTTTGAAGCATGAGGGGACTTCACACAGCTCCAGGGATCTATTAAAGATCTGGGTGAAGTTGGGGGCCAGCTGATCAGCACAGACCTTCAGACAGGAGGGTGACACACCATCTGGGCCAGGTGGCTTCCTGATCTTCTGTCTGTGAAAAAGCTGACAAACATCCTCTTCACAGATCTTGAGTGCTGGTGTGGGGTCAGAGGCGTGAGGAGGCAGAATAGCAGGGGGTGTAAATGAATCTTTAATGTCTGAGGGGGGAGAGGTGTGAATGTGTCAAATCTGCAGTAGAACACATTCAACTCATCAGCCAGTTGATGGTTCATTGCAGTGGCAATCTGCAGGCAATTAGCAGTTACAATTAGCAATTAGCAGTGGCAATTAGCAGTGGCAATTAGCAGTGGCAATTAGCAGGATGGTCTCCTGTCGTTGGTGATATTCTTCAGACCTCCTCCTTGGCCTGGCGAAGCTGCCTGAGTTTTGTGGTGAACCAGGGTTTGTTGTTGTTGTATGTGCAGAAGGCCTTGGTGGGCACACACATATCCTCACAAAAACTGATGTAAGATGTCACAATATCAGTCAGTTCATGCAGGTCTGAAGCTGCAGCCTCAAAAACACTCCAATCAGTGAAGTCAAAGCAGGCTTGTAGTTCCACTTTGCCCTCATCGGACCATCTCCTCACCATCTTGACTACAGGCTTAGCAGATTTCAGCTTCTGCCTGTAGGTCGGGATAAGATGAACAATGCAGTGATCAGATAGTCCCAAGGCTGCACAGGGGACAGAATGGTATGAGTCCTTTAAAACAGTGTAACAATGGTCCAGAGTGTTAGTGTCCCTGGTGGGACACTTAATGTGCTGTTTATATTTGTGACCCCTCACCGAATCCAGGGACACATGTCGGCTGAAACGAATCCGAGATAATCGCAAAAGAAGCATTTTTTTTTCGAAATTTGTGATTTTTGTTTTTTTCCATCATGTGCAAGTTGAGATCTTGAAGAATGCAATCAGTATTTCAGATAATAGATTGTTTTGTTGGAAAAGCATACATATTTGTTGCAAATTGTCTCGTTTTTGTCAGGACTGTAGCCTGCTGGGGGGTGTGGGTAAATTACCATATGGGCCATTCACATGATGATTTAAGTCTTTTGGGTTTTTTTTCACGAATCAGCTGTATGATCCAAGCTGAGCGCATGGCTACTTAACTGCATACAGGCGTGTGATTTCACTATGGAATGAGGAAGCTAAACAGAGCGCAGAGGAGCAAACACCACGAAGCAAACAGACACTCGGTATTTACATCGGAGATAACCATTTCTAGCAAAAAAAACCCCGCAACCTCGTTTTCCAGATTGAATGGAATACTTGAATGATCGGATGATACACGGACCGTTCTAGGATTACGTTCCATCGGAGGCATTGGTGTGTGCAAGGCGCCGTTTCTCTTTCTGATGGGGTAAGTTTATTAATCTAAGGCTGTGTGGTTATTTTTGCATGTAACGGAGAGTGTTGTGGTTTGGTTAAGCCTAGGTCACAACCGGACGTACGATTTTTTGGCCGTGTGATTTTTGGCGTTTCCCAAATCGCTGCGTTTTTTTTGTTGTTGTTCATGGAGAAAGACGCACGTTGGCCGTAAGTTTGTCTTGCAACCTGAAAAAAACGTAAGCGCCTGTAGAGTTTGTTTGACATGACAAAGAACCTCTGCGGCCGGTCTGCGGCTCGAAAATCAGCACGTCACACGCGCGCTCTCGTGCGTTTCATGTGTGCTCTCCGTGTGTTTCTTGCATTTTTTGCATGTAGACCGGCCGTAGGAGCGCGTACTGTATGGCCGGTTGTGACCGAGGCTTTACATGAAACTAGTGTTGTGTTAGTTGTGTCATCATCGTGCTATCTTTCTTTCTTACGGTGTGAGTAATTTTTCAACCACAAAACGTTAAAGTATACTTTAGGACTTATTTTTGTACTTCATAATTGTGTTGGGCATACTTTGCATGGAAGGAAAATTGACATGGTGATCTTTGTTTACATGAAAGTAGTATCATGCTAGCTAGTAGGGGGTAGGGCTTTCCTTAATGTCATGCAGATGAGCACCATTATGTGCCCGCCCTACACCCAGAGTAGCTGAGATGGAAAACTTTGAGGGCGATTTTCTCCCTTTTCTGTTTTAAGAAGTATACACTTTCAAAAGGCCACACATTCTTCAAATATTGTCAGACCTCCACATGGAAGGCATCATTGGAAAGCTTAGAAACTGTACTTTCTGAATCTGTCAATAACTCAAAATGCCCCCAGGCAGACATGTGTCCCTGGATTCTGTGATCTGCCACATTTTGGCAGTTCGTGGCTGAGGTTTGCTCTGTTAAATTCCCCCAAAACAATGAGCAAAGAGTCCGGGTGTTTTTTCTCCACGTTGTTTATCTGGTCAGCCAGGTGTTGTAACACCTCAGTAACACAAGCCTGAGGAGGGATGTAGACTCCAACCAGAATAAATGAGGAAAACTCTCACGGAGCATAAAATGGTTTACAGTTTATGAATAATGTCTCCAGATGAGGAATGCATGATTTGTTTAGAACCATGACATCAGTACACCAACCTTCGTTAATGTAAAAGCAGACTCCGCCTTCCCTCGTTTTCCCCGTGAGCTCTGTTTTGCGGTCTGCTCGGTGCAGGTGAAATCCAGGCAGGTGGAGAGAAGTGTCCGGGATGTGCTCACCAAGCCAGGTTTCGGTGAAGCACAAGGCAGCAGATCTGTTAAAATCCATGTTGATTGTGTTGAGGAGCAGCAGTTCGTCCATCTTGTTGGCCAGAGAGCGGACGTTAGCCAGGTGAATAGATGGGAGCGCAGTGCGAAACCCCCGCTGCCTCAGCCTGACGAGCGCACCGGCTCGCTTCCCCCGGTGTCTCCGGCATCCTCGGCAGAGACCATAGAGAGCTGCTGCTCCTCCCACAAGTAGCTCTGGAAAACTTTCCGGATCGATGAAAACCAATGAAAAAACTTTACTGGTGGTTATTCCAATGTTTATGAGTTCTTCTCTGGAGTATGTGACCAGAGAAGAAGCACAAGAAACACAACAAATACACAAAAACATAGAAAGTACGAGAGAGCGAAGTACCGAGGCAACCATCTGCAGCGCCATCTTGGACAATAATCACCTAGATGTGACATGTTTAATTTATTTGTGTTTTTATTGGTTTGTTTTCTAATATAATTTATGAACTCTCCCTTGCTCCAAGTGCTGCACTGCCTGCACGAGTAGCCAAATAGCTACTTTTTGGTTCGCGGGGCACCTGGCGACTTGTCCAGGGTGTAGCCCGCCTTTCGCCCGTAGTCAGCTGGGATAGGCTCGAGCTTGCCTGCGACCCTGTAGAACAGGATAAGCGGCTACAGATAATGGATGGATGGATGGATGGATGGTTTGCGGCGCTGAACTATACTTCTCAACTTCAGCTCCCGGGATGCACACATTCCTGCTAATTACTCAGAGCTGTTTCACATTTCACTTGATTACAGACTCAGAACTTAAAGACTCACACACGCACTCACTCAAATTGCCGAGTAGTTTTTCTATGGTATGTAAGTTCCAGTGCAACATGAAGTCTTTGATCTTTGTGTGTTTTTCTGGTTTTTGACTCTGCTTTGTTCCCTGGTTTTTGTATTCCAGTTTTTGCCGATCCTATATGTTTACTAATCGATTTACCCTGGCTGTTTCTCAGCCTGCCCATCATTTTGGATTTGTCTGTGTGTACTTATTAAACCATTTTACTGCAAATACATCCTACCTACCTCACTGAACATAACTGAATACTTTCCTCTTCTTTTGCTGTATCCATAGTAGATAATGGCGCAACAGGCTAATCCTGTCAAATATTTTTCCTCTACCAGTGGTGGATAGAGGTCCCAACTCCCTGTGACGGTGTTGAATACCTGCCAGATGAGTTTCTGCACCATTGCTGGTGGTTCCATGAGAACCTAGTAGAATCCAAGTCTCCAGAGTGTGCATGTGTCCCATGTATGATCCACTGGGTCATATGGCCAGTTTGCTACCTCATCACTGTGGAACAGCCTTGCCTTGAACACTCCAGTGTTCAAAGGTATGCTGCAGTGGTGGTTCCAGGCCCTCAGGAAGGAGGAAGCCCCCAAACTTCTCATCTCATCTCATCTCATCTCATTATCTCTAGCCACTTTATCCTTCTATAGGGTCGCAGGCAAGCTGGAGCCTATCCCAGCTGACTACGGGAGAAAGGCGGGGTACACCCTGGACAAGTCGCCAGGTCATCACAGGGCTGATACATAGACACAGACAACCATTCACACTCACATTCACACCTACGGTCAATTTAGAGTCACCAGTTAACCTAACCTGCATGTCTTTGGACTGTGGGGGAAACCAGAGCACCCGGAGGAAACCCACGCGAACACGGGGAGAACATGCAAACTCCACACAGAAAGGCCCTCGCCAGCCCCGGGGCTCGAACCCAGGACCTTCTTGCTGTGAGGCGACAGCGCTAACCACTACACCACCGTGCCGCCCCACCCCCAAACTTACTTTATTTATTTATTTAATTAAACCAAAACAATGATTTGCTATTTTGTGTGCACATGGTGTCTGAAGGGCATGTGGCACATCATATAATACAGTGTGTGTGTGTGTGTGTGTGTGTTCGTGTTCCCCCCAGAATGTGTTTTGAGTGTGGCTGTGTGCTTTTAAATGTTTGGGCAGATGGCTGTGTGGTTTCCCGTGTTTGTGGGCTAACTCTGTAGGCCTTTCTAATGCTGCACCAGTGCTATTATGTCAGGAGTTACAGTGATTTCCTGAGGAAAGGAAATTATTTCATTTCCAGCTTTTGTCTGGGCTTGAATGCAAGCAACACTCTTTCAGCAATATTTGTTCGTTTCAACTCCCTTCATCTGAACAAAAATATACCCCCAGTCTTGGCGCTATAACTCATGTCAGGTGCAGAAAAATATCAACTTCCTCAGTTGCTTTAATTTCCCTCACCAGATATTCTGGAATGACCATTTTCTCCTGGCCTCAGGAGATCTTTAACTCTTTCCATCAGCTTCCTATTAGGCCAAAAGCAAACCTGAACTAAGGTTTCATTATAGACATGAGATGAACACAATTTTATGCCAAGTAGACCTAATATTGTGCCTTGAGAAGGTGGCGTGGATCAAATAAGTTCAGAAGATCTGTGTAAATATCTTGGATGGGAGGGGAACAAAAAAGTCAAAGAACAGTTTTTTGAAACTGAAGAGCAATTTTGGACATGCAATAGTCATGGCAGAATCCATGTTTTAAAATCTCACGAGGTTAGTCGAACACTTATCATATGTGTAGGTTTCATGACAGGACTGCTTTGCTAACACACTGGGACATGTTTGCCATGCCTCCTTACATAATGAGTACTACTTGACCCATTTCATGCAGCTCTGCACTCTGAGCCATTATGACCACAAATCATTCTGTATGAACTAAAGTTTCACTGCTTCCACCCTCTCTCACTGATTGTTCATCCATTCAAAAATGAAGAATTTTGAATCACAGTGATCTGTGTATTTTGCTTAGGCCTTTATTGACCTCAAGCTACAGTGCTTGTGATCGATCTGACACCTCGATTCAAAGCAGGTAATAAAAAGAAACAAAAAATCCCCTACAAAATGTAAATACTAAGGGATGTATCATATAGCATTAAATATTACATAGTATTTTCTTCTGAGTGACAAATCATGAGAATGAATCAAACCAAGCTACATTATATGGCTAAATAATTGTGTACACGTGATTGTCTCATCTCATTATCTCTAGCCGCTTTATCCTTCTACAGGGTTGCAGGCAAGCTGGAGCCTATCCCAGCTGACTACGGGTGAAAGGCAGGGTACACCCTGGACAAGTCGCCAGGTCATCACAGGGCTGACACATAGACACAGACAACCATTCACACTCACATTCACACCTACGGTCAATTTAGAGTCACCAGTTAACCTAACCTGCATGTCTTTGGACTGTGGGGGAAACCAGAGCACCCGGAGGAAACCCACGCGGACAACATGCAAACTCCACACAGAAAGGCCCTCGCTGGCCACGGGGCTCGAACCCAGGACCTTCTTGCTGTGAGGCGACAGCGCTAACCACTACACCACCGTGCCGCCCTACACGTGATTGTGCTTTTGGAAATCCATTCCAAATGCAGTGCCCCCTTTGCTGTCCATTCTTCTATGTATATTTTTTTCCCCAAGATTTTGGAGCTTGTCTGTGGAGATTTGCTCATTCAGCCACAAGAGCAAAAGTGAGTTCGGGCACCTATGTCAGGTGAGGAGGCCTGGCATGCAGTCAGCATTCCAATTCATCCCAAAGGTAATCAGTTGATTTGAGGTCAGGATTCTTTGCAGACCACTCAAGTTCTTCCACACCATCTTTGTCAAAGCATGTCTTCATGGACCTTGCTTTGTGCATGGGTGGGGCACTGTCATGCTGGAATAGGTTTGAACTCTTAGTTCCAGTGAAAGGAAATTTCAAAGCTTCAGCATGCAGAGATATTCAATACAACTGTGTACTTCCAATTTTGTGGCAACCATTTTGGAAAGGCCTACATCTGGGTGTAAAGATCAGGTGTCTGCATGTGAATAAGACTCATGGTATATATGATATAATATTGCTTTAAAAGCTAACATTATACCTTTAAAAAATATAGACTATTGATGTATGAATGGAGATGCAAGTGATGGAGAAAATCAGGAGTGATTCTACTGGTCATAGCAAAAAGCCTCTAAACTAAGTCTTTTTAATAACTATTCTTTGGCAAGAGAATTTCAGAGAAGGATTCTACAATATCTGGCAAGCAAAGGCATGGCCTTTGGTAATAGGATTGTGTAAGAGTGGGCCAATATTTGTTGGCACAAGCTGTGGAATATGCCATTAGCTCTTAGCTTTGTGACAAACACTTGAAAAACTGATACTAATGTTAAAATACAAAGTAATGGAAACTCATACAGGTTTTTGACAAATCTTTATCCTGACTTAACCACAGGACAAAATGTTGAGTCTGTTTAACCTGTTGTTAAAAAGAAATCACACAACACATGAAATATTAATGTTTTGTGTCAAAGAAATAGGACTGAACAGACAAGAATTTACAATGGAAGTCAGAATAATCCCTGCTATCTCAAAAATAAACCAACCATTTCCCACAAGTAATCCAAAGCACTCAGCTCCTGTCCACCTATTTGCACAATATATGACCTCTCTGGCTACAGAGGAGAGCACACACATTAGAAGCAATGAAGCTAATGATATCTGAGCCCTCGGAGGAGCCTGTCCGTGAACAGTGATGACAAACCTGTCAAGTGGCATAATCTAGGAGGCAATTGTAAGATCCTCAGAAAGCCATAGTGCTTCACTCACTCCTCCCTGCAATCCTCTAATAATGGAGAATCTATAAATTTCCAGCCTGTAGTGGGACAGTGAGTTCAATCGTAATAGCTGATGGCAAAGTCAAATGATAAATATAAAAGAAAATGGTTGTCAGGCCCCAGAGCTCAAGACCTTGTTACACAGTTTTAATTTTCGCCTGTGCTCAGGAACTCATCACAGACTTGTTAGGCAATATCTTTGTTATTCCTTCAGTGATGGAGGTCTGTTGTCATTTGATCAGTGGAGTCTACTACAATGTTTCTACTGGGTCCTGAGCAACATCTTTAGATTTATGGGTTTAGTAGAAATGCTGCTTTCACCTTGTCTAGAGTCAAAATGTATGTGAGATGAGGCCTTTTGCACTGGGATTGGGACCAAAAGACAAATGAAGAACATTGCCTCAATTATAACCAGATAGGATTTGATTTACAAAATGTCTCCACTGCAAAAAAAAAAAGTATCGAATATTGTCTTATGAGATATTAAATATAAGATTATATATATATTTTTTAAGATTTTTTTGGGCTTTTTTCACATTTATTGGATAGGACAGTGTAGAGACAGGAAATGAGCAGGAGAGAGAGATGGGGAGGGATCAGGAAATGCCCTCGGGTCGGCATCGAACCTGGGTCCCCGGATTTATGGTATGGCGCCTTATCCACCTGAAACTAAATGGCTGCTTCATTCAGTAGAACAAGAAAATAAAAATGTGGCATGCCCAGGGCTTAATTTGAACCGGAACATGACGGAACAAGATCCGGAACCTCCGTCGTCGGATCCGGCAGCTATTTTCATTTCATTTGGTGTTCCGGCAGCTATTTAAATGGATCAGATCACCTCCATGACCATCACAAAGGGAAAAAAATCAAACAAATTAAATAAATAAGTAAATAAAATTTGTTTAGTGTTCAGTTTTGATTTAGATATCTGTTGTTGATTTCTCTCCTATGACATCCACAAAATCTATGTGAAAGGGGAAGAGGGAGGGGGGGGACATGGGGTGTATACTTCTGCTCAATAGAACACCGGGTTTTTTGTAGCTGTTAGCTTGCGCTGTGGAAAAAATGGCAAAAAAACAAGAAAGCTTACTAAAATTTTTCAAAGTCCCAGGACAGCCGGATCCTAAACGACCTAAAATGGACGATGTTGGACACAGTGACACTGCACCAGCACCTGCTGCAAGTGTACCAGTCTCCAACTTGTTTTGTAAACCCTTTATTTCTTAACTATTACTTGAATTGATTGCACTTATGTTTGCTGGCACTGCTTTTAAACTTGAAATATGCTTGAAATCCTAGGCTATGCTTTTAAATACCCTACTTAAATCCTTAAAATGAGTCATTTAACTCATGTCTTGTGTGATCTGATCTCCAATGGTGAAATAAACCGGTTGTGATATGAGCAAGGGCGCAGATGGCACTGGGGACAGGGGGGACATGTCCCCCCCAGATTTATAGTGACCCCTATCTGTCCCCCCACCCACTGTCCCTACGTAAGGCGCCAAACATAGGTAGAAAAAGTGAGGATTAATATTCCGTTAGTTAGACTAACTTACATTGCAGCACAAAGTTGAAATGGCAGCAGCACTAGCCTTGTTAGTGATCAATCCACATTACACCAATTCAAGAAGGGGAAAGGCTGGAGCAGATCCTTACAGAGTTGGGAAAGCAAGGTGTTCAGTTTTCCACGTAATTCTCGGTTAATAACACTGCACAGCTGATCCATTTGATCGCAACGGTGTTTCTGCTACGACTAATGGTGTGTTCAGTTGTACTCATAAGTTGGAAGTTTGAAGTCGGAAAAGCATTGAAATCTAGCATCTACCAGCATAAACATTGGGGATTTCATTTCATTTCATTAACTGTCCATTTTTTTCGAATTCCATGTTCCATGATGTCCCAGTTTTTAAACTGGGAAGCGGTGGAGAGATGTTTTTGGGACCTATTGAGTCTGCTTCTAGACGGTAAATTTGTTTGGCTGCAGAAGGAATTTTTTTTTCTATCAATTTTGTTTATTGGAAAAAAATACTTATTTTTATTTGTGTGAATCTGTTGTTCAAGTGTTTATACTTCTGTTTTCATACACATTTTATGTTTCTAATCATTTACATGAAGGCACGAGTGTGAATCATTTCAATTTTATTTTGTTATTAATTTTTGGACATTCCCTTTTTGTTACAAGTTACAGTTAAAGTTTCTGTGATGAGATTCTTCATCCTGCTGAGATCAGCAAATGTTTAAATAAAACATGCAGAAGACATGAAGTTTTGGAGCGTAATTAACATACCAGACAAATAACAATTTGATCATGTATGGCTGGTGTTGACCAGGTAGGCCTTTGTCTACCAATGTTCATTCAGTTAGAAAACTCACAATTCTAATGTATATTGAAGCTTCAGTACATATATATGCATTTACACAAAATGGAATCATTTGCCGACAGCTCAGTCCCCCCCAGTTCAAAAATCCTATCTGCGCCCCTGGATATGAGAACAGTCTGTTATTTTAGAAGATAAATTTAATATATAATTTAATATATAGCCTAATAAAAAATAATATTTTATAACATAAAATATGAAACAATGAAATAAAGCGGCACTTCGAAACATGCCAAGCTACGTTTGCGTCAAAATATTCAGCGGGGGACAGGAGGAAGACTGCATGTCAAGAGCCTCTTCATTATGAAAAAGAATATATTACACTCAAATTGTTGGTCATACGTAAAAATGCATTTTAGTTGTATTCAGCGTCACTTTTTATATATGGCTCTCATGAAAATGTATTTGAAAATATGTGGCTTTCATGGCTCTCTCAGCCAAAAAGGTTCCCGACCCCTGCCTTAATGTATGTGTGGAGAGCGAGAGTGAACTTGAGTGCCTGTTTGGAGAACATTCTGAGTGTTGTCCATTGTTGTCCAGGATTTGATAACTGGTGCTGTTGAAATACATGTCATGCAATAGGCGTGTGTGCATAAAGTTATAGTAAACCGCCCCCCGCCTTTTTTTTTTTTGAGTCGCCGGACCCACCCACCTCCTGCATTCTGGGACCTCCCACTTCACAAATTAAGCACTGGGCATGCCATTACCTGAAGTTTTGGAGAGAAGTAAAGTTGTCATTGTCTGTATGGAACAAGCAGCTGTGTTGTTCCTCATGTTGACTTGTAAATGCTGGCCATTAAGTTATTTCTCCTGTTCTGTTCATCTTGTCCAGATGAAAAGCATTGTTTCTTGACTGGGAGCACGCTAGCCAAGATGGCGACCAGGTATGGCTTCGCCACTAGACTGACTACTAACGTGATTTCTAAGTCAATAAACTCAGTGTACACAGTCACTGATAATGTACTTATCTGTCTGATAACTTTCAGTTAAACTCCACCCAATGTCCTTGAGATAGAGCTAATACCGTGTAAACTAAACTTTCTATATTGTGAGCTCAGACTAGCCATCTGCACTCTTCCATCTTCTTGCTTCCTGTCCCTCTAACTCTCTCCCTTCCATTACAACAGGATCTGGTTCAAAGTTCACAGAAACTTGGCAGCCAATGAAATTACAGAAAATAAAAGATTCAAAAATAAAATTAAAATCCAGGCCAATATAAAGAAAACCAAAGAACATAGCACAGGGCTACATACACAAAGGTTATGATGTCACTAAGTGTCATGACTCCAGTCTATGAAGTGCATTATACCAGACCTCACAGTTTGTGAGGGAGAGTGAGAGAGGGAGGAAAACTTCTATTGACCTTTGGCAAAGAAAGCTGACATCATAAATTGCAGTTTGCTGGCTACCAAATGGGAATGCCATTGCAGATTAAGGACTTTTTTAAATTATGCATTTGGTTCAGGCTCCCTGGGTGAGAGTAAGTGGATGAGAAATGGAACTGGGAGAAAATAATGCATTTAGTGGTGCAATGGTAAAGGACACTCGAGAAAGCCTCTAACTGCGATTTGCAAAGGCAGGGCAAGTTAAGTGAGGTTGGTAATCAATAATAGCATGTTAAACTATATAAGGTGTATGGCTAACTGTCAAATTATACAGAAATTGTCATTTAGCAGCTCTGAAAGGTTAGCTACACTGCTTGTAAATGTGTGTGTATGTGGATGCAGATGCAGCTCTATTTATATAGATAGGAATAGCAAAGCACATTGTGGGACCCAAGTATGCATGATGCCAGCTGTGTGTGTCTACTTTTTTTTTTTTAAGAGAATAAGTATTTATGTAGTGATGCATTGTGTTATATATTACACACATCGAGTATATTTCTATAAAGTTGACATGAATGCCCACAATACAGTCACACCTGCAAAGGACAGGTCAGCTGGCTTCAAACAAAGGCTACATGTATGAATTAACCTTGTAGAAGAGCAGTGAAGCTGGGCTTGGATAGAAAAATATATTTGGTCATCAGCACCATTAATACTTTTAATTATTAATTAATTAACTGTTTGTGGGGTGGATTCAGGCATTTGGTTAAAATTCATAAGAGATATGAATTAACAGATGCAGGGGCATAGCTAGGATTTTTCGGGGGGGGGGGGGGTCACACACTGACTGGCAGCCTGAGTACATAATGTAAACAAAAAATAATTACCATTGCTAGTTTTAGGTAGCTTAGAAACCGGCTTTTCCATTATTGCTGTTTCTTCCATGATTTCTTGATGTTGTGTTCTAGACATGGCACACTAAAACTTAGTTTCGAAGCCACAACATGCAACTTTGATGGGAAAAAAATATAATAAATTGCTTACCTCTCTTCACGTTGAACGAAGGAGGAAAGTTTCGCTTGTTTTGACATGGCGAATTATTAACATGAGGAAATACTCGTAATTCGCAACTAAAAAGATTGCAGCTACACTGGCAGCTTGACCATGTTTTCTAGTGTGATCATGTTGCGCTTGTGCAGAACTGTTTCAGTCCTGCGTGCCTTGGCTCGTGCACCTGAAGGCATGCCTCGGGCTGCGCGCACGCCTAATGAGCTCTGGCACGTGCGACGTTAACAAAACACCTGTCTTTAATCAATGAACTATGTTTGGGCTATTTAAGGACTGCGCCCATGCAAGGATGATGTGAAGTATTACACCATGTCTAGTGTGCCTTAGAGAGCCTTGTTCCCTGTCCCTGTTCTTGTTGACCTCCTGGTTTTTCGACTCCTGTTTCTCGTCCCTTGATCTTGTACAGTTTTGCCTCTGATATTCTGTCTGTGCCTTGATTGACCTCCTGCCTGTTTCCTCAATTACAACTTCGCCTGCTGTTTTGGAATGTTTGCCTGTAGTGTGCATTTCACGCACTTTATGCTCATATCACACTGTGTATTATTTAACATATCTGCATTTACAGCCGCCTCTCCTGCACACACTCTGACAAACTAGGTTTTCACGCTCAAACCACAGGAAGTCCATACAAGGTTATATAAACCCTAATGAGGCTGAGGTGACAATCTAGTGTAATAAAAAAAAAAATGTGAGAAAAATTACAATGGGCGCTTTTCTATTATTCTTATGCGGTTATTGAAAAAATGTATGGTCCAACGGGGGGGGTGGGGGGGGGGGGGGTGTCATGGGCACCCCAGCTACACCCCTGAGATGTGAAAGTTCTCTTGATGTTTTGCTTTGTAAATATTAATATTTTGTGATTGGTTTGTACACAAGTATATACAATTGTGAAATAGTATTGTGGTAGTTGTTTACCACAAAAACAAGGAGGGAAAACAACACCACAAAAAAGCAAACTGTTTAAGACTCTTCACTTAAAGCTAAGATAAGTAATTTTGGAGAAACCAGCAACAGTAAGTTAGGATTTGTAATTATCCAATTGGAATATCCCCCCTCCAGTCCTCTTTCCAAAGCCACTCATCCAAAATACATGAACATGCATTGCCTGATTACTGCTGCAGGATGAGTCCATAAGAGAACATTGTGCGGAGGAGTGTAGCATGTCATTGTCATATCCAACTACTTCGTGTTTCATTTACATGAAGAAAACACCTAACATTATCATAATGAAACCAAATAACCTGGCTATTGTTAGCTCTCAACTAGCTTGAGCAATATGTCTACAAAATGTCTGCCTAAGCTTGTGGAATACTCTGTGGTCATGCATAATGAGTGCACAGGCAGAGTACACACAGCTAATTAGGTAGGTAGGTATAGGTAGACAGGCAGGTAGGCCATCCAATCATTTCATTCAAACTAAATTAAATTATTTTTACAGCCCTGCCACAGCCACAGGTGATGGACGTTTTTCTTTTTATTGTCCAGGCATTTGATTTATTCATTGCTGTAGGGATGTAAAGGAATTTTCAAGAAATAACAAAAAATGCTGGGGCGGCACGGTGGTGTAGTGGTTAGCGCTGTCGCCTCACAGCAAGAAGGTCCGGGTTCGAGCCCCATGGCTGGCGAGGGCCTTTCTGTGCAGAGTTTGCATGTTGTGTCCATGTGGGTTTCCTCTGGGTGCTCCGGTTTCCCCCACAGTCCAAAGACATGCAGGTTAGGTTAACTGGTGACTCTAAATTGACTGTAGGTGTGAGTGTGAATGGTTGTTTGTGTCTATGTGTCAGCCCTGTGATGACCTGGCGACTTGTCCAGGGTGTACCCTGCCTTTCACCCGTAGTCAGCTGGGATAGGCTCCAGCTTGCCTGCGACCCTGTAGAACAGGATAAAGCGGCTAGAGATAATGAAATGAGATGAGAACAAAAAATGCTTTTAAAAATAATTACCCACTCTAGCTTTAAATTAAAGTGAACAAATTATCTATTTATTACTATTATTACAAATCTGTTACTTTTTTCAACTATTATCTAAAACTAAAAATATTTACCATGAGCTACATTTTGTATTTATCTACATAATTTGTATCCTGACAGCTAGCTATTAGCATGCAAGCAAATTTAAATCAGTCATTTACCTGTTAGCAACTTAAGAAGAAGAAACCTTTATTTGTCACATGCACACTTCAAGCACAGTGAAATTCATCCTCTGCATTTAACCCATCTGAAGCAGTGAACACAAGCGCACACACCCCCAGAGCAGTGGGCAGCCACACACAGCACCTGAGGAGCAGTCAGGGGTTAGGTACCTTGCTCCAGGGTGCCTCAGCCCAAGGCCGCCCAACGTCAACCTAACTGCATGTCTTTGGACTGTGGGGGAAACCGGAGCATCTGGAGGAAACCCACGCATACACAGGCAGAACATACAAACTCCACACAGAAAGGCCCTCGCCAGCTGCTGGGTTCGATCCCAGAACCTTCTTGCTGTGAGGTGACCGTGCTAACCACTACACCACTGTGGCACCCTAATTAAGCAAAATTAGTAAAAGGTGTGCTAATTTACCATAAATAGACAATCACTATGTAATTGGAGGGACAAACTTCTTTCTCAGTTCTGATTCTTTCCTGTTGCCAGACCACTAACATCATAAAAGTGGTTATGTTCCATCAATAAATTTGGCAAAGAACCACCTATTTTCAGAGAACAAGACCATTTGACTGACATGGCAGATAACAAAATACATGATACAACAAACATTACATTACAGGCATTTCACAGACGCTCTTACCCATAGTGACGTACAATATACCCAGGCCAGCCTGGGAAGCAGTTAGGTTTAGGTGCCTTACTCAAGACTACTTCAGCCATTCCTGCTGGCCCGGGGAATTAAACTGGCAATCTTTTGGTCTCAAAGCTACGTCTCTAACCATTAGGCCATGGCTTCACACACAATCGCAAACAAATGGCAAACCCATGAGGTCTTGGGATATGGTGTCTTACTCTTGTTACTACTTGTGTAAAAGTATAGCTATTTTTATGGTGGGGTAATGAGGAACCTGGAGACGGGCACAACAGTGCAATGTTCATTTTATTTTTGCACACTTTCACTTTTCAGTGACTCTATAGGCACCTACACACACCACATGCATTGGGGAATACAGCTCTCTCTCTCTCTCTCTCTCTCTCTCGTGTGTTATTGGCCATCTGCAAAACATGCAGAGACACACGTTCATAGACGGCCAGTTATTAGACACAGGTGCAAGTCGTCACATGTTACCTGCTGGTTCAACCTGACCCCTCACCATGCACAGCCAATGCTCAAGCACACCCTCTTTGCCACAAACAGCCTTGCAAAAAACTGTTCAATAAATTTTAAAGACAGGATTCTAAGACCTTTTAAACTTTTTATTAATTAAATGTTCTCTGAACTTTTTTCTTTAACATTGAGACTATAGTAAATTTTAATTTGCTTTTAATACTCCAAGTTTAATTTAACTAACTTTTGAAGCTGTGCTTCAGCTTTTACCATGGCAGTTTTATCGATAAGTAGATGAGGTACTTTTTTTTCACTTTCCCTTCACTTATTTTTTTCATTAGTTGATGAAATATTGCATCATGATGACTGTTAGTTGCTTAACCTCTGTCTCACATGTTTGCTTCAATAAAATATTTGGCAAATAAATGTTTAAATGGTAAAATATGAACCAAATTAAGCCATGGCAATACTTGAAGAAAGTCAAACAAAGGAGCTTGCTATTGGTCACTGCATATTATATGAGCAAAATTACTCCTTAACAATGTTAGAAAAAAAGATGTAAGATTATGGTCTGCTAGGCATGCAATTGCAATATTCACCATACTTATGCTACTTCCTGCCATTCTGTATAGAGAGAAACCACTGCACCATATTTCCTTCTATCAATAAAAGTAAAGTTTTACAGACATTAGCAGCTAGGATGTTCAACATGTCTGACCTTTCCAAATGCCACAAAAAACTATTGGTTCCAGTAAGAAAGAAAGAGAGAATCAACACACACACACACACACACACACACACAAAAAAAAAAAAAAAAAAAGTTGATAATACGATATCTCCTACTTCTGGGCTGACTCAGTTTTCAATGGGATTTTGAAAGGTCACACAGATAGAAGTATATTCCTCTGATGAAAGTGTATCAGGCTTTTTTTTTAATGATCCTTGGTTTCCAGAGGAAAAAAAAATCTGCCTATCTAAATTATCTCCTTTGTATACAAATGAATACCACAGAAGGTAAGAGGAAAAAATGTACAGCAGATTCTCCATTGTTCAACTGGGTCTTCAAGATGAATCTCCTTGCAGGAATAGATGCACTTAACTTTAGATTTTGTGACATTTGGCCAAAATGAATAATTGTTGGAGTGATTTGGACCCTGGGAACATATCCAGGAAAAAAATGAATGAGCTTGTGGCAAAGGGGGCGTGGCCTAGCATCAGTTTTTGAATGGAGGGCGAGGCCAGGGAAGGTGAGTGGCAAAGTCAATGCACCTGTTGTCGATTAATGGGGTGTGTGTGTGTTTTGTTGCAGTGGTGGTGGAGGATAGAAAAGGTGGAAGAAAGCAGAGAGAAGGGATCTCCCCAGACCAGAATACAGCTGTGTGTGCACATGCGCATGTGTCTGTGTGTGTCTAAACAGACATTAAAGCTGAAAAGCAAAAGAAAAATAAAAAGGTGAGTGAATGTCCTCTTTTGCCTGCTGTGCTTCTGTACTCCACCCATATCAGGGACTTATTACAGTGGCACCAAAAGCCAGGAGTATGGGAGGGATCCACCACATGGAGTCTTCCCCATGTAAGGATCTCATCCATCCCCTTGCTACCACCCAGCAGAACCAGCATCAAGTGCTGACCACTGTCCGGAAGGAGCAAGAGCAATACTTTGAAGTCTTGATGCTGGCCCAGCAGGAAGATCACCAGGTGTTCTGGCATCTGCTCATGTTGGTGGGGGCCTTGACTGCCACCTCAGCAGGTCCTCCCCATGTCCCCCTCACAAAGATGGGCCTGCATGATGATCTGGAAGCCTTTATTGCTCTCTTTGAGCAAGTGGCCGAGGCGTGGGGTGGCCACTCAAGCAGTGTGTGATGCACATACTCCACCTCCTGAGTGGTGGAGGTGCAGCTCGGTGCACAGCAGCTGCCAACAGCTGGCTTGTATACACTGACTTGAAGAGAGCCATCCTTCAGCATGTCGGCCGCTCCCTGGAACATCGCCAATATTTCCAGACGCTGACGTTGGAGGTCAGCCAGCCATTCGCATTCAAGCCAATAGTTCTGGGATGCCTGCCAGCGGTGGCTGAGGGTGGATGACTGTGACACCAATGGGATCATTGATCTGGTGACACTGGAACAGTTTATCACTCGACTTCCAGAAGGAACGGCGGAATGGGTCCAGTGTCATCGCCCGGACATCCAGTGTCATCGCCTTGCTGGAGCAAGCCATCAAGTTGGCAGTGGACCATCTGGTGGTGGTTCCAATGGCAGGTGGACAGGTCACCTCTTCTTGTTTCCTCTCTCTCTTTCTCCCTGCCCCATTCCCCTACCGTGAAGGTGGGGGCTGGCTCCTCCTTAGCTGGCCCATCGCACCCATGGTGTCCTCCCATCTCCATCTACCATGTCTTCTTTCTCCCCCTCAGGTGAGTGATGCCCATAACGCTGGTGCAGAGGGAAAGCCTGGGCTGGGGTGCTGGCACTGAGGGGAGCCAGGGCATCTCCGGAGTCAGTGCTCTGTGATGGAGGTGGGAGCTCTCGTCCAGATCCCCAGTGCGCCAGAGACCACCCCTGATTGGGCCTGAGTGTATTGTATACTGGTAAGCATTCAAGGGGATACGTGTCATGCATTGGCAGATTCCGGTTGTAATCAGACCTCGAGCCACCAAAGCCTGGTGCAAGGTGAGGCATTGGGGAGAGCACAAGCGGTGAAGGCTTTGTGTGTGCATGGGAATGTTCACAATTATCCTCTAGTGTCTGTCTATATTTTAAACCAGGGCCAAAAGCATAGAATAAAGGCTGCAGTTAATCCTCATCTCACCCATCTGCTGATTTTGGGGACTGATTGGCCAGGGTTTAGAAACTTGATGGAACATATAGTTGGGGGTGGGTCCTGCAATGATATGGCATAGGGGGATCCCAGTGTGGCATTGACTGGGGAAGCTGTCATGGAGCCGTCTGTCAGCACTACATCAGGGCAACGTGAGGAGCAGCTCGCCCCTCCTCCTCTCGGGGATTCCCTTGAGGATTTCCCATTAGAGCAGTCACGAGACAACACTCTGCATCATGCATTTAAACAAGTGAGAGTAATCGATAGTCAAACTCTCCAGCCAAATGTGGCACCACCTTCCCATATTTCACTATTATTAAAGATAGGTTTTATCGAGTGATACAAGATGCTCAAACTGGTGAGCAGTTAAGTTGTTAATCCCTAAGAGCCATAGGGAATTCATGTTCCATGCAGCTCACTTCAATCCCAGGGTCAGACACTTGGGATAGGATAAAACACTAGCCTGAATAATGGCCTAGTTCTATTGGCCAGGGATTTGTGGGGACATTCGTCGGTGGTGTGCGGCATGCTGTGAATGCCAACTAGTAAATCCCACAGCCATGCCAAAAGCACCTTTGCTCCCACTCCCTCTAATCAAGACCCTCTTTGAGAGAATTGGTATGGATCTCATTGGGCCATTAGATCAGTCAGCATGAGGATATCACTTTTAGTTCTGGTGGACTACGCAATGTGATATCCAGAAACAGTGCTGCTCCCCAATTTTTCCATGTAGTATTGCAGAGGCACTCTTCAATTTTAACTCCTGGGTTGGGATTCCAAAAGAATTCCTGATGGACCAAGGCACTAAATTAGTTCACGCAGTGTGCGTGACAATGAGTTATTGGGAATTAAATCTATCCGCACCAGCGTCTATCACCCACAAACAGATGGTTTGGTGAAGTGGTTTAATCAAACACCTAAAATTTAATTCGGGAATTTGTACATGAAGACACATGTAATTGGGATAAATGGCTCAAACCCCTGTTATTCGCAATATGAGAGGTCCCGCAAGCCTCCACGGGATTTTCGCCATTTGAATTATTATATGGGCTAAAGCCGCATCGCATTTTGGTCATGCTGTGGGAAAATTGGGAGGAGGGATCTTCACTGAGTGAAAATGAAATTCAGTATGTTCTCAACCTGCACTCAAAGCTCCACACTCTCATGAACTTAACCCAGGAGAATTTGTGGCAGGCACAAGAACATCAAGCCCAGCTGTATGACAGGGGCATGTGCCTTAGAGAGTTCACCCTGGGAGAAATAGTACTCATGCTATTGCTCACGTCGAGCTCCAAATTAGTTGCCAAGTGGCAAGGGACCTTTGCGGTCACACAGCGAATCAGAGACCTTGACTATGAGGTGAGGCAAATGGATGGGGCAGGGCCCTACAAATATACCACCTCAACCTATTAAAACATTAGAAGGAGGGGGTCCCTGTGGCATTGGTGTCAGTACAGGGAGTGCAGAATTATTAGGCAAATGAGTATGTTGACCACATTACCCTCTCTATGCATGTTGGCCTACTCCAAGCTGCATAGGCTTGAAAGCCTCCTACCAATTAAGCATACCAGGTGATGTGCATCTCTGTAATGAAAAGGGGTGTGGTCTAATGACATCAACACCCTATATCAGGTGTGCAAAATTATTAGGCAACTTCCTTTCCTTTGGCAAAATGGGTCAGAAGAGGGATTTGACGGACTCAGAAAAGTAAAAAATAGTGACATATATTGCAAAGGGATGGAGCACTCTTAAAATTGCCCAGCTTTTGAAGTGTGACCATCGAACAATCAAGCGCTTCATTCAAAATAGTCAACAGGGTCGCAAGAAGCGCGTTGAAAAAAAAGGCGCAAACTAACTGCCCGTGAACTGAGGAAAGTCAAGCGTGAAGCTGCCAAGATGCCACTCGCCACCAGTTTTGCCATATTTCAGAGCTGCAACATCACTGGAGTGTCAAAAAGCACAAGGTGTGCAATACTCAGGGACACGGCCAAGGTAACAAAGGCTGAAAAACGACCACCACTGAACAAGACACACAAGATGAAACGTCAAGACTGGGCCAAGAAGTATCACAAGACTGATTTTTCTAAGGTCTTATGGACAGATGAAATGAGAGTGAGTCTTGATGGGCCAGATGGATGGGCTCGTGGCTGGATCAGCAAAGGGCAGAGAGCTCCAGTCCGACTCAGATGCCAGCAAGGTGGAGGTGAGGTACTGGTATGGGCTGGTATCATCAAAGATGAGCTTGTGGGACCTTTTCGGGTTGAGGATGGCGTCAAGCTCAACTCCCAGTCCTATTGCCAGTTTTTGGAAGACACCTTCTTCAAGCAGTGGTACAGGAAGAAGTCAGCATCCTTCAAGAAAAACATGATTTTCATGCAGGACAATGCTCCATCACACGCATCCAAGTACTCCACAGCATGGCTGGCCAGAAAGGGTCTAAAGGAAGAAAGATTAATGACGTGGCCTCCTTGTTCACCTGATCTGAACCCCATAGAAAACCTGTGGTCCCTCATCAAATGTGAGATCTACAAGGAGGGGAAACAGTACACATCTCTGAACAGTGTCTGGGAGGCTGTGGTTGCTGCTGCACGCAATGTTGATCACAAACAGATCAAAACACTGACCGAATCCATAGATGGCAGGCTTTTGAGTGTCCTTGTAAAGAAAGGCGGCTATATTAGTCACTGATTTTTTTTTTTTTTTTTTTTTTTTGAATGCCAGCAATGTATATTAGTGAATGTTGAGTTGTTATATTGGTTTCCCTGGTGAAAATAAATGAGTGAAATGGGTATATGTTTGTTTTTTGTTAAGTTGCCTAATAATTATGCACAGTTATAGTCACCTGCACACACAGATATCCTCCTAAGATAGCTAAAACTAAGAAAGCCCTACTCCAACTTCCAAAAATACTCAGCTTTGATATTTATGAGTCTTTTGGGTTCATCAAGAACATAGTTGTTTTTCAATAATAAAACTAATCCTCAAAAATACAACTTGCCGAATAATTCTGCACTCCCTGTAGTTCTGGAGAAAGCGGAGCTGGGGCCAGAGGTAAAAACAACCAAAACCATAACCCAATCCTCTCTGGTCCCTTGTGGAGACCACCTCTCACCATCCCAACTCAGAGGCTGCCAAGTTGCAAGAAGAATTTTCTGATGTGTTCTCGCCCCTTCCTGGCCACACCTACCTCATAGAACACCACATTGAAATGCCCCCAGGGGTGGTGGTGCATAGCTGCCCTTACCACTTACCCGAACACAAAAAGATGGTTTGGGATGAACTCAAGGCCATGCTCGACATGGGCATAATCGAGGAGTCACACAATAACCTGGAGTAGCCCGGTTGTCCTGGTACCCAAGACCGATGGGTAGGTCTAGTTCTGTGTAGACTATAGAAAAGTCAACGTGTTGTCTAAATTTGACGCATACCCAGTGCCTCACATTGATGAGTTGCTTGATTTGGTTAGGTTCTGCTCACTTTTATTTGACACTGGATTTAATGAAGAGATATTGGCAGATCCCCTTGACTCCTCTACCCCAAGAGAAAATGGCCTTTTCCACACTGTTTGGATTACATCAGTTTGTTACACTTCCTTTTGGGTTATTTGGGGCTCCCACTACATTCCAGCGGCTCATGGCCAAGATCCTCTGTCCCCACACTGCCTATGCAGCAGCCTACCTCGACGACATTTATTGTGTACAGAAATGATTGGCCGGGGCACCTTAAACACTTGAGGGCTATCCTGGAGTCGCTGAGGCATGTGGGTCTCGCAGCTAACCTGAAAAAGTGTGCAATTGGGTGGGTGGAAGTACAATATCTGGGTTTCCACTTGGGCCATGGGCAGGTGCATTCCCAAATTGACAAGACTGCAGTGACTGCGGTATGCCCGAGGCCCAAGACCAAAAAGGGGGTGAGACAGTTCCCAAGGTGGGCTGGCTGGCTGCTATTGTAGGTTCATACCTAATTATTCAGATGTCATCAGCTCACTGACTAATCTCACTAAAAAGGAAGCACCAGATCTGGTCCAGTGGCTGGAGCAGTGCTAACAGGCTTTCACCAAGGTAAAAGCTGCACTGTGTGTGGGGTCACTCATATACTCACCTGACTTCTTTCTCTCCACTTTATTTTTCAGACAGACACATCGGACAGAGGGCTGGGGTCCATTTTGTCCCAGAAGGTGGATTGTGCAGAAAGTCCCAGGCTGTACATCAGCCGCAAGCTCTTGATGCGTGAAAGGAAGTACAGCACCATTGAAAAGGAGTGCCTGGCCATTAAGTAGGTGGTTCTCCTCCTCCAATACTACCTACTGGGGTGCCCTTTCACCCTCTGTTTGGACCACATGCCCCTCCAGTGGCTCCACCGCATGAAGGATGCCAGTGAGTGGATCACCCATTGGTATCTCGCCCTTCAGCCATTTAAATAAGGTGGTCCACAGGCCAGGGGTGCAGATGGTGGTGTCGGGCTTCCTGTCCTGTCAGGGGGGGGGGGAGTCTGCTGCAGGCTGGATGGCTCCCCAGCCTGATTCAGATGGTGAGGGTATGTGGCAGCGGGGGCATGACCTAGCATCAGTTTGTGAATGGAGGGTGGGGCCAGAAATGGTGAGTGGCAAAGTCAATGCACCTGCTATTGATTAATGTTGTGTCTGTGTGTTTGTTGCAGTGATGATGGAGGGTAGAAAAGGAGGGATCAAGCAGAGATAAGGAATCTCTCTTGACCAGAACATAGCTGTGTATGTATGCATGTGTCTGTGTGTGTCTGAATAGATGTTAAAGATGAATAGCAAAAGAAAAATTGGGTGTGTGAACATCATCTCTCGCCTGCCATGCTTCTGTACTCCACCCATATCAGGGACTTATTACAGAGCTATTTGGGGAATACAGAAATCCCTTCACTGTCAGTTCAGCATGATGTGGATCTGTACAAAATGAGCAAGGGGGGACAGGAAGCAGTTACCATTAATTTATTAATAATAATATTGTGGTTATATTCTTCATAACTTTCGGGCCTAAATGAAGTTTTGAATAAAACAATCCCTCATTCTCTTATTTAAATATTGTAGCCCAAATTTGTTGCACAAAAAATAGAAATATCCCCAGAGGGCCTTAAATGCAAACCATGAAGAGAAAAGTCTCATTCATTCATTCATTCATTCATTCAAATTATTCATTTAGCTACCTAGCTGGCTATTGTATGAAAATCAACATTGGCTTTCAGGACAAGGTAAATACATATGTAACCTTCATGTGTCTGAAGGATGAGGAGAAGCAGCCTTGGGCCTAAAGCAGGGGTCGGCAACCCGCGGCTCCAGAGCCGCATGCGGCTCTTTCATCCTTATGCTGCGGCTCTGTGCGGCTTGGGGAAGTAAATTTTATAAGTATCCAATTAAAGTGCATTTTATTTTTGTTAGTTCGTTTTTTATTGTAGTTCTAAATTGGAACATTATTGTGATCTTGAAATATTAAAATAAAATTATATATATATATATATATATATATATATATATATATATATATTTTTTTTTTTTTTTTTTCGTCTCTCAATATATGCGTCACTCGCGGAAGCCGGTAGCCTATATACCCGCCAAAATGCTGTGCATCTATCGAGACTTTCAACCCCATGTAGGCTAAGCAGGGCTCAAAATTCATATTTTTTCACCAGCCAGCCGGACTAGTTACCTTCCAAAGTAACTCGCCAAAATTTGTTCATGTATGAATTTTACTTCTGTCAA
The DNA here is from genome assembly GCF_027579695.1 of Neoarius graeffei. Classification (NCBI taxonomy): domain Eukaryota; kingdom Metazoa; phylum Chordata; class Actinopteri; order Siluriformes; family Ariidae; genus Neoarius; species Neoarius graeffei. The sequence continues at coordinate 64,119,526 of NC_083574.1, forward strand.
AAATAACACAAAAGAGAGTAGTGCCCATTGTTCATGACTAATGTGCATTTATTTCAAGACCCAAGTATTTTGATACTGTTTTTTTTTCCACACTTTACAAATTGGCATTTGCTGTTCCACGTCCTCCTCGTGATATCCAAAAAAATGACAGATGACTGACCCCTTACTAGTTCTTTTAGGAACCAATTTGTCCGCTTCCATTTTTAATTTGTCGCTGAAATTGACTGAGCTTACACGGTAGCCTATGCAACACCAGCAATTGCACGAACTGAGTCAGCGCTGTGTTGCCAGATACTGCTGACGTTTTCCAGCCCAAAATTTTGTTCAAAACCAGCCAAAATGCACTTGAAACCGTCCAATCTGGCAACACGTTCCTTTCAGCACCGAAATGTTGCCCGGGATTGGTTGGCGAGTGTGTGACGTTATTATTATTATTATTATTTTAATTTTTTTAAACCCTTAGGCAGCCTCTCACGTTACTGCCTGAGGGACAGGGAGAAAACCACCGGAAAAGGTTTTAAACAAACACGAAACAAACGCAAGTCGGCAGACGACCATAAAATACTCGATAGTTACGATATAATAATTATATGTATCTCACACAGAATTTTTGGAGATATATCGAGTATATTCGATATATTGCACAGCCCTAGTCTGAATCTTCGCTTCATATATATTTTATTTTCAACTCGCCAGCCGGGCTGGCTAGTGACAGGAATTACCTGCCAAATGACAAATTAAGTTGCCTCGGGCGACCGGACCACCGCGAATTTAGAGCCCTGCTAAGTATGGAGAAATGTAATCCCCGACACCTACATAAACATGAAGAAATATGCATTTGGAGTCCTGTCGATCTTCTGATCCACATACATATGTGAGCAGCTATTCTCCACCATGAACTTTGTTAAAATCAAACACTGCTCGCGCCTCCCAGATGACCGCTTACAGTCCTGCAGAAAGATGAAAGTGACTTCCTACAGCCCTGATTTGCAGACACTGTGCGCAGAGGTTCAGGAGCAGAAGTCCCATTAACCAGGTAAAAGAAATATTTATGCAGATATTTTGCAAATATTTAATTTTCATTGTTCAGTGAAAGTGCTCTTTTTTTTCCAATTTATTTTTTAAATTCAGGTCAAGGCTCCGATACGCGCCCCAAAGGCGATATGAGGATGATGGCTCACGGCATTTTTTGTTTGCTACATGTATAATTTAAGTTCAACTTTTTAATTCATTTGAAAGAGACCTTTAACTTTGGTGTTTTTTTTAATTAGTTTTTTTAAGAGTCCAAAATGTCTTCATTACATGAATAAAATTCCATTTCCTCTGTAGCACTTCATGGATTTCATAAGCAACACACTATACTTGTTTATACAAAGCGTAAAGGTAAAATAATAATAATAATAATAATAATAATAATAATAATAATAAAAACAATATATACAGTGTTATCTTCATTTTAGATGTCAAAAAGTATTTGCGGCTCTCAGTGTTTTCTTTTCCGTGGAAACCTGGTCCAAATGGCCCTTTGAGTGTTAAAGGTCGCCTACTCCTGGCCTAAAGGGTCACCAGTTCAACTGCCAGGACCAGCAGGAAAAATGTAAGGGGAGTAGAGTGAATGAACAGCACTTTCCACTCCCTCCGTATCATGGCTGAAGTGTCCTTGAGCAAGGCACCTAACTCCCAACTGCTTGCCAGACATTGTAGCATAGCTGCCTACTGCTATGTGTGTATGTGTGTGCACGCATGTGTTCACTGCTTCAGGTAGGTTAAATGCAGAGAGGAATTTCACTGTGCTTGAGTCTACATATGATAGTCTTCATGTTCAATGAGGTAGTGATATCTATTTGCAGGATAGCTTCATACTGTCTGTTCAGTATTTGTCAGAATTAGACTTTCAGGTACTATTTATTTGTTTATTTTTTAATTGTTTCATCTTGTACCACACCAGAGTTTTGCTGGGTTAAAACAACACAATTTTGGTAGTTTATTTAACACAGCTATTTAATACCCAGCCACTGGGGTTACACAAGCAGATGTTGTGCTGGTACCAAGCCTGGATAGATGGAGGAGGGTTACATCTGGTGTAAAAACCTATTTGTGGCAGCGTGAGTGTGGTCAAGTGTTGGCTGTGAATGGCAAGGAGTCAGATTGAATCAAGTAACATGTGATGAATCACACTTGTGTCCAATTATTGGCTGTCTATTAATGTGTATCTGTGTATGTCTTTCAGAGAGCCAGTAATGGGAGAGAGAGCTGTGTTCCCCTGTGTGTGTGTGGGGGGCGGTTCACTGAAAAGTGAACATTAAAATAAAGCGCACCTTAACACACTGAGGTCCTGGGCCTGTCAGACACTCTGTGGCAGTCTGATAAACCTTGACATTTTTAAGTATTTCATCTAACTAAAAACATCCATGCAAAAGTGACACACATGGTTATATTCTGGACACCCTCAGCAATAATATGAAAGTAAAGTGAATGTAATGAAATATTTGTTTTTATTTAAATTAAATGCATACACAACCTGACAAACTATTTTCAGAATCTTCAAACCTTGTAAAAAAAAAAAAAACACACGATAAATATATCTGCACAAGACTTTTGAAGTCTCAGCCTTGTAAACATAGGTGTTGGCTACATAAAAGTAAGACCAGCATTCAGAAATGTTATGTAGTTTCAATATTAATTGTAGAAACTTCAGACTACCTTTGTTTTCTCCAAAGCAAATTGCCCTTTCAAATGAATATTGATGAGGTAGGTGTAATTCACCTGTAATCCCCCGTCCCCCCATCACTGTCAATAGTCCATTTGTCAAAGACCCTGGCCACTGTACCTCCCTGCCCCCACACCTCTCTGCTTGGAAAGTTACTGCAAAGAAAAGAAGCCCTAAAAGCCAAAGCTATCACAGTCACAGATTAAATATTCTGGCTTCTTCTAAATCTTATAATAAATATGCCCTCTTCAATTGTAAGAACTCATCTCATTGATTTGATTTTATTTAGGTTTTCCACATGTACATTTACAATAAAGTACACATTTAATTATTGTAAAGACGTAAAAAAACCGAGGATGACACAAAAAAGTCTAATAAAATGACTTATTTCCATTGCGGTCCTCATAAAAAATTACAAAATGGTGACAATATGATAGAGGACAAAAATTACAAAAATGTATAAGTAAACAAAGTGTATAAAAATAACATTAATAATATTATTAATAAAAAAATTTAGGAAATATAACTATCACATTTTATATATCACAAAATATCACAATTGTTATCACAGAAATTGAATAACAATTTACAAACATTAAAAGTACATGAGAGAGTCCATTTTTAATGATTATAATAAAAACCTTTTGACTTGTTTCTTAAACGTTTGTTTATTGGTGAGCGTTTGAACACTTGTGGGTAGGCTATTCCAGTCTGCAGCTCCCGTGTACCTGAATGTACTCTTACCCAGTGTGGTCTTAAATCTGGGTAAGGCCAGTGACCTGACACTTGCTCGAGTTCGGATGTTATGGACTTGGCTGACATTGGTACAAAACGAAGAGAGATAAGAAGGGGAGGTATTATTTACAATTTGATGAACATGATTTAGCTTTAGTTGGACAACACATTTTTCTATTGGTAACCAATTAAGTTGAATAAAGTGGGCAGGAGTAATGTGGGTACGAGGATGGAGTTTTAATACAACACGAATTAACTTATTTTGACACGTTTGAAGTTTGTGCTTAGTTTTTTTTAGTAAGACCACTGTACCAAGAAGAACACGAATAGTCGAAGTGACACTGAGCCAGAGCAGTAGCCAATAACTTCATCGTCTCGCCATCCAGGTATTTTGATTTACGAGCCAGATATTTGGTCCTGGAGCTGACCTTTTGAATAACTGATTGGGCCATATCTTCGCCAGAAACGTAATTATCAATGATTGCACCAAGATATTTTATTTTGAGTTTTGGAATAATTTGTTTACTATTACATTGTATATTTAAATTTTGAATTTTATTGATTTTTGGTTTTGAGCCAAAAAGGATTGATTCCGTTTTACCTAGATGGAGAGACAATTTGTTATCGACTAACCACTCGTACACAATGGATAGCTCAGTACTCAGAGATTGTTCGATGACCTGTACATCTTTGTCTGACACCAAAAGAGCAGAATCATCTGCGTATAAAAGTAACTCACAGTTGACAGCTGATTTCATGTCATTGACATAGAGTAAAAACAACAATGGACCGAGAATACTACCCTGAGGTACACCACAGGTTATAGCTGCCGTTTCTGACAAAACACCATTTACAGACACTCTTTGTTCTCGACCAGTTAAATATGAACGCATCCATGCAACGACGCTACCACAACTTCCGATTGCCTTTAGTTTGTACAACAAAATCTCATGATTAACTGTATCAAATGCTTTTCATTATCTCTAGCCGCTTTATCCTGCTCTACAGGGTCGCAGGCAAGCTGGAGCCTATCCCAGCTGACTACGAGCAAAAGGCGGGGTACACCCTGGACAAGTTGCCAGGTCATCACAGGGCTGACACATAGGTGGGGTTTACATTAGACCGTATCAGCGGATCATCAGATTAACATTTTTAAAACGATTAGCGTGCACACAGCAACGCCAATACACGATTAGCGTGCACACAGCAATGCCAATACATGGATACGCTCGGCTCCGCAGGCATCCTGCGCTCCAAATCACTTCACCCTGAACAGCGAGTGCCCTCTGGAGGGTGCGCACTCCGGCCCTGCGCAGCTCACAGAGTGCGCGAGTGAAGGGCACGAGCAGTGATTCGGGACTGAGCCGCTGTGTGTGTGATCCCAGTGCATATTGGGCATGCACATCACTTACCACTTGCAAGTGGAAGGATGGCAAGCCTAAAGACAATCATAACTACACAATGGGCAGTATTTGCATCAGTATTTTCATACTTTTATACTCTTTAATGAAAGGTGATACAAGGCGGAAGTCCACGCCGTTTTTCAGCAGTCGCGTCACATGACCAACGACAGTGAATCAGGAAGGTGGATGTCACAGTGACGTTGTCCAATGACGACGCCAGCTAGAGCTCAGCACAGAGTATCTGCGTATTCTCAATGTTTACACAGCACCGGACCAGACACGATCTGGATTGAATACGTGGACCCTGGCGGATTCCCGTTTCCCGGCGTTTCAATGTAAATGGACAGTGCATCCGCGAAGAAAATGAGACAGATACGGTCTAATGTAGACTTGGCCATAGACACAGGCAACCATTCACACCTATGGTCAATTTAGAGTCACCAGTTAACCTAATCTGCATGTCTTTGGACTGTGGGGGAAACCGGAGCACCCGGACAACATGCAAACTCCACAGATAAAGGCCCTCGCCAGCAATGGGACTCGAACCTGGACCTTCTTGCTGTGAGGCGACAGCACTACCCACTGCACCACCATGCCGCCCTCAACTGTAAGATACTCAATAAAATGTGCAATAACTAATGATCATCCCTGGATTGTGGCTCTGTGCTCTCAGTCCTTATCTGGATGCCAAGCATCATAACAGTTCCTGTCAGGTTGAAGGCAAAGGAAAACATCACATGTTTTGCACTTCCACAGGGTTTTTGTTTTCCTTCCCTGCAACCTGCAGTACATGCAGGCTCTGTGACCATCACCGGCCCTATTCCCATTTGTGTTCAGCTCAATCCCACAAACTGGCTTGTGAGCCTTGTCAACTTTCTTCAGAGGGGCCTTTGGGGCCTCAAAACATAGTGGCACACCACACAGCTGTGCAGTGAGCTCCTCCATGAAATCTCTGTGGCTCAGGCTTTTCTTCTGCATGTTTTGCATGAGTTCTTTGTGGAGGATGAAGACATTTGTTGCAGCAATATCCAGGAACTGAAGAAAAAGCTTCTTGTACCACTTCACAGTTTTGTGCTGTGCTGTGTAGTACTGGATCAACTGGTCAGACAAGTCCACACCACCCATGAACTTGTTGTACTCTACCACAGGTTTGGGGCATGGAACAGACTGTCTTGACCAGGCACCCTGTCTGCTTTTCACTCTTTGCTGCACTGCATCCCCAGTGTAGGCAGCATGGATGGTGGAGCAGACAGATACCGGTACCTCTCGTGTATCCTTCCACTTCACATAGACAAGAGGACCATCTCTTATCCAGCAGATTGTTCCTCTGGGTGAACACTTTCTGAGTGCAATGACATCACTGTGTGGGCAATTCCTACATGATTCTCTGTATGTTCCACAAGCACCAAACTTGGCAGCATACAAGTCCTTAAAGCTTTGGGTTTGTGTAGAAATTGTCCATGTACACATGGTATCCAGACCCCAAATATCCTCTGTCAATCAGCAACATGACAGAGTCATTAGAGAACCTGTGGGGAGGTTGCTCTTTCCTTTGTATACAGAAAAGTCCAAAGTATACCCATTGCTGGAGTCTGCGAGAACAAACAACTTGAAGCCCCACTTAGTTGGTTTGCCCTTCATGTACTGTCTCATAGTGTGGCCTCTGGAAGGCACCATGCATTCATCCACAGAAAGGCTCCTGCGGGGATGATAGAATGCCTTACAGGCAATCTGGATGGTATCCTTGAGGGGTTTGACACAGAACAGTTTGTCATGTGCTGAGGTTCCTCTTTTAGCATCATGCCCTCTGTCTTCATCTGGGTCACTCATGTGCACATTCCAAAAGATTGTTCTGTACCTGTCCCTTGTCATCACCTCTGCTGGGAAAGGGACAGAGATGTTGTTTCTCCTCCAGTAGTCAGTGATGTGACCCAGCTTGAGCATGCCCATATAGAACACCAGTCCAAGGTATCTGTAAAATTCAGCAACTCCAACATCCACCCATCTGTACTTTGCCCCTCTTGTGATGTTCCTGGCAGTTTGCTTGTTGGTGTTGCGGCAGAGGGTTTCCACAGCATCCTCTGAAATGAACAGCCTGAAGAGGTCCAGAGGAGTGTGGTTGTCCTCTGCCCTCAGCTGCACACCAGGCTTCCTTGCAGGAAGAAACCGCAGTGGTGATGGAGTGGTATCTGCATCACTTTCTGTCTTCCATGAAAGTGGATGCTGTTTGGCCTGACTCCGTGCTTTCTTCCTAGCTGGTGCCGGTGGGATGTTCTCCACATTGCTGTAAAATACAATAGAAAATAGTTAGAAGTTGCTCTTTCGTTATCTTTATAAAACAGAATTTACCTTAAAGGAACAGTCCACCATACTTCCATAATGAAATATGTTCTTTTCTGAATTGAGACGAGCTTATCCGTACCTCTCCGAGCTTTGCGCGACCTCCCAGTCAGTCAGACACGCTGTTACTCCTGTTTACTCCTGTTAGCAATGTAGCTAGGCTCAGTATGGCCAACGGTATTTTTTGGGGCTGTAGTTAGATGCGACCAAACTCTTCCACGTTTTTCCTGTTTACATAGGTTTATATGACCAGTGACATGAAACAAAGTTCAGTTAAAAAAATTGAAACGTGGCAATTTTCTATGCTATGGAAAGTCCGCACTATAATGACAGGCATACTAACACCTTCTGCGCGCTTCGACACCTTCACTCAGGAGTGACGGTATCAATGCGCTGTCGAAGCGCGCAGAAGGTGTTAGTACGCCTGTCATTATAGTGCGGACTTTCCATAGCATAGAAAATCACCACATTTCAATTTTTTTAACTGAACTTTGTTTCATGTCACTGGTCATATAAACCTATGTAAACAGGAAAAACGTGGAAGAGTTTGGTCGCATCTAACTACAGCCCCAAAAAATACCGTTGGCCATACTGAGCCTAGCTACATTGCTAACAGGAGTAAACAGGAGTAACAGCGCATCTGACTGACTGGGAGGTTGCGCAAAGCTTGGAGAGGTACGGATAAGCTCGTCTCAATTCAGAAAAGAACATATTTCATTATGGAAGTACGGTGGACTGTTCCTTTAAAAAAGACAGAGACATAATGGCACAAATCTACATACTGTATCTTTTTAGCATCACCTGACACATGTTTGCATATAGCATACCTGACACAAATTTGCATATACAATGTCGCTATCGTTCACACATTATCAGTTTTGATAATTTGCACCTTTTCAGTTTCGGTTTTGGTTCACACCGACTATAACAAAGGCATGCATACTAATGATCAAAATAAGAGTATTCTGATGCCGTTTCTTTGTCATTACTTCACCTGCAGCCTATATGCCTACATTTCACAATCTTATGCATAGACTTATGCACGGACTATAATAAATCTAAAGTTAGCAATGAAGATAAACTATGACTATACAGGGCATGTTGACTTAGGTAACTAATTACTGTAAATCAGTAAAATCAGTGAAACATAGTTTGGCAACAGAAAAATGTTTTCAAAACGACAAAAATAACACAGCATGTTTTGATCAACTAGTTCTTTCTCTTCAAAGAGCACCTCCTATCCTAATAACACACTAACCATCTAACATGCACTCTTCTTAGTCTATGATTTCCTATGTTTTATTGTAGCGTGATTGTTTTTCTCAATTGTAAGTTGCTTTGGATAAAAGCGTCTGCTAAATGTAATGTAATGTAATGTAGTTCTCTCTATATGCTCACCAAAAAAGCATGACAACAACCACTAGTGAGACAGATATTCGCCTACTTACTCATCAAAAATATCCTCAGCAGGATCAAAACGAAGTTCAAAATGCATTCATTCATCATCGCTGTCATCACTGGATACATCTGACATTGCATCATCTGACTCACTCTCCAGAGCGAGTTGATCTTGGATCAGCAGTGAAGCTTCGGCAGGCAACATCTTCCTTGCATTGGCCATTCCTCAAAGTTTCTCAGTTGGTATGGAAACAAGTGAACATGTGCACTTGTTTATACCAGTGAAATGGGGTATGTTCTCACCTCCCCTTGCTGCACAATGAGTGAATGATGACACTGATGTTCCATGCGTTTAACGTGTGAATAGATGAAGGGTTTGTCATTAAGAGGCTGCTGCTGGCTGAAGTACTGAAATTCATAAGATTTGTTTTTATTCTCTTTACAAAGTGCTAAAGATAAAATTAGTTATATATATATATATATATATATATATATATATATATATATATATATATATATATATATATAATTATTATTATTATTATTATTATTTTTGAAAACTAGGTGATTCAAGGTTTCTAGTGGCGTTACTTGAATGTTTCTAGCACAAAAACTCGCTGAGCTTTAGATATGTGTTTAGTAACAGTCCTAAAAGTCCCCTGTGGAGGGTCGGCGACCTGAGAGTGTTAAACTGTCAGGCCTGTTTCCAGTTCCTCACTGCTCTAACTTAGTTTTTACACTGGTGCCGAAACCCAGGGTTGGGGAACAAACATCACCATGGAGTTCAAACCACTCAGTGAGCTGCTCCAGACACTCATCACTGATCTCTAGTACAAGCACCAAGACCTCATCCCGCTGTCCATTGAATAGGGGCAGCGCTTCCAGGCCCTGCTCACCCTGGGAAGTCCAGGCCCTGAGAGCTTGGTCCAGTCAGTAGGTACTCCAGCGGTCAGTCCTGTGCCAATATTTCCATTCAGCTGGTCAAGAAGGGGCCATAGGACAACCCGGAAGTCTTCTTCAAGCTGTTCAAACATGTCACAGAGGTAAGCTTGTGGCCAAATTTGCAGAGGGCAGCCTGCCTATTGCCGGTCTTGTTGAGGGAAGCACAGGTCGCAGCTCAGCAACTCCTGGCCACTAGTATGTTGGAATACCTGGAAATGAAGCTGGCTATGCTGCTACTGGTCAGTCACAGCCCAGAAGAGCATCACCACTGTTTCCGCATGCTGGCCTATGGCACAGTCGGCTGCCCGTTTGCTTTCACACAACAGTTCTGGGACACCTGCTGAAGGTGGATGCTGGCAGGCTAGTGTTACATAGAGAACATCATCAATCACATGACACTGGAGCAGTTCATCACTCAAGTCCTAAGCAAGACCTCAACATGGATCCAGTGTCACTGTGCGGCATCACTGGAGGAGGCAGTCCAGCTGGCAGAGGACCACCTGATGGTGTTTCTGGGAGCAGGTGCTCCTGCAGCTTCTCTCTCCCTCCCACTCCTCTCCTAGCCCAGCCCCATGGAGATGGGAGCTAATTCCCCAACACCCACACCCCACACTTGTGTCTGTCCTCATGTCATCTCCTAATTCCCTTCTCCTTCAAGGTCTGTGCTGTGTCTCTCTTTCTCTCTCTCTCCCCCCCCCCCACAGGTGAACCCATCTTTGCCCACCAGAATTGGGAGCAAGTCCAGGTAGGTCGGTTGGTGCAGTAGGAAGGTTGGGATTTCCCAGGGTCACCATTTCCACAAAACTGTGGGGATTCTGATTTACATTCCTGACATGCCACTGAATTCCACAATCGAGCAGGGCTGTACCATGTGTCTGAGTATTCAAGGGGGTACACATCAGGCTTGAGTGGATTCTGGTTGTAATCAGACCTTCATGCATCAAAACCTGATTCATTGTGGGGAACCAGGAAATGTGCAATTGGTGAGTGTCAGAACAGCTGGACAACACTGGATTTAAAAGGATGCCTGAGCAAATCCATGTTTGGTGGAAGCACCTGAAACAGGCCTACTACAATGCCAGGAATAACAACCAAACAATTGACCACAATTCAGTTTCTTGCCCATACTCCAAAATATTAGAAGAGTTGCTTGGATGCTGACCGTTGTCCCAAGCTGTAGAACATGGCGTGGACCTTGCATTCAGTCCTTCAGTCTTAGGTTACCTTAAAGCTAACTTAATATGGAGCAAGCTGGCACACGAATGTGGAGAAATCAATAAACGTTTGCCATATCCATGCACAGTTTGATGGTTGGTGATTAATGTTGTAACATTTAAACAGAAGATACATGTGTAGTTAATCTTACTTATAATAATAATTAAGCCTTCAGTGAAAACAAATGCTTAACATTTAAAGTGTACTTGGATTTTAAGAATTCATTTTTGTGCCCTTTCTAGAGAGTGTGCTGGGGTTGGGGGACCTTGGGGAGATAGCAGAGCTGAGTTGCCAGAAACAGCACAGGAGCCCAATGAGGACTTGTCCGAGTCATCAGAGAGGACTCCTACTCCACAAATTCAGAGGATTAGCACTCCTCAATTGCAGAGGGCTACCAGCACTCCTACCTTGGATTTACCAAGGTTGCCTCTTCAGCATACACTAGAGTGTCTGTCTGCATCTAGTGTATGCTGGTTTCTGTTTCAACATGCTCTGCCTATGCCCAGATAATAAGTTAATGCCATGCATTGCATTATTTTCCTTTGGTAAATAAATACAATTAAGATTTTTTTTAATTATTTTTGTAGGGCCTAGAATGATACCATCAGGGAGGAGTAGACACTGTGCAAGTGCTCTTCCAAAGCATGCACCTGGATGGAGCAGATCCAGAAAAGCAAGGAGAGGGAAGAATGCCTGGTGAACAGTATTCTGCAAAACAATGCAAGTGTCATGTCTGCACTGATGGAGGGCATGCACAACTTGTGGCCCTCTATGTCCTGTAGAGTAAATTTTAGTGTCGTACTGTTTTGTAATTTTCCTTTTCTCTGAGTGTTGCCTCTTCAAGGACTAACGAATTAGAACATTCTGCACTGAAACATGTTCATCTTATCATGCTCATGACATGTGTAACAGATGTGCGTACAGCCAGCAATTAGAGGAGATCCTATCAGCTTTAGAGCTGATCATGCTCCCGGAGCATGATCAGGGCATGTAATTACAATAGATGTCTCCTTTTTAATCGAGTAAAGTGTGTGTGTATATATAGATTTGAGAACAAAGGGATGGTATAAGTGGTGTGCCAAACCCTCATTACTTGTCCATTTCTGCAATAAACCTGCTTTCTCTTGCAAAAGGACTAGACTGGTGTTTGTCATTTTTCCATGACAAAGCTTGGTGTCCCTTGGGTGGGCTGCATGACTTCTGTGATCTTCTGGGCAGTGTCATGGAAAAATGACAAACACCTACACCAATCTCGTCCTTTTGCAAGAGAGAGGTTTATTGCAGAAGCGGACAAGTGATGAGAGTTTGGCACACCCCTCACAATGTCCCTTTGTATTACAGCATTGCAATTACATGCCCTGATCACGCACCGGGAGCATGATCAGCTCTAAAGCTGATTGCGTCATCTCTAATCGCTGTATTGTATGCACATCTGCTACATAGTCTTCTATGCATGTAAGGAACATAAGATAAACATGTTTCAGTGCAAAATGTTCTGTCATTAGTCCTTGAAGAAGCAACACTCAGAAAAGAGGAAAATTGCAAAACAGTATGACACTAAAATTTACTCTACAATTCCCCCTTTTATCATGTAAATGATAACATTAAATCTGTAATACTGTCATACAGAGTTCAACGACTGGTTACTGTCCAGCCTGTGGCAGTAGTCAATGAACTATGTGGTATCGGGTGATTTCTATAGGAGTCTCAATGCCTAAGTCACTTAGTCCCATCACCTAAATCAGCTAGGTATCGTATGTTAGTGTATGTGTAGTCAGAATGTATTCTTTCAGCTGCCACCATGTGATTGGTATTATCAGTCAATATGTCATGAACCCAGTTAACAATTTGATCTCTTTCTATCTTACTTTTCCAGCTGAGAAGTCTGCTACCTGGAGTACCTGTGGTGTCAGACACTGCTCTTGTAATACGTGTATTATTCTCTGTCACTGGACAAACTACCAAATACTACTTATACCAGAAAGAAAGAAAGAAAGAAAGAAAGAAAGAAAGAAAGAAAGCACAACTTTATTCATCACACACTTGTGAAATGTCCTCTCTGCATTTACAACCCCAATTCGAAAAAAGTTGGGACACTGTGTAAACTGTAAATAAAAACAAAAATGTGATAATTTGCAAATCATGGAAACCCTATATTTCTTTGAAAATAGGACAAAGACAGCAGATCACATGTTGAGACTGAGAAATTTTATTGTTTTTTGAAAAATATGTGCTCATTTTGAATTTGATGTCAGCAACACGTTTCAAAAAAGTTGGGACAGGGGCATGTCTACCACTGTGTTGCATCACCTCTACTTTTAACAATACTCTGTAAACATTTGGGAACTGAGGAGAGCAATTGATGTAGTTTTGATGTTGTCCCATTTTTGCACAATACACAATTTCAGTTGCTCAACAGTTCGGGTCTCCTTTGTCATATTTTGAGCTTCACAATGCGCCAAATGTTTTAAATGGGAGACAGGTCTGGATTGCAGGCAGGCCAGTTTAGCACCCGGACTCTTTTACTACAGAACAATGCAGTTTTAATATGTGCAGAAAGCAGTTTGGCATTGTCTTGCTGAAAGAAGGAACGCCTTCCCTGAAAAATATTTTGTCTGGATGGCAGCATGTTGCTCTGAAACATGTATATATCATTCAGCATTCATGATGCCTTCCAAGATGTGCAAGCTACCCAATGTCACATACATTAATGCACCCTCATACCATCACATGGTAGCAATTAGAAAGTCAATCATGATAAATTTCCAAAATGAAAACTTATACCACATCACTCATCATGCGGGTTACCAAGGAGCGCGTACCTCAGTGAAGAACCAGGCTGTCGACAAATTCATGGAACAACCATCTTCTAAAATGCAAACTTCTACTCTGGGAACCTACACATGGAAAAAGAACCAGAGGACGTCCTTGTTTCACATACATAGACCAATTAATTGAAGATACTGGACTGGACAGACAAAATTTGCCAGATGTAATGAACGACCGAGAAAAATGGAGGAAATTGACAAATGGTTGACCGAGTATTCACTCGACAAATCATCATCATCATCATACCATCACAGATACTGGCTTTGAACTGTGCACTGATAACAAGCCAGATGGTCCCTCTCCTTTTTAGCCTGGAGGACATGATGTCCAAGATTTCTAAAAATAATTTCAGATTTCGATTCGTCAGATCTTGGGACAATTTTCCACTTCACCTCAGTCCATTGTAAAAGAGCTTGGGCCCAGAGAAAGTAGCTGTGTTTCTGGATATTGTTTATATCTAGTTTTAACTTGCATTTGTGGATGCAGAAATGAACTGTTTTCACAGATGATGGTTTTCTGAAGTGTTCCTGAGCCCATCCAGTGATTTCCACTACAGACATGTGTCTGCTTTTAATGCAGTGTCACCTGAGGGCCTGAAGATGACAGGCATCCAATGTCAGTTTTCAGCCTTGTCTCTTGCATACAGAGATTTCTCCAGATTCTCTGAATCTTTTAATTATATTATGTACCAAAGATGATGTGATCCCCAAATTCTTTGCAATTTTACATTGAGGAATGTTATTCTTAAATTGCTGTACTGTTTGCCCAAGCAATCTTTTACAGAGCGGTGAACCCCTCCCCATCTTTACTTCTGAGAGACTCCACCTCTCTGGGATGCTTTTTTTATACACAATCATTTTACTGATCTGTTGCCAATTAACCAAATTATTTTTTGGTTAATTGGCAACAGATCAGTAAAATGATTGGGTAGCATTACACAACTTCGTCAGTCTTTTGTTGTCCCTGTCCCAAGTTTTCTGAAACGTGTTGCTGACATCAAATTCAAAATGAGCATATATTTTTCAAAAAACAATAAATTTTTTCAGTTTCAACATTTGATATGTTGTCTTTGTACTATTTTCAATGCAATATAGGGTTTCCATGATTTGCAAATTATCACATTCTGATTTTACTGGTGTTTTACAGTGTCCCAACTTTTTTGGAATAGGGGTTGTAACCCATCTGAAGCAGTGAACACACACATGCACACACGTGTGAGCAATGAGTACACACACATACCCAGAGCAGTGGGCATACCATGTATGAGGTTCACAATTACGTACAGAATGAAGAATATGTTGGAATGTGCAGTCTGTCATGTGACTGTGTATGTCATTGCTTGTGTTCGTTGGTCCCCCCAAGGGCCTCTTAATAGCAGAGTGTCCACTCACAGTGCGACGAGGCCCCTTGAGAGCTTCTTGAATGCTGTCTTAATCTCCTTCCTGTACCAGGGCCTCCTTGTGCTGCTTGTCTGTTGGTTCAGGTACTCTTTTGCAGTGGATGGCATGTACCCATGTGGCTCTGTTGTCCACCTTTACAGCTGATTGTGTGGTGAGCAGCACTTGGGATGGTCCCGTCCACTTGGGCTTGTTCCATTTCATCCTTCTGAAATCCTTTATCACCACCCAGTCACCAGGTTTCGGGTCATGCAGTGGTCCCAGTGCTAGGACTGGTAAAGCTGATCTCCCCTGTTTGTGAATATTATTCAGAGCAGAAGAAAGGGTTGCACAGTAATTCAACATCACATCACATAAGGACATGTCAGCGCATCCTGGTGTAATGGGACCTATTCCTGTGTTTGGGGGTCTTCCAAACAATATCTCAAAGGAGCTCAAACCATGCTTTGGTCTTTCTTTCATTCTCATCTGCATTAATACTATGGATAGGACCTTTGTCCACCCTTGTCCTGTTTCAGCACAGCATTTGCTCAGTTTATTCTTCAATATCCCATTCTCCCTTACTACCACTCTTCCACTACCAGGGTGGTATGCACAATGTTTTCTTAAGTCTATTCCCAGAGACTTACTCAGTTGTCCTAATGCCTGGCTTATAAATGGTGTGCCATTATCACTGGAAGTCTTCCTTGGAATGCCCCTTCAGGGAATTATATCTCGTAGGAGGGCCTTGGCCACCGTGTCTGAGTCCTGTTTTGCTGTAGGGAAAACTTCTATCCATTTGGAGAACATATCAACCATCACCAAGCAATACCTTTTCTCCTCACTAGGTGAGAGTTCAATGAAGTCCATATGTAGATAGTCAAAGGGGCTACTTGGGGTTGGGTGTGCAGCCTGCTCTAATTTTAGCCCTCTTCCTACATTTTGTTGCACACATACAAGACATTTTTGACAAAAATTTTGAGAGTGATTAGAGAATCCTTTAGTGAACCAAAGCTTCATTACTGCTATCATTCCCCCTTTTGACACATGGTCTTTCTCATGCTGGAGGTCAGAAACCTGTAAGGGAGGTGTAGAAGGGTTAGTTGACAGCACTAATGAAGTTGGGGTCCTTGTGGCTGCCTGTTTTGCCGCTGTAAGCTCGTGCATTACCTAGAAAGACTGAATTGGATTTGTTAGTATGTGCATCATACTTGCATAAAGCAAGAGCAGATGGGAGTAGGACAGCATCCACCAGGTCAGAAACAAGCTTGTGGTGGGCTTGTCTGGATTCGCGAGTGTTTCATCCTTGATGTCCAACCTAGGGGAGCATAATTGGTTAGTAAGTGCCACACAGTCATGTGGATCACCGTCCTCCTCTGTAGGAAGCAAAGTAGTGGGGTTAAAGGATATGGGACATGGATTTTTTTCTGGGCATAATTATGTATAAAGGACATAAGAAATGCCATCTAAATCACTGCAGGGCGTCAAAAATGTGAAAATCATCACATTATTCAAGTTTTTTTATACATCAGCGTAAAACAAGGATTCGTTAATGAGCTAGGTGGTCACGTGACCCATGACATAACAAAAACTTTCCAAGGAGCCAGCGCTTGGGAATCTAATGTAAACAGGTTACCGAAATGGACACCATCGACAGTGATATTCCCGATGTTTCACAGAGATGTGAAGTTAGACCCTATCAATTCGAACCGATAGCTGGAAATTCACATGAACATGGATCTTGTCTTTACTCTGACGGGTCAGATGATTCTGAGAGTGAGAGTTCATTCAATCCCCATGAAACTGAAAGTGGTCGGCTCGATAACACATCCTGGTAAGTTAAAAACAATTCTGCTCAAAGGCTAATGATCTGTTGAAAGAAGTATTATTTTTGTATCATACATTGAAAGTTCATCATAGATCTAGCTAAAGTCTGTTGCAAGCTAGTTTTTTTTGCTGATATTTTTCGAGATTGATTGAGATACAATGCTTCCAGAGTCCGAGATGAAAACATTCAAAATGGCAAAATGAGTCAGAATTATGATAATCAATAATTGATACACCCAAAATTATAATACTAATCCTTACCTCGGCTTTCAGTCGCTTAGCGAATGCACCTCGTGGTGGCCGTAGCACTTCGGGTTTCACTCCGCCGTCTTGTTCCTGAATTGGGACGTTGGGAACGGCTCCATCTTTAAGTAGCCTCTTAAATTTGGCTTGGCAATTAATATCGCTCAGTACCTGAGTATTAATGTTGAAAGAATCCTCAGTGAAATGGTCCGAACACAGTTTGTGGGAAACAGTAGGTGCAAAGTTTTTTCAACAGGTGTTCTGTAAAGTTATCCTACCTCTTGGATTTGTCCTACTAAGCCTACTGCGCATGCGCGAAGCCTACTGCACATTAGTGATGGGAATTTCGGCTCTTTTTTGGGAGTCGGCTCTTTTGGCTCTTCTTACTATAAGGAGCCGGCTCTTTCGGCTCCCAAACGGCTCCTGAGATTTTATTTTTGATTTAATTGCTGCAATTAACTAGTTAATTAATTACATTATTATTTATATTTTATCAATAGGATGTTTTCCATTTTATTTTTTAGTTTTTGTAGCCATTGTAAAGCTTTGTAAAGTATAGCAGTGTAACAATGTTCTAGCTATAGAAATAAAACTTACTTACCAATTAATAAATTATTTTCTCACAAACATAATGCAAAACTGTGTTATATTACCAATATAAAATACGCAGAAGACATCAACTGTTTATCCTTCATGGCTTTATTTCACACTCGACCTTGAACAAAATGCCACAAAATAAATTATGAAGTATAAATCAGGCCTAAGAAACTATGACGCAAAGTTGGAAATTATTTTAACAAACACAGAACAATGTGCAACAAAATATTTTATTAAATAAAATATTAAATAAAATATTAGACTCCTCTCCCCTGCGCTCCACAGCTTTAAGCATTACAGGGTCATTCTACGAAACCGGTGCCTTTTGTGTCCGCATAATTTCATGACCTCTAAAAAATGTCAGAAATTGTGAAAATGTATTTCAAATGAACAAAACTGTTTATTTAAGTGTTGTGAATTACACAATGCATGTTTTACTGTCACTGTAAACAAAAATCCTACATTTTTTTCATCTTTTTATCATATACACAACCTATTTTCCCATGTCCGGGAAGTCCCGTATGGAATTTGCACCTAACATATTTACATAAATATATACATTTTTCAAACAATTTTTATTAATTTCATGAATAAAATTACATCGTTCATAAAATACAATAGTTTTGTTTAGAATAAAAGTATCATTTATTATCTAAAAATCACAATTTATGCTCGTCCCACAATTTTACATACCACCCTGTAAAGCTTACGCGTTTTGGCTGTTAGAAAGACAGTGTCTCTTTAAGTGACATCACAGGAAGCTGATGACATCACTCAAACCCTTGGCCAAAGTCAGGATCCCAAGCAGGCAAGTTCCCACACAATTTGATATGATTTATTTGCTCTTTTTGGTAGTTAGATAGGGTCCGTTAAGCTTAACCTTACCACCCTGTAACGCATAATAGACAGGGAAACTATAAAAAAATTCTTGTTTTTTTCAGCTTTTAAGGAAAATGGAGAGATTTGTAAACTGGATTGTACACTTGTTAGCTATGCTAGTTATTATCAGAACTAGCTGAGGTCATTCTGAGGTGAAATTTACCACCCTGTAACATACCACCCTTTAACAGTTTGTATTGTTACAGGGTGGTAAAGGGAACATATGAGGGCTTGTCAGTGGCATTAAGATTATAATTCATTCAAATGTTGTATCTATATTTAGGGATTTACATACTATTATAAGTACAGAAACCTATTTATTTATTTATTTATTTATTAAGAGCACTGGGAATACAATCAAAGCTTTAGTGAGTCATTAGCAGTGAGTTCATACTAGCCAGATAGTTTGAATGCTGCATTTTTATGTAAACAAAATCTAACAACCAGTTATGAGTTGTCCCTCTTTAAACTTATCACACTCACTTGTATCATCTCATCTCATTATCTCTAGCCGCTTTATCCTTCTACAGGGTCACAGGCAAGCTGGAGCCTATCCCAGCTGACTACGGGCGAAAGGCGGGGTACACCCTGGACAAGTCACCAGGTCATCACAGGGCTGACACATAGACACAGACAACCATTCACACTCACATTCATTCACACCTACGGTCAATTTAGAGTCACCAATTAGCCTAACCTGCATGTCTTTGGACTGTGGGGGAAACCGGAGCACCCGGAGGAAACCCACACGGACATGGGGAGAACATGCAAACTCCACACAGAAAGGCCCTCGCCGGCCCCTGAACCCAGGACCTTCTTGCTGTGAGGCGACAGCGCTAACCACTACACCACCGTGCCGCCCACTTGTATCATTAATCATAATTTTCATAATTTAATGTTAATTTGCAGATGATCATGGCCCCAGTGAGCAATGCAGAACGGCAACGATTATTTCGTGCCCGCCGCAATGCTGATCCATGCCTAATCGTCATTAGAGTCAGAAATACAGCTAGAATCAGATAGAGTTAGAAAAGTTAGTTAACGATTCAGGGTGCAATGTTAGTGTTTTAAACAATAGTTTCAAAGCTAAATGTACTTCATGTTTTTGTATAGTCCATGAGAAATGAAATTAAGAACAACAACAAAAACAATCTTCTGAATTCTGCCCATGTTGAATGCACTTACTAACATTTTTTTATTTGTATTTGTGAAACCTTTTATCAATAAATATTTCATATGTATTTTGGCTCTTGTCTTATATTTGCTGTCCCAAATATATCCAGGAAAAATTAATACAACTAATGTTGATGCATGGAAACAAACCAAATCAACAGACCCAAAGCAGGACTTACCACTCTGTAACATGACTTACCACCCTGTAACAATTTGTTTTTTGTTTAAATTCATGGAAATGCTGTGAAATATCCCCAATATAATTGTTTTATCATAATGTGATAAAATAAGCCTATTAACAAATGTAACTTTCATTTCACAATATGGGGTAAAATGGCCAATATTGTTAAAACACCAATTAAAAAACACTGAGAATTCATGTTATGAGATAGAAATATAAATTACATAAATATCTGATTAAAAACCCAACTTGCAATTTCTAATATCATATTATGGACATTTATGTGAGAGGAAAATATAAGATGATTTGAAATTAATATATGCATTATGCTTCAAATTTAGTGCATCTTGTCCGTTACAGGGTGGTAAAACACATGACACCTGGGTCACAATAAAAAGGATAATATTAACAGGAATTTATGCACGAGGTGGGAAAATACATTTTTTTGTGGCTCTGATGTCACATATTTAATATGAGTATCTTAAAAAGTAGCTTATCTTAAATTATTTTTTTAAGAATTGCAATGTGGAAAAGGCACCGGTTTCATAGAATGACCCTACACCAATTTTCGTATTTTCACAGCTGTGAATGACATCAACCCCCCCAACCAAAAAAAGTAGGCGTACACCATGCTACTTTTTTTCCTTTGAATGGTAATAGACAACACAAAGACGCAATCGGACAGCAACTTTTTTTGTGAAAGTCTCTCTCTCTCTGAGGCACCTAAGGACAAAAAACTAATTCGGCTCCCCAACTCGGCTCCCACCGAAGAGCCGGCTCCCGTCATTCACTTCAAAGAGCCGGCTCTTTGAACCGGATCTTTCACGACCGACACGTCACTACTGCGCATGCGCAGGTGAGCCCACACTTTCCTCAGCTTCGGGTCCTTGGGGAATGCAAAAAAACTTACTCCAGGGCATTTCCCATTGGAATTATTGCAACCATAAGCAGCACAATACACCATGATGTTCAATGTACGTTAAAGACTATAAAAACAATTTTCTTGTCATCCACTTCTCCATTCATCTACCCGCTTGTGCTGTGCCCGAAAGTTTTTGTGACGTATGATCACATGACAGCGGCTCTTCCGGTTTAGAAAATGCATATTGGAAGTCGAGCAGAAATGCCATATAATCATCATGAATATAACGATTTTGCTGAATTTAATAGATGATTTTGTATTTGTTGATGCAATTAATTCATATTTTTAATGGAAAGAAACTGATATAGTGTGCATTTATGTTTCATGTCCCATATCCTTTAAGGACAGTACAACATTTTACTGTTCTGTCCGGCATGTCAAGCAGCACTGTGTTATATCTTAGCCACCATTGTGCTGACAAGTGTGAAGTTTGTAAGGCTTGCCATGAAATGTAAATGCAAACTAGTATTGACTGTCTTTGTGTACTGGAATGCTGAAGAATGAGTTCATTAAATCCACTACTGAAAACCATCTGCTATCAGGTGGCACTTGACCTAGAATGGTGTAAAGGTTCAGAACATCTGGTGCACGCTGTCTGACAGCTCTGTTCACTACTTGTAAGTCTTGTACAAAACACCACTCATCAGGTTGGGGAGGTTTTCTGGCTTTTTTTTTTACAGGAAATATGAGTGTGCACTGGTGAGTCGGGGCAAGGGACAATTACTCCTGCCAGCAACAGAGACTCAAAGATAGGCCAAATGCCTTCTATGGCCTCTGGCTTTAGTGGGTACTGTGTCTGTCTAGGTCTAAAATCTGACTTGGGCATTATCACAACTGGTTCAGCATGCTTCATTAAACCCACATCGTGTTTACCTGTGGCCCAGAGCTTTGGTAGAACCTTTACCAGCCTAGGATGGACTTGGGCTGGGGAGACATCTCCTGAAATGCTTGTAAAAGCCCCCACTAAGCATGTGGAGAGCTCTACGCTGCTCTGTACATGTACTAGCATAGAGAGAGATTGTTTAAAGACATCCTTTTCTGGATTATAAAATACAGAAGGAGTCTTTAAACAATCTCTGTCTATGCTAGTACATGGACAGCACAGCGTAGAGCTCTCCACATGCTTAATAGGGTTTTTTTGCAAGCATTCCAGGAGACTTGTCCCCAGCTCAAGTCCATCCTAGGCTGGTAGACATTCCACTAGAGCTCTGGGCCACAGGTAAACACAATACAGGTGTGGCAGTGGGGGCGTGGTCAAGCAGTGGTCTGTGAATGGAGGGCAGAGTCAGGGAAGGTAAGTGGCAGAATCACTGCACCTGATGTGATTTAACCTGTGTTTGTGTGTCTTCCCCAGTGACCATGCCCTATAAAAGAGAAGAGAGAGCAGAGGAAGGGAGCTCTCTCCTGACCAGAAGGCATGTGTGTGCGTGTGAGAGAGTGAATGAGCTGAAAAGCCACATATACAGTAAAAAATAAATGTTTCTGAGAACTCAGTTCTGGCCTGCTGTGCTTCTGTACTCCACCCACCTGCTCTGGTTCTACAGTGGTGCCAAAACCCAGAACAGAACAGAGAAGGAGACAGCCCCATGGAGTCCTCCCCCTTCAAGGACCTGATCCATGCCCTCGCCTCGGCCCAACAGAGCCAGCACCAGGCGCTGGTCGCCCTCCGGAAGGAGCAGGAACAATGGTTTGAAGCCCTGGTGCTGGCACAGCAGGAAGATCACCAGGAATTCCAGCACCTGCTAGCACCGGTGGGGTCCACCATCACCACCACCACGGACCCTCCCCACCTCACCCTAATGAAGATGGGTTGCATGACGACCCCGAAGCCTTCCTCGCTCTTTTTGAGCAGGCAGCAGAGGCATGGGGTTGGCTGGTGGAACAGCCCGCGGCATGCCTCTGCCCCATGCTAATGGGCAAGGTGCAGCTGGCAGCACTACAGCTCCCTGCCGACAGCCGGCTGGTCTACGCTGACCTCCACAGGGCCGTCCTCCAATGTGTGGGGCGCACCCCGGAGCAGCAATGGCAGCACTTCTGCGTGCTGTGCCTGGAGGAAGTCGGCCAGCCGTTCGCATTTGGCCAGCAACTCCGGGACGCCTGCCAGCGGTGGCTGAGGGCTGACAACTGTGATGCCGAGGGAATCATCCACCTGGTGGCGCTGGAACAATTCATTGCCCGACTTCCGGAAGGAACAGTGGAGTGGGTCCAGTGCCATCGCCCGGCGTCACTGGATCAGGCCATCGAGCTGGCAGAGGACCATATGGCGGCTGTTCCGATGGCAGGACAGCATGTCTCCTCTTCTCCCCTCTCTTCGCTGTCTCTCTCCCTTTCTGTTTCTCATCCTTACCCCATTCCCCCACCGTAGAGGTGGGGGCCAGCTCCACCCCAGCCAGCCCGCCGCACCCACGATGCTCTACCGTTTCCTACTTCCGTGTCTGTGTCTTCCCCCCCCTCAGGTGAGTGAGCTCCGAAACACCAGTGCAGAGGGAGATCCTGGGCCAGTATGCTGGCACTGCAGGGAGCCGGGGCATCTCCAGCATCAGTGCTCGGTGATGGAGGTGGGTGCAGTGGTCCGGATCCCCGACACGCCAGGGACTACCCACAATCGGGCCGTAGCATATTGCATACTGGTGAGTATCCAAGGGGATACATATCAGGCTTTGGTGGACTCTGGCTGTAATCAGACCTCAATCCACCAAAGCCTGGTGCAAGACAAGGCATTGGGGAGAGCACAATTGGTGAAGGTGTTGTGTGTGCATGGGGATGTTCACAACTACCCTTTAGTGTCGGTCCATATTCTATTTCAAGGGGAGAAATTTAGAGTAAAGGTGGTGGTTAATCCTCGCCTTACCCCCTCAATAATTTTGGGGACTGATTGGCTGGGATTTAGGGAATTAATGTCACATTTAGTGAAGAGTGGGGCCTGCCATAATTTAGTGGGGGGAGGTCCCGGTGTGGCATTGGCAGGAGCAGCTGTCACAGAGCCGTCTACGTCATCACCATGTCAGAGTGAGGAGCAGCAGGCTCCTCCTCCCTCTCTCGGGGAATCCCTCGCGGATTTCCCGTTAGAGCAGTCGCAAGATGAGACTCTGCAGCATGCGTTTGACCAAGTGAGAGTAATCAATGTTCAAACTCTCCAACCAAATGCCACCCCATCCTTCCCCTATTTTTCCATTATTAAGGATAGGCTATACTGAGTGACGCAGGACACTCAGACTAAGGAACCGATAACACAGCTTTCAATCCCAAAGAGACACAGGGAATTTATATTCCAGGCCGCTCACTTTAATCCCATGGCCGGTTACTTGGGGCAGGATAAGACACTAGCCCGAATAATGGCCTGGTTCTATTGGCCAGGGATTCACGGCGATGTCCGTAGGTGGTGTATGGCGTGCTGCAAATGCCAGTTAGTAAATCCCATGGCCATTCCAAAAGCGCCTTTGCACCCTCTGCCATTAATCGAGACCCCATTCGAAAGAATTGGGATGGATCTCATCGGGCCATTAGATCGGTCATCACCAGGATATCACTTTATTTTAGTTCTGGTGGACTATGCAACGCGATATCCAGAAGCAGTGCCTCTTCGCAATATCTCAGCATGTAGTATTGCAGAAGCACTCTTCCACCTCATCTCCTGAGTTGGAATCCCCAAAGAGATTATGACTGATCAAGGCACTACTTTTGTCATGCACACTGCGTGAACTGTATGGGTTACTGGGAATTAAGCCTATCCACACCAGCGTTTATCACCCACAAATGGATGGCTTAGTTGAACGGTTCAATCGCACCCTCAAGAACATAATTCGGAAATTTGTCAGCGAGGACGCACGCAACTGGGATAAATGGCTCGAGCCCCTGTTATTCACAGTGTGAGAGGTCCCACAAGCCTCCACGGGGTTCTTCCCATTTGAATTATTATACTGGTATAAGCCGTGTGGCATTCTAGATGTGCTGCATGAAAATTGGGAGGAGGGACCTTCAACAAGTAAAAATGAAATTCAATACGTTATCGACCTGCGCGCCAAACTCCACACACTCACGCACCTAACCCAGGAGAATTTGCGGCAGGCTCAAGAACATCAAGTCCATCTGTACGACGGGCACATGCCTTAGGGAATACACACCAGGAGATAAAGTACTAGTGTTGTTCCCCACGTCAAGCTCCAAGTTGATCGCCAGGTGGCAAGGACCCTTTGAGGTCATACAGCGAGTCGGGGACGTCGATTATGAGGTGCAGTGAATGGACAGGGGTGGGGCATTACAGATTTACCACCTCAATCTGTTAAAACTTTGGAATGAGGAGGTCCCCGTGGCATTGGTGTCGGTGGTTCCAGAGAAGGTGGATCTGGGGCCAGAGGTTCAAAAAGGAAAATTGACATCGCCCACCGCTCCGGTACCCTGTGCAGACCACCTCTCCCTGACCCAACTCATGGAGGTCGCCCAGTTGCAGACAGAATTTTCTGACATATTCTCGCCCCTCCCCAGCCACACCCACCTCATAGAACACCACATTGAGACACCTCATAGAACACCAGGTGTGTCCCCAAATCAATAAGACAGCAGTGAATCCGGCCTGCCCGAGGCCCAAGACCAAAAAGTGGGTGAGACAGTTCCTGGGGCTGGCTGGCTACTATCGTAAGTTTATACCTAATTATTCGGACATCACCAGCCCGCTGACTGCTCTCACTAAAAAGGGGGCACCAGATCCAGTCCAGTGGATGGAGCAATGCCAGCGGGCTTTCTCTGAGGTAAAGGCTGCACTGTGTGGGGGGCCACTGTTACACTCCCCTGACTTTTCTCTCCCCTTTGTTTTGCAGACGGATGCGTCAGACAGAGGGCTGGGGGCTATTCTGTCCCAGGAAGTGGAGGGGGAGGACCATCCAGTGCTGTACATCAGCCGGAAGCTGTTGGTGCACGAGGGCCAGTACAGCACCATAGAAAAGGAACGTCTCACCATCAAGTGGGCGGTCCTTGCCCTCCACTATTATCTGGTGGGGCACCCTTTCACCCTCTGTTTGGACCACACGCCCCTGCAGTGGCACCACTGCATGAAGGATGCCAATGCGCGGATCACCCGTTGGTATCTGGCACTCCAGCCATTTAAGTTTGAGGTGGTCCACAGGCTGGGGGCACAGATGGTCATGGCAGATTTCCTCTCCCATCAAGGAGGGGGGAGTCAGCTGCAGGCCGGATGGCTCCCTGGCCTGAGTCAGGTGGTGGGGTATTTGGCAGCGGGGGCGTGGTCAAGTGTCGGTCTGTGAACAGAGGGCGGAGTCAGGGAAGGTAAGTGGCAGAATCACTGCACCTGATGTGAATTAACCTGTGTTTGTGTGTCTTCCCCAGTGACCACGCCCTATAAAAGGAAAGAGAGAGCAGAGGAAGGGAGCTCTCTTCCGACCAGAATGCATGTGTGTGTGCATGTGAGAGAGTGAATGAGCTGAAAAGCCACATATACAGTAAAAAATAAAAGTTTCTGAGAACTCAGTTCTGGCCTGCTGTGCTTCTGTGCTCCACCCACCTGCTCTGGTTCTACAGTGGGTTTAATGAAGCATGCTGAACCAGTTGTGATATCACCCAAGTCAGATTTTAGACCTAGACAGACACAGTACCCACTAAAGCCAGAGGCCATAGAAGGCATTAGGCCTGTCTTTGAGTCTCTGTTGCAGGCAGGAGTAATTGTCCCTTGCCCCGACTCACCAGTGTGCACTCCTATATTTCCTGTAAAGAAAGCCAGAAAACCTCCCCAACCTGATGAGTGGCGTTTTGTACAAGACTTACAAGCAGTGAATGCAGCTATCAGAGAGTGTGCACCAGATGTTCTGAACCCATACACCATTCTGGGTCAAGTGCCACCTGATAGTAGATGGTTTTCAGTAGTGGACCTAGGGAATGCATTCTTCACACCTTTGGCGTGGACCTTGAAGCAGAAAAGGCCTTCCAGGATTTGAAACTAGCACTGCAAACTGCCCCAATAGGTCTGCCAGACCCACTCAAACCTTTTGTTCAAACTGTTGATGAAAAGAATGGCTGTATGACCTCTGTTCTTTTGCAGAAACATGGAGACAGACTTAGGCCAGTAGCCTACTTCTCTGGGAAACTGGACCTCATGGCAGCAGGTCTTCCCCTCTGTCTCAGAGCTGTAGCAGCAGCTGAAAAGGCTATAGTGGCCTCCCAAGATCTGGTAGGGTACTCTAAATCAACCCTTTTGGTCCCACATGCAGTCTCCATGCTTCTACTAGAACAGAAAACTTCACACTTCACACATATCGGTGGCAAAGATATAACATGGTCCTGCTTGACATGCCAAGCACAACAGTAAAATGTTGTACTGTCCTTAAGCCCACTATTTTGCTCCCTACAGAGGACAGTGAACCACATTACTGCATGGCACTGGCTAACCAATTATGTTCCCCTAGGTTGGACCTTAAGGATGAACCACTCACGAATCCAGACATGATTCTGTATGTGGATGGGTCAGCATCACGACACCCAGAAACAGGTAAAAATCAAGTGGGCTATGCTGTAGTTTCAGACAAATAATTAATCACAGCGGGAGCATTACCTAGTCATTTGTCAGCTCAAGTAGCAGAGCTATATGCCTTGACAGAAGCATGTAAACATGCAACAGGTAAATTGGCCACTATCTACATAGACCACAGATATGCCTTTGGTGTAGTACATGACTTTGGCACAATCTGGAAACATAGAAATTTCCTGACCAGCTCAGGCACATACATGGCCCACCACAAGCTTGTTTCTGATCTGCTGAATGCTGTCCTACTCCCATCTGCTCTTGCTATATGCAATTGTGATGCACATACTAACAAATCTGATCCAGTCTCTCTAGGTAATGCATGAACTGATGCAGAGGCAAAACAGGCAGCCACAAGAACCCCAACTTCATTATTGCTTTCAACTAACCCTTCTACACCTCCCTTACAGGTTTCTGAGCTCCAGCAGCAGGCCACAGCAGAGGAGAAGGTTGCATGGTGGAAAGAAGGATGTAGTATTAAAGATGGGGTCTGGGCAAACCCAGATGGTCGACCTTGTCTTCCCAAATACATGTTTCCATATTACACTAAGTTGACACATGGGAAAAACCATGTGTCAAAAGGGGGAATGATGGCAGCAGTAACCTCCTAATTATTCTCAAAATTTTTGTCAAAAATGTCTTGGATGTGTGCAACACAATGTAGGACGAGGGCTAAAATTAGAGCAGGCTGCACATCCAACCCCAAATAGCCCCTTTGACCATCTACAAATAGACTTCATTGAACTCTCACCTAGTGAGGAGAAAAGGTATTGCTTGGTGATGGTTGATATGTTCTCCAAATGGATAGAAGTTTTCCCTACAGCAAAACAGGACTCTGATACGGTGGCCAATGCCCTCCTATGTAAGAAATATAATTCCCTGAAGGGGCATTCCAAGGAAGATTTCCAGTGATAATGGCACACCATTTATAAGCCAGGTGTTAAGACAGCTGAGTAAGTCTCTGGGAATAGACTTAAGACAACATTGGGCATACCATCCTGCTAGTGGAGGAGTGGTAGAAAGGAAGAATGGGGCATTGAAGAATAAACTGAGCAAATGCTGTGCTGAAACAGGACAAGGGTGGACAAAGGTCCTACCCATAGTATTAATGCAGATGAGAATGAAAGAAAGACCAAAGCATGGTTTGAGCTCCTTTGAGATATTGTTTGGAAGACCCCCAAACACAGGAATAGGTCCCATTACACCAGGATGCCCTGACATGTCCTTATGTGATGATGTGATGTTGAATTACTGTGCAACCCTCTCTTCTGCTCTGAATAATTTTCACAAACAGGTGAGATCAGCTTTACCGGTCCTGGGGCTGGGACCACTGCATATCTGAAACCTGGTGACTGGGTTGTGATAAAGGACTTCAGAAGGACAAAGTGGAACATGCCCAGGTGGACGGGACCAACCCAAGTGCTGCTCACCACACAGTCAGCTGTAAAGGTGGACAACAGAGCCACGTGGGTAAACACCAGCCACTGCAGAAGAGTACCTGAACCAAAGGATAAGCTGTACAAGGAGGGCCTGGTACAGGAAGGAGTTTAAGACAGCATTCAAGAAGCCCTCAGGGGGCCTCGTCACACCGTGAGTGGACACTCTGCTATCAAGAGGCCCTTGGGGGGACCAACGAACACGAGCAACAACACATTGACATACACAGCCACATGACAGACTGTGCATTCCATCACATTCTTCATTCTGTATCTACAGTAATTGTGAACCTCATACATGGTATAAGCAGTATTTGGTAGTTTGTCCAGTGACCGAGATTAATACACGTATTACAAGAGCAGTGTCTGACACCACAGGTACTCTGGGTGGCAGACTTCTCAGCTGGAAAGATAAGATAGAAAGAGATCAAACTGTTAACTGGGTTCATGACATATTGACTGATAATACAAATCCCATGGTGGTAGCTGAAAGAATATATTCTGACTACACATACGCTAGTATGGAGGGGGGCACAGTGGTGTAGTGGTTAGCACGGTCGCCTCACGGCAAGAAGGTTCCAGGTTCGAACCCAGCAGCTGGCGAGGGCCAGTGAGTGTGGAGTTTGCATGTTCTCCCCATGTCTGCGTGGGTTTCCCCCACAATCCAAAGACATGCAGTTAGGTTGACGTGGGGCAGCCTTGGGCTGAGGTGCCCTTGAGCAAGTACCTGACCCCTGACTGCTTCTTGGGCTCTCTGGTGTGGCTGCCCATTGCTTTGAGTGTGTGCATGTGGTCACTGCTTCAGATGGGTTAAATGCAGAGGATGAATTTTATGGTGCTTGAAGTGTGCATGTGACGAATAAAGGTTTCTCTCTATCTCTAGCGTACAATACCTACAGTAGCTGATTTAGGTGATGGGACCAAGTTCCTTAGGCGTATAGACTGCTATAGAAAACACCACATAGTTCGTTGACTGACTATTGCCACAGACTGGACAGTAACCAGTAGGTGAACTCTGTCTGACAGGATTATAGATTTAATGTTATCATTTACATGATAAAAGGGGGAATTGTAGAGTAAATTTTGTCATACTATTTTGTAATTTTCCTTTTCTCTGAGTGTTGCCTCTTCAAGGACTAACGACTTCAAACATTCTGCACAGAAACATATTCATCTCATCATGCTCATTACATGTGTAGCAGACGTGCATCACAGATGTGCATACCAGCCAGTGATTAGAGAAGGTCCAATCAGCTTTAGAGCTGATCACACTCCCGGAGTGTGATCAGGGCATGCAATTGCAATAGATGTAATGCAATAGATGTCTCCTTTTTATCTAGTAAAGAGTATATGTAGATTTGAGAACAAAGGGATGGTATAAGTGGTGTGCCGAACCCTCATCACTTGTCCATTTCTGCAAGAAACCTCCTTTCTCCTGCAAAAGGATGATACTGGTGTTGGTGTTTGTCATTTTTCCAGGACAGTCCCCAAACCCATCACAGGTGCCATACACAGACATGTATACAGGGTATGAGTACTCAGCAACAGATAAACATTGCTTAGTGTACCACCACATGTAGGGACTGCTCAGGCAGCATACTGTTTCTTAAGGGCCTGGCTACACAGGAAGGAACCACACTTCTACAAAGAGACACTAAAAGTTAAATACTGTCTCTCTACATCTGTGAGTTCTCAAGTTTTTGTGACACTTTTAATTGTCCTGAAAGTTATTCTGTTTTAACATTTATTTTACTTTTAAAATTTGAGGCAATATATAATGTGTATGTGACCATTGTCTTAAGTTATATTTCAAAAGTTATTTAAAAAGCTACTTAATTTTACATTAACATCTATTTGCAATCTGTTTGTTGCAAGAAATGTGAAATAAAAACACACTAAAAAAATTAACTTTGTGTTTATCCATGACAATTGCATGATAAATATGTAACAAGTGGAGAGTGTAATGTTAAGATTTTGATTAACATTCTCTAAATAGCTGTATATGCAAAGAGATCTAGCCAATGCATGCATTTAAAACAGTGGTCTACACAGGAAAATTTGTTTTCAAAAACTCAGTTCAAGCAAGCCTGATTTTCTGACCATCGGAACACTCGGATGCATTGTATGAATGGACACCTGGCTGTGGTAGGTGCCATTCCAAAACTGCTGCTTCCTCTGTCCAGGCAGGATTGATGAACTTGATCACTTTCACAGAAATTGTGCAATGCACAACAGGTGGCTATTACAAGGGATGTAAAATGTGTCGTGGAAATCACTTCTCTTGAGCAACACTCTCCAGCATGACTTAAACCTACCAAAAGCTATCTTGACTGTCGTCCTCGCAGAACTTAAATAGACAAATGATTCCTGCTCAGGAGTTATATGGGCAATGAATGTAGCCTTTAATAAGTCAGTCCATAAGTGGGTAAGCTGGATCTCCTAGTAGGAAAAGGTTGATAAATTTCTATGGGTTCCCAAGAGTAAAGAGACAGGAAGAAGGCAATAGCATAGTGTGCTTTCACCCAAACTACTAGAAGTACAAATAAAGTGTTTGTGTGTGTGTGTCATCTGTGCGATTATAATATTTGGTTTTAGTTTGAGAATATGCAATATCTGGTGGGAGTCTGTGCAATGTATTAACATTATGACTTTGTCCAAGAATGAGGGGTGTGTGTGTGTTTGACTGAGAGAGACCTGTGTGGGTGTGTGTTCTACTGAATACTAACTAGTTTGCTTGTACAATAAATGTCCTGGACACTGTATATATGTGTACTGTGGCACCACTTCATGTTTCTCTTGAATGCCCAAGAAAGAAATAGTATTGCAGTTGAAATGTCATTTTCTTAACATTTGTGGGGAGGATGGACGAGCCTTTGGTAACAGATGTGCCTGGCCAAATAATGCCAATTGTCTGAGGATGTTTGCCTCATGAATACATCCTGGGAATTTGCAGTTGATATTCCTACGTAAACCAAAAAAATAATCATATAACCACAGTGTAAACATTCATGAGGCTGTACAAACTTTGCCACATCACAAACACACACCCACAAAAATGTATTTTACCAACTCACTGATGCATACTACCCACAATGGCTTGAAATACATAGGAAGGCCATCCTTTGCAATTAACAAATACTTAATACCTGTCACTTGGTGGCAAAACTGGAATACTAGTTCCGTTGATGCATTCAGTGATCTGAGGAATGTTGAACTTCTCTTCAAATTGGTGTGCGATAGCACAAGCTTCCTCTGCTGTAGGCACCTTAATGAGGCTGTATACAACAGAGGACACCATTATCTTGCAGAAGGAGTACACAATCTTTGTCAAGGTGGACTTATGAACACCAAACTGATTGGCAACAACTCTGTATTCTACACAACTAGTAAGTTTGTACACAAAATCAACCCTCATTTGCAGTGATATTGGTGCTCAAACAGTCATGTCCTGGGGGCTCAAAACTCATTCAATTAATCCAGATAATTTATCGAATTACCTGTGCATCATCTGAAAATTCTTCCTCTGCTCGCCATCAAATTCTTTCTAAACCACTCTCTCCCACCAATCTTTACTTCTGACCCACCTCCAACATGGACAGGGAGCCCTGGGTAGTAGAGAGGGCACAAAGTGAAGCAAAGCAGAGGTTGTGTTGCTGATACACTCCAAGACCATACAACAGTGTCATCTGCCTTCAGATAACACCATAACCACAATGGATAGGGTGCATCTCATTTGTTAAAAAAAGTAAAGCATACAGCCAGTACAAAAGGTACAGAGCTGTCAAGCTGTCCAATTCACTGCTCAACATGGTACCAAGTTGCCACCAGCTAGATTGGTTGTGAGTTGTTTTGGTCTGTGACATAATAGGTCAACTGGAAAAAGCCCAATACTAACAAACTGACAGAGGCAGTATCACCACCCATCATGGTGGAGTCTGGCATACTTTAGTCATTAAATTGATTCCCCTCTCATGCTTGTATACTGGGACAAAGAGGGTAGTCCAATTAAATGGCCTAGTCAAGCTTTAACCATAATCATAACCATATAACCATAACCATAGCTTGACTTAACTCTGCATGTAAATGGACTGACTATTCATTTCCAGGATAAAAAGCAAAGTGTGGAGACGGTGTCTAGCCTGAGCCTCACCCATCCACTTATCCTGGGGACAGGTTGGCCAGGGTTTAGTACAGGAATATAACAGTTAGTAGTGGATGGGTCCTGCATTAACACGCAACAAGGGAATCCCATGGCAATGTTGGCTGGGGAGGCAGTCCCAGGGCCACCTGCATCAGCTCCGTATCATGAGGACACAGAGAGGGGGGAGCACCACCCTTCCTCTCTGTTTGGGGAATCCCATAAATTTCCCACAAGAGCAAATGTGAGATGAGACTCTGAGGCACATTTTTGACCAAGTGAGAGTAATTGATGGCCAAAACCTCCAGCCTAATGTTGCACTTTCCTTTCTGTATTTTTCTACTATTAAGGATAGGTTAAATTGAGTGACAGGACACTCAGACTAAGGAAGCAACAACCAGTTGTTGGTCCCAAAGAGCTGTAGGGAACTTTTATTCCATGTGGCTCATCATAATCCTATGGCTGGGCATTTAGGTCAGGACAAAACATGAAATCATCTCATGGCCCACTTCTATTGGCCAGGGAATCGCGCCAATGTCTTCAGGTGATGTGCAGCTTGTTGCAAATGCCAGCAGGTAAACCCAGCAGCCACACCAAAGGTGCTGTTGCACCAATTACCATTAATCAAGATCCCCTTCAAAAGTATTGGGATGGATCTCTCAGGCCATTTGATTGATATGCACAAGGGTATCGCTTTGTATTAGTCATAGTGGATTATGCAATGCAATACCCGGAATCAGTGCCTCTTCACAATATCTCTACATGTAGTGTTATGGAGGCAACATTTTGCATTATCTCCCGAGTCAGGATTCTGAAAAAAATCCTAACTGATCAAGGCATTATGTTCATGTCACGAACACTGTGTGAACTGTACAAATTATTAGGGATTAAATTTTCGGGGTTTACTATCTGCAGGCAGACAGACTGGTTGAACAATTTAATCAAATGCTTAAAAATATGATAAGTTTGTTCATAGGGATGCTAAAAACTGGGATAAGTGACTAGACCCTCTGCTGTTCACAGTGCGTGAGGTCACACAAGCCTCCACTGAGGTTTCCCCATTTGAATTGTTATATGGGTGCAAGCCCCGTGGCATATTGTATGTCATAAGAGAAAACTGGGAGGAGGGACCTTCACAAAGCAAAAATGAAATTCAGTACATTCTTGACCTGAGAGCAAAACTCCATGCACCAACTCACATAACCCAGGAGAATTTGCTACAGACACAAGAACGCTAATCCCACCTGTACAACGGGGGAGCACAGCGAAGGGAATTTGCACCAGGAGATAAAGTATTCATTTTACTATCCATGTCATGCTTAATATTGCTTGCCAAGTGACAAATGAGGTTACACAGTGAATTGGGAAAGTCAATTTTATATATATATATATATATATATATATAATTATCTCTAGCCGCTTTATCCTTCTACAGGGTCGCAGGCAAGCTGGAGCCTATCTCAGCTGACTTCGGGCAAAAGGCGGGGTACACCCTGGACAAGTCGCCAGGTCATCACAGGGCTGACACATAGACACAGACAACCATTCACACCTACGGTCAATTTAGAGTCACCAGTTAACCTAACCTGCATGTCTTTGGACTGTGGGGGAAACCAAAGCACCCAGAGGAAACCCACACAGACACGGGGAGAACATGCAAACTCCACACAGAAAGGCCCTCGCCGGCCCCGGGGCTCAAACCCAGGACCTTCTTGCTGTGAGGCAACAGCGCTAACCACTACACCACCGTGCCACCTATAAAATTGACTTTCCCAATTCACTGTGTAACCTCATATGGCTCTTGTCACTTGGCAAGTAATATTAAGCATGACATATATATATATATATATATATATATATATATATATATATATAAATAACAACTCTGCAGAAGTCTTAAACACATGGAAAGAAATGCTGTGGACCAAAAATGACTTAAAAATAATGAAATTCAATGTTTCAACATTAAAAAATAAGTAGTAGTGAGCCATAATAAATGAAACAAAGTCAATATTTGGTGTGAGACGACACTTTGTTTCAAAAAATATTAGTCTCAGTAACAATTAGTGTAGTTTTATAAGGAAATGAGCTGGAGGTTTTACTGAGCATCTTGCAGAACCAGCCACAGGTCTTCTGAACACTTTGACTGTCACACTTGCTTCTTAATTTTGCAGCAAAACCCAGTAGCCTTCATTATGTTTTCTTCTTTAATCTGAAAAGTGGCCTCTTTTGCTACTCAGATACAGACTTTTTCCAAAATGATTTTAATTAAAAATGTATGCTCTTGTATCTATCTATAGTCTTCTTTCTTTCTTATTATCTATCTATCTATCTATCTATCATCTATCTATCTATCTATCTTTTTCTTTTATAAAAATGGTTCATTGATCACAAAATCAAGCTTCTGCCATGGCCATCTCCCTAACATGAAACCCCATAGGTGGGTTGCACCCAACGTCACATCCGCCTCATTAGATATGCAAGATATGAAGTGGCAGTCAGCTAAGCTCACTGTTCATAAAGCATTACTATTGCTGGGGCACTTTGCTAGTCATTTAAATGCCCTATGCTTGCATGCTTTTGGGCTCTTCAAATCAAACAAGCCTGTGAAACTTATAAAACTTTCTTCTGGGGTCTCCATGAAGTGATAAAGGGTGAAAGATCAAAGGATTTTACCAAAAGATGATGAGAAAGGTGACTCTTGAACCTTTTGCTGTGATGGAAGGGAGCTGAGTCAAAGAAAGCTCAAGTTTGCAGTGATCATTTTGGGAAAGGTTGGTAAATTCCTCTGATTTATTTTGTTTGGATTTGCAAATGACTTCTCACATTTTCTGTTATTTTGTGATGTTTTGAAGTTCAGGACATGATTAAGTCCTCAAATGTGCTTTTGTTTACTGTTTGTGGTTGTCATATTGTAAACTAAGGTGTATGTTTTTACTTTATTTATAAGGATGTCCAAGCAATCTTTACAAGGACAATGATGTAGATTGGGTTCCTATACTGAATTAGATAGATAGGATAATCAAGATGATCCACATAAACACCAAAGCAGAGCTTGCAGCTTAACAGCATGAAACTGCTTACCCGGCCATGCAGTGAAAGTGAGCCATGATAACTTCCCCATCCTGCTTCACCAATACCCAGGTCTTTAAAGGTGTTTCTGTGGATCTTTGTGAATGATTGACCTGGAAAACAAGAGCAGGGAGAAGTGAGAATCAAGTGGGTGTGGTTTGTTCACACCGGATACTAAAAGTTGTAGCGTCCTACCAACCATTACAAAGATGTGTACAAAAAGCCCCGAAATGCCTACTTACTTAGGCATAAATGATACAGAATTTATATTGTAGTGTTTTGTTCCCCAGATCTTTAACCCAGCTATATAAAAAAAAAAAAGTTGTACACCTCCATTCTCTCCCAGGCATTCATCGGCTTGTCCATGTCAAATGACGTCTACATCTCCAGGTAGTTTGAGATGTCAGAGAACTGAACAGATGGATAATTTTCCAACTCATAAGAAATATCTTTCTTTGCTAACATGTAAGGATCTATCGCAATTCAAAGAGCAACTTTCTGAAGGTATCTTCCCATGCATTGGCCTCTACACTGCAAAAATATTCACAGACAGTTTCACAAGCTCTTTGCATAATGGCAGCCAAATTGGTTTGCCTGACCACCATTTCATTGACTGGAAGTAACCTTGCAAGCAAAAGTCATGGGACTGAATACAACCTATTAAAAACCTCTGGCGTGATTTGGAGAGGAGAGTGCAAAAGAGAGGGCTGAGGACCCTGGATGATCTGGAGAGAGTGTAAAGAGGAATAATCTCAGATGCCCTGCTCTGTATTCTCCAAACATATAAAATATTATTGAAGACTCATTGCTGTTTTATTAGCAAAGGGATATTTTACAAAATATCAAATGCAGGGGGACCAGTAATTGTAACATCTTATTTGTTGAAAATAATTATTTCTTGATGAGGGATTTGTTTTTCTCTGAATAAATTTATTTCAATTAAAGTTGGACTTTTTTCTTTTGTTTTTTTTTAGTGTGAGATGAAGCTACTGCACCTCAAGATCTGTTTTTTCCCCCTCACCCTTTTTACTAATCTTTCTAAGGGGTGCCAAATATTGTGCATGTTGGGAGAGGACAGCCCCAACACCAACATCCATCAATTATAAACTGAGCCACTGGATTGCATAAACACCACCCTCATTGGACTCATCTCTGATGAGGAGGAGTCTGCCTACAGGTGGGAGATTGACCATCTGATGTCTTGGTGCAGGCAAAACTTAGAGCTCAATGCTCTCAAGAGAGTGGAGATGATTGTAGACTTGAAGAGGAGCTCTGCCACACCCTCCCCATCACCCTGTTTGACTCCCCAGTAACCTCTGTGGAGTATTTCTGCTTCCTGGGCACTATAATCAACTAGGACCTTAAAGCAGATATGCAGAACCTTTATTTTTAAATAAATTTCTGAGTGGATAGTATCTCCATCCTTGACTCTTGTATGCTGTATAAATGGGAATAAAAAATATATATAACTGAGAGTTAAAATCAACCGCAAAGTTGGCATTCCAGCTGCCCTGCTGAGCCAGCCAGCCCTGAATGTGTGACGTCACAACGGTAACTGGTTTTAAGGCTGAGGCTTTTGACAGCTATAGACCAAAGTCATATAAATAGAAATTTATGGTGAACATAAGAAATACTGTTACCAACTTGCTCAACTAAGACTGACTTGACTTCATTGATTGTGGGTTGACTCTCATTAAAACAGGATAGTGTTATAACTTATGCAACATACATGTACATGCATGCATTTTCACTGATAAAATGTCAAAGGATAATTAAATAATCAGATGAACTGAGACAATCACATTCTGAAGCAAATTAAATAATCTTATACCAGTAACTTAAACACACAATACAAGCGGCGGCACGGTGGTGTAGTGGTTAGCACGGTTGCCTCACAGCAAGAAGGTTCCGGGTTCGAGCCCAGCGGCCGGTGAGGGCCTTTCTGTGTGGAGTTTGCATGTTCTCCCCATGTCTGTGTGGGTTTCCTCTGGGTGCTTTGGTTTCCCCCACAATCCAAAGACATGCAGTTAGGTTGATGTGGGGTGCCCTTGAGCAAGGTATCTGACTGCTCCCTGGATGATCTGGTGTGGCTGCCCACTGTTCTGAGTGTGTGCATGTGTTCACTGCTTCAGATGGGTTAAATGCAGAGGATGAATTTCACTGTGCTTGAAGTGTGCATATGATGAATAAAGGTTTGGAAGTTAGTTCAAGTTAAGTGTATTAATCTAAATGCAGGTAAACATTTTTTTTTAATCCAAATGAGTGTCAGAGCTTACCCGTCTGTGTTCTCACTTCTTGAAGGCCAATCTTGTGGCTAATTGTTTTGAAACAATCTGACTTTCAGTTACTTGTTCAGGTCTCCATTCATTCACTTCTTCCACATAAGGGCAAGATGGCAACAATATCCAGCAGAGAAATCAGATAGCTGCTCCACTCATTCTCCATTTTCTCCATACTGAGTAGTCTGCCATTACTGCTCAGCTCAGGCAATTACTAAAACCCGGGACTGGACAAGACATCACTGGTTTTAGCAACAACCATTGGGAGGTCACTGCCTGAGTGATATGTCACATCCCGTTCTGTCCCGGGTTT
The DNA here is from genome assembly GCF_027579695.1 of Neoarius graeffei. Classification (NCBI taxonomy): domain Eukaryota; kingdom Metazoa; phylum Chordata; class Actinopteri; order Siluriformes; family Ariidae; genus Neoarius; species Neoarius graeffei. The sequence goes on from NC_083574.1 coordinate 64,158,066, forward strand.
TACTAACAACCCTTGGCTCACACTCTGGGAGAATTGGTGCAACTGAACTTACTTTCCTTTTTAAAAATAATAAATAAATAAATAAATAAATACTTTCCTTTTCTTGTAGTTTTATTTAATTGTTGATACTGCACCCTCTTTTAATACAGGCTTATAGCCAATGCTCCTCAATAGATCAGAGGTCTCATACAAGTCTTCAGTAAAATGTGCAGAGCAGAGGAGAAACCACTTTGTAGGCACCCAACATGTCCATGAACTTCTTGCAAAACGCATCCAAATCTTTACAGTTTGAACATTCTTCGGCCATGAATGCAACATAAATCCACCTTCTGTTGTGTTGCCACACCCGCCAGCAACACATCTACATGGCATGGCAATAAATTAGCTCAAAATGGAGGATTAGAGTTGCAGTCAACTCTGCATTTTAGTATAGCAGAAATGGTGATGAGACCGATAGACTTCCTGCTGTGACGTTATGGATGTCAAGGTCATTCACTCAGACCGGTACCTATATGAATGACTTTAATCATAAAAATTACTATATTAGATTTATTGTACCTGGCGACTTGTCCAGAGTGTACCCCACCTCTCACCCACAGTCAGCTGGGATAGGCTCCAGCTTGCCTACGACCCTGTAGGACAGGATAAGCGGCTACAGATGATGGATGGATGGATGGATGGATGGATGGATGGATAGATTTATTGTTAAAGCTAAAACTATTCCTGTGCCATTCTTGAGGTCTTAAGGCATTTATAAATGAAAGTGAGGCCATGGTTCTCTGTATCTGCTTTAAGTGGGAGATGTATGACTGCTCTCTCACCAAGAAAGCACAGCAGAGCATATACTTCCTGTGGCAGTTAAAGAAGTTCAATCTGCCAAACACAATGATGGTGCACTTCTGCACCACCATCATTGAGTCCATCCTCACCTCCATCACCATCAGGTACACTGCTGCCACTGCCAGGTACAAGGGCAGACTGCAGCTCATCATCCACTCTGCTGAGAGGACTGCAACCTTCCATCTCTTCAGGACCTGTATGAGTCCAGGACCCTGAAGAGAGCAGAAAGGATCGTGGCTGACTCCTCTCACCCCATACACAAACTTTTTGTGAACCACTCCCGTCTGGTAGGAGGTTGCAATCCATTAGAAACAAAACCTCATGCCATAAGGCCAGCTTTTTCCCCACTGCAGCTGGCCTCATCAATAAGGTCAGAGACCCCCACTGACTCCAACCTCACACTTCCAATCTGTAACACTAATGCACTTTGTCTCTGAACTGCATTTTTGCACATTTCAAGGCCATGTCATACATCTTCATTCTGTGAACGTTATTGCACATTTTAGCTCACACTGTACAGCTTGGTTATTGACTTGCCCACTACACATATTCTCTTCCTTTCATGCACTCTTATCATGTCTCTTCTCCATCATCACCATGTGACCTATTTTTTGCACATTCCAGACATACTGTACAGCTTGGACAATAACTCATGCACATTCCCCTTAAATATGTCCACTTTTCAATTTGTAAATTTCAGATTCTTCTGTTTCTTATTCTATGTATATAGCTACTTTTTACTTTTTTGTCTTTGCTAAATTCTTCTATCATAACTGTTCAATCACCAAAGCAAATTCCTTCCATGTGAGAACGTCCTTGCCAATAAACTTGATTCTGATGAGAAAAAAATAAACTCTATTATTTGTGACAACAATCACATTGCTTCTCGGCTGCAGTGCTTTCCGGGAAATGTAGTTGAAAATCTATTTGCACATTATTCTTTTATATTGAGTTATTGAGGAGGAAAGACTGCATTTCCTATAAATCTTGGCTCAGCCATTTCAGAGTAGCAGAAATTTGGGAAAATGAGAAGAATCCATGCGCTGAAAGTAATGAGCAGCTGCTCTTGCCCATTTATAAACAGCTAAAACAAAAAAGGACATGGATTAACAAACCTCTGTTTTATACATTCATCTATCATTGCAGGAACTGCGACAACCACGTGGTACTGCCTTACTGGCTGCAATGCATTCTGGGAAATATAGTCAAAAATCTCTGTGCTTTATTCTTTTATATTGCAAGATCAAGGAGGAGAGGCTGCATTTCCTACACATTTTGCTTAGCTGTGATGTAAGGGTTTTGCTGGGATTCAAACCTGGTTCGCTGGTGTGATAATCCAGCAAACCCCCACTAGGCCACCAGGGGAATGACTCAAGTGCAGAGGCGTGAGGCAGAAGTAGAAAAGTATCAAAAAGTTTATTTACAATATTTACAGTCCCAAAAAATATATAATCCAAAAAATGCTCAGAAGATGAAGGGAAAAATAAAATATCCAAAAGTTCAAAGTCAAATACAAAAGCCAAAAAACTAGAAAAGAAAAGGCAAAAATACCAACGCTCAGAAGATCCAAAAAACAGTAAATACAAAGTCCAAAAAGAAAAGCAAAGTGCAAAACCAAAAAGACAAAGGCAAGGACCACAGAACAGAGGTAACTGGAGCTAAACATAACAGCACAAAGACTCCGTGACAAGAGGACTGAACTCAGGGGTATAAATACACAAACTAATTAAGGACAGGGTGGGGCAGGAAACAGGCAATAAGACAAAAACAAAACACAGAACACAGTGGTGACCTCTAGAGGCCCAAAACAAACATTACCAGAAAAGGAAATAACAGTGGCCTCTAGAGGCCAAAACAGTCCCAGTCCTAACATGTGATAGGTGTGATGTTATTACTTTGCAAAGTGAAGCGATCCTTTTCCTTGACAAAACTAAGTTTTTCTAATTTTTATTCTCATTAATTTGTGCCTTGTTAGTCTCTGAATTTCTGAGGGTTTTTTTCTTAAAAATGACTTGATCATCTCACAGACTATATGAGTGTGGCAGTTTGTGTAGGTGGGTGGAGCACAGAAGGACGGCAGGCCAGAACTGAGTTCACAAAAACTCTTTTATTTAGCTTTTCAGCTTCTATTTCACTCTCACACACACTCAGACACACGCACACACATCAGTCATCTGGTTGGGGAGAGAGCTCCCTCTGCTCTCGCTCTCTCTCCTTAAATAGGGCGCGGTCACTAGGGAAGACACACAAACACATTAATTAACGTCAGGTGCAGTGATTCTGCCACATACCTTCCCTGACTCCGCCCTCTGGTCACAGACCGATGCTTGACCACGCCCCCTCTGCCACATACCCCCACCGCCCGAATCAGGCCGGGCAGCTGTCCGGCCTGCAGCCGACTCCCCCCCCCCCCTTGACGGGAGAGGAAGTCCGCCACGACCATCTGCACCCCCAGCCTGTGGATCACCTTGAAGTTAAAGGGTTGGAGTGCCAGATACCAACGGGTGATCTGCACGTTGGCATCCTTCATGTGGTGGATCCACTGAAGGGGCGCGTGGTCCGAACAGAGGGTGAAAGGGCATCCCAGCAGGTAGGAATGGAGGGCGATGACCACCCACTTGATTGCTAGGCACTCTTCTCAATGGTGCTGTAGTGCCCCTCACACACCGACAGCTTCCGACTGATATACAGCACTGGGCGATCCTCCCCCTCCACCTCCTGGGACAAAACAGCCCCCAGCCCTCTGTCCGACGCATCCATCTGTAACATAAAGGGGAGAGAAAAGTCAGGGGAGTGTAAAAGTGGCCCCCCACACAGTGCAGCCTTTACCTCAGAAAAAGCCCGCTGGCATTGCTCCATCCACTGGACCTGATCTGGTGCCCCCTTTTTAGTCAGATCAGTCAGCGGGCTGGTGACGTCCGAATAATTAGGTTTAAACCTACAATAATAGCCAGCCAGCCCCAGGAACTGTCTCACCCCCTTTTTGGTCTTGGGCCTCAGGCAGGCCACAATTGCTGCTGTCTTGTTAATTTGGGGACGCACCTGCCCATTGCCCAAGTGGAAGCCCAGATACCATACTTCCACCCGCCCAATCGCACACTTCTTTGGGTTGGCTGTGAGACCCGCTCGCCTCAGCGACCTAAGGACGGCCCTCAGATGTTCGAGGTGCCTCGGCCAGTCATTACTATAGATAATAATGTCGTCGAGGTAGGCAGCCGCATAGGTGGCGTGGGGGCAGAGGACCCTATCCATCAGCCGCTGAAATGTAGCGGGCACCCCAAACAGCCCAAAAGGAAGTGTGACAAATTGGTGTAAGCCGAATGGTGTGGAAAAGGTCGTTTTTTCTCGGGATAATGGAGTCAAGGGGATCTGCCAATAACCCTTTGTTAAATCCAGTGTTGAGTAAAAATGAGCCATGCCTAGCCGATCGAGCAACTCATCAATACGAGGCATTGGGTATGCGTCGAATTTAGACACCGTGTTGACTTTTCTATAGTCTACACAGAACCGGACCGACCCGTCGGCCTTGGGTACCAAGACCACCGGGCTGCTCCAGTCACTGTGGGACTCCTCGATGATGCCCATTTCAAGCATGGCCTCGAGTTCTTCCCGAACCACTTTTTTCTTGTGCTCGGGTAACCTGTAAGGGCGGCTACGCACTACCACCCCTGGGGGTGTCTCAATGTGGTGCTCTATGAGGTTGGTGTGGCCAGGCAGGGGCGAGAATACGTCCGAAAACTCGGTCTGCAACTGGGCAACCTCCGTGAGTTGGGTCGGGGAGAGGTGGTTTCCACAGGGGACCAGAGAGGTACGTGATGCCAATGTTCCCTTTTGAACCTCTGGACCCTGCTCCGCCTTCTCCGGAACCACCGACACCAATGCCACGGGGACCTCCTCATTCCAGAGTTTGAGTAGGTTAAGGTGGTAAATCTGTAGCGCCCCACCCCTATCCGTTCGCCTCACCTCATAGTCAACATCTCCGACTCACCGTGTGACCTCAAAGGGTCCTTGCCACTTGGCGACCAATTTGGAGCTCGATGTGGGCAATAGTACGAGTACTTTATCTCCCGGTGTGAACTCCCTAAGGCGCTTACCCTTGTTGTACAGGCTGGTTTGTCGTTCTTGGGCCTGCCGCAAATTCTCCTGAGTTAGGTGCATGAGTGTGTGGAGTTTTGCGCGCAGATCCATAACGTACTGAATTTCGTTTTTGCTCTGTGAAGGTCCCTCCTCCCAATTTTCCCGCAGTACATCTAAGATGCCGTGCGGCTTACGCCCATATAATAATTCAAACGGGGAGAACCCCGTGGAGGCTTGGGGGACCTCTCGCACTGCAAACAACAAGGGTTCGAGCCACTTATCCCAGTTACGTGCGTCCTCACTTACGAATTTTTTAATAATATTCTTGAGGGTGCGATTGAACCGTTCAACTAAACCGTCCGTCTGTGGGTGATAAACGCTGGTGCGGATCGATTTAATACCCAGTAGCCCATACAGTTCGCTCAGTGTTCGTGACATAAATGAGGTGCCTTGGTCAGTCAGAATCTCTTTCGGGATTCCAACCCGGGAGATGACGTGGAAGAGGGCCTCTGCAATACTGCGTGCTGAGATATTGCGAAGAGGCACTGCTTCCGGGTATCGCGTTGCATAGTCCACCAGAACTAATATAAAGCGGTACCGTCGTGCTGACCAATCCAATGGCCCGACGAGATCCATCCCAATTCTTTCGAACGGGGTCTCGATTAATGGTAGAGGGCGCAAAGGCGCTTTTGGAATGGGCACTGGATTTACTAACTGGCATTCGCGGCACGCCATACACCACCTATGGACATTGCCGCGAATCCCTGGCCAATAGAATCGGGCCATTATTTGAGCTAGTGTTTTATCCTGCCCTAAGTGTCCAGCCATGGGATTAAAGTGAGCCGCCTGGAATACCAATTCCCAGCGGCTCTTCGGAATCAAAAGCTGTGTGACTCGCTCTTTAGTCTGAGTGTCCTGCATCACTCGGTATAATCTATCCTTCATAATCGCGAAGTAGGGGAAGGACAGGGTGGCGTTTAGCTGGAGCATTTGACCATTGATTACTCTCACTTGGTCAAACACATGCTGCAGAGTCTCATCTCACGACTGCTCTAACGGGAAATCTGCGAGGGATTCCCCAATAGAGAGAGGAGGAGCCTGCTGCTCCTCACTCTGACGCGGAGCTGACATAGATGGCTCTGAGACAGCTGCTCCCGCCAAGGCGACACCAGGACCTCCCCCTGTTAAACTATGGCAGGACTCACTCTTCACTAAGTGTGTCATTAAATCCCGAAATCCCAGCCAATCAGTCCCCAAAATTATCGAGTGGGTAAGGCGAGGATTAACCGCCGCCTTCACTATAAATTTTTCCCCTCGAAAAAGAATATGGACTGACACTAGAGGGTAGTTGTGAACATCCCCGTGCACACACAACACCTTTACCAATTGTGCTCCCCCATATGCCTCGTCTTTCACCAGGCTTTGGTGGATTGAGGTCTGATTACAACCAGAATCCACCAATGCCTGATATGTATCCCCTTGGATACTCACCGGTATGCGATATGCTCCGGCCTGATCGAGGGCGGCTCCTGGCGCGTCGGGGATCCGAACCACCGTGCCCACCTCCATTACCGAGCACTGCTATTGGAGGTGGCCCGGCTCCCTGCAGCACCAGCAAACTGGCCCGGGCTTCTTCTCTGCACTAGTGCTCAGGGACTCACTCACCTGAGGGGGGGGAGAGACAGCCACAGAAGGGAGAAACGGGAGGGCACCGCGGGTGCGGCAGGCCGGCTGGGGTGGCGCCGGCCCCCGCCTCCGTGGTGGGGGAATGGGGCTAGGAGGAGACACAGTAGGAGAGAGAGAGAGAGAGAGAGAGAGAGAGAGGAGAGGAGAGAAGAGGTTGTCTGCTGTCTTGCTGTCGGGACAGCCACCAAATGGTCCTCCGCCAGCTCGATTGACTGATCCAGTGACGCCTGGCAGTGGCACTGGACCCACTCTGCGGTTCCTGCTGGTAAACGTGCGATGAACTGCTCCAGTACCACCTGGTCGATGAGTCCTTTGGCATTGCGGTTGTCGGCCCTCAACCACTGCCAGCAGGCGTCCTGGAGTTGCTGGCCAAACGCGAATGGCCGGCCGACTTCCTCCAAGCGCAAAGCGCGGAAGTGCTGACGTTGTTGCTCGGGGGTGCACCCCACCCGCTGGAGGACGGCCCGGCGAAGGTCCGTGTAGGCCAGCCAGCGGTTGGCATGGAGCTGTAGTGTGGCCAGCTGCACCTCTCCCGTTAGCAGGGGGAGGAGGTGCGCCGCACGCTGTTCCACCGGCCACCCCAAGGTCTCGGCTACCTGCTCAAAGAGCGTGAGGAAGGCCTCGGGGTCGTCCTGCGGGCCCATCTTCGTGATGGTGAGGGGGGACGGGCCCACACCGGTGGAGTTGGTGGACCCCGCCGATGCAAGGAGGTGCCGGAACGCCCGACGATCTTCCTGTTGCGCCAGCACCAGGGCCTCGAACCGTTGTTCTTGCTCCTTTCGGAGGGCAAGCAGCCCCTGGTGCTGGCTCTGTTGGGCCGTGGTGAGGGCGTGGATCAGGTCTGCAAAGGGGGAGGACTCCATGGGGCTGTTCTCTTCTGTGCTCATGCCCGGGTTTCAGCACCACTGTGACAGTTCGTGTAGGTAGGTGGAGCACAGAAGGACGGCAGGCCAGAACTGAGTTCACAAAAACTCTTTTATTTAGCTTTTCAGCTTCTATTTCACTCTCACACACACTCAGACACACACACACACATCAGTCGTCTGGTTGGGGAGAGAGCTCCCTCTGCTCTCACTCTCTCTCCTTAAATAGGGCGCTGTCACTAAGGAAGACACACAAACACATTAATTAATGTCAGGTGCAGTGATTCTGCCACTTACCTTCACTGACTCCGCCCTCCGGTCACAGACTGATGCTTAACCATGCCCCCACTGCCACAATGAGATTTTTCTTATAAAAATCCCAGAGCCACGAACACATCCTGGTCATCATGGACTTCAAGTGCAGACTGAAGACTCACCTCTTCAGGCTGCACCTCTCCCCTGTGTCAGTAATAGCACTGAAAACCTAAGTTTAGTGGGCGGCACGGTGGTGTAGTGGTTAGCGCTGTCGCCTCACAGCAAGAAGGTCCAAGTTCGAGCCCCATGGCCGGCGAGGGACTTTCTGTGCAGAGTGTGCATGTTCTCCCCATGTCTGCGTGGGTTTCCTCCAGGTGCTCCGGTTTCCCCCACAGTCCAAAGACATGCAGGTTAGGTTAACTAGTGACTCTAAATTGACCGTAGGTGTGAATGTGAATGGTTGTCTGTGTCTATGTGTCAGCCCTGTGATGACCTGATGACTTGTCCAGGGTGTACCCCGCCTTTCGCCCGTATTCAGCTGGGATAGGCTTCAGCTTGCCTGCGACCCTGTAGAACAGGATAAAGCAGCTAGAGATAATGAGATGAGATGAGACCTAAGTTTAGAGCAGCCTGCAAACATGGCCGCTCCAGACTAAACTTCCCAAGCACCACAGCCCCCCACATCTCTGGAATTCTAGGAAGTACACCTGTTTCCCATTTCCCCATAATTACTTCCCTATATCAACCCAGATTCACAAATGCTCACCACAAAGTATCAGTCTGTGTCCCTGTGCCTGATCATACTGAGCCTTCTGACTTTCTGCCTGACTTCTAGTGCTTTTGACTTTATGTTTATTTCAGAATACAATTTCTCGCCTACCCTTTGACATTCTGTTTGTGAATTGACCAACCCTTGCCCATCCCTGACTATATTTTCAGATTGCTGTATTGGATTTGGTTACCAGTGTGCGATGCACCTGCTCTCCCCTGCACTTGCATCTGTAGGTGCCTGCACCCTGACACCCTGCTTTCCTGTCCACTGTGTAACTGTATCAGTCTAGACCAACCCAGGCTGTGTACTGTCTAGCCTGGGGTTAGCCATTTTAGTTTTATTTTTCTCTACTTAGTTGTACTTTGTATGGTTGGTTTGTTTCCTTGGCTGTTTGTAAAATCTTGGTACTTCAGCAGAATATTACACTAAGTATTGTACTGTCACTTTTTCAGTTGGCACTTAAATTTTCTGGTCAAGAAGTTCAGCACTTCATGTACCTGACTTTTGCACTTGTTATATGTCACTCTGGATAAGAGTGTCTGCTAAATGCCATGTAATGTAATAATGGATTATGCCACCTGGTACCCCAAGGTGATGCCCCTGTAGAAGGCCACCTCCAAGTACATTGCCCAGGAGCTGGTTCTACTGTTTTCTTGAGTGGGCTTCCCAAGGACATCCTCACTGACTAGGGTACACCCTTTGTCTCCAAACTAATGGTGGATGTGTGTTAGATGTTGCAGGTTTGGTAGATTCACACATCAGTGTACCACCCCCAGACAAAAGGGCTGGTTGAGAGGTTCAACCAGACCCTGAAGCAAGTGCTGCAGTGAGTAGTGGAAAAAGACAACTGGAACTGGGGCCTACTTCTTCCCTACATCTTATTTGTCATCAGGGAAACACCCCAGGCATCCATGGGATTCACCCAGTTTGAACTGTTGTCAGGAAGGAAACCCCAAGGCCTTCTGGATGTAGCAAAGTAGGCCTGGGAGGAACAGCCCTCTCTATTCAGAACCACCATCAAGCACATCCAGGAAATGCAGGAGTGCATAGACAATGTGGCCTCCACCATGTGCCAACATATGTTCAACATATAGGCCAAGCAGAGTCACCACTACAACTACTCTGCACAGTCCCAGATGTTCCAGCCCAGTGACTGAGTCCTGTTACTCATCCCCACCATAAACTGCAAGTTCTTCGCACTGTGGCAGGGTCCCTTCAAGGTGGTTGAGCATGTTGGGCCAGTGAACAGCTGGGTAAGCACAAAGACACCCACTTATACCATGTTAACTTACTGAAACACTAGATTGAGCCCCTTCCTCTGCTCTCAGCCCATGCCCTTCTGTCCCCAGAGCCTTCAGGGTGTGCACTGGTCCAACTGGAAGAAGAACTCTCCAGCTGACAATGCCAGGAGCTGGAAGAACTGGTGGACCAGTGCGGACATGTTAGCAGCAGAACCAGGTGGGACCCACCTAATCCAGTATGACATCAAGAACTTCCCCCACTGTAGTGATCCACCAGCGCCCCTATCACATCCCAGAGGCCTGCTGTCATGCAACTGAGGAAGAAGTGGCACAAATGCTGTGGGAGGCGATCATCAAGGAGTCCACCAGCCCCTGGTCCAGCCCCATCATGGCAGTACCCAAGCCTGACAGAAGTATAAGAGTCTGCAATGACTTCTGGAAACTCAACATGGTCTCAGACTTCAACAACTATCCCCTGCCCAGAGTGGATGACTTTATTGACCAACTTGGGAGGGCCCACTTCATTTTCACCTTTGACCATACAAAGAATGTGGCGACTTGTCCAGAGTGTACCCTGCCTTTCACCCGTAGTCAGCGAGGATAGGCTCCAGCTTGCCTGTGACCCTGTAGAACAGGATAAAGCGGCTAGAGATAATGAGATGAGATGAGATGACCTCACAAAGGGCTACTGGCAAGTGGCTCTGATGCACCAGGCCCACCTGAAAACTGGCTTCACCACCACATCAGGTCACCAGCAGTCCTCCCCTTTGGCCTTCATGGGGTGCCAGCAACATTCCAGAGGGTCATGGACATGAAGCTGTGCCCAAACTAGGAGTTTGCCACCAAATACTTGGATGATATCATCCACTCGTCCACCTGGTTCAACCACCTGTTACAGCTAAAATCCATCCTAGGGGAGCTGAGGCAGGCTGGGTTCATTGAAAATCCCTGGAAGTGCCTTCTGGGGCTGACTGAAGCACAGTACCTGGGCTACCACATCAGCCAAGGGTTGCTGAAACCCCAGGTTTCTGTGCAGAAGTACCCCCAGCCCACCACCAAGTGGCAGGTATGTGCTTTTCTGGGGCTGCCTGGGTACTACCACAGATTTGTGCCGAACTTCTCCTCTGAGCCTCTCCCCTCTCATATCTCATCAAAAAGGGTGAGCCGGACAAAGTGCACTGGACCAAGAAAGCAGCACAGGCATTCCAGGCCCTGAAGAAAGCCCTCACCACTGCCCCTGTCCTCTGACACCTGGACTTCGACATCACCTTTGTCATCCAGATAGAAACCTCAGAGACAGGACTGGGTGCCATGCCTTTGCAGGTCATAGAGGATGAGGAGTATCCCATGCTGTACATCAGCTGCAAACTGCTGCCAGAGGAGAAGAACTATGCAGCTGTGGAGAGAGAACCCCTTGCCATCAAGTGGGCTGTAAGCAAGCTAAGGTATTACCTGACAGGTCGTCATTTCACCTTAATCACCGACCATGCACCACTCCAGTGGATCATGGCTACCAAAGATACCAATTGTGGGTGCAATTGGTCTTAAGTGATCAGTCTCATTAAATCAGTCTCATTAATAATACCATTAATTTTGGTGTTTAATAATAAATTACCAAACAGCTAAATTATGGTAAATGTGTCAGAAAACAGAATCCAGGGACACATGTCTGCCTGGGGGCATTTTGAGTTATTGACAGATTCAGAAAGTACAGTTTCTAAGCTTTCCAATGATGCCTTCCATGTGGAGATCTGACAATATTTGAAGAATGTGTGGCCTTTTGAAAGTGTATACCTCTTAAAACAGAAAAGGGAGAAAATCGCCCTCAAAGTTTTCCATCTCAGCTACTCTGGGTGTAGGGCGGGCACATAATGGTGCTCATTTGCATGATATTAAGGAAAGCTCTACCCCCTACTAGCTAGCACGATGCTACTTTCATGTAAACAAAGATCACCATGTCAATTTTCCTTCCATGCAAAGTATGCCCAAGACAATTATGAAGTACAAAAATAAGTCCTAAAGTATACTTTAATGTTTTGTGGTTGAAAAATTACACTGTAAGAAAGAAAGATAGCACAATGATGACACAACTAACACAACACTAGTTTCATGTAAAGCCTCGGTCACAACCAGCCGTACCGTGCTCCTACGGCCAGTCTACATGCAAAAAATGCAAGAAACACACGAGAGCGCGCGTGAAACGCACGAGAGCGCGCGTGTGACGTGCTGATTTTCGAGCCGCAGAGGTTCTTTGTCATGTCAAACAAATTCTACGGGCGCTTATGTTTTTTTTCAGGTTGCAAGACAAACTTACGGCCAACGCGCGTCTTTCTCTGTGAACAAAAAAAAAAAACGCGGCAATTTGGGAAACGCCAAAAATCACACAGCCAAAAAATCATACGTCCGGTTGTGACCTAGGCTTAACCAAACCACAACACTCTCCGTTACATGCAAAAATAACCACACAGCCTTAGATTAATAAACTTACCCCATCAGAAAGAGAAACGGCGCCTTGCACACACCAATGCCTCTGATGGAATGTAATCCTAGAACGGTCCGTGTATCATCCGATCATTCAAGTATTCCATTCAATCTGGAAAATGAGGTTGTGTTTTTTTTGCTAGAAATGGTTATCTCCGATGTAAATACCGAGTGTCTGTTTGCTTCACGGTGTTTCAGCTCCTCTGCGCTCTGTTTAACTTCCTCATTCCATAGTGAAATTACATGCCTGTATGCAGCTAAGTAGCCATGAGCTCAGCTCGTATCATACAGCTGATTCGGGAAAAAAAAAGACTTAAATCATCATGTGAATGGCCCATATGGTAATTTACCCACACCCCCCAGCAGGCTACAGTCCTGACAAAAATGAGACAATTTGCAACAAAAAATGTATGCTTTTCCAACAAAACAATCTATTATCTGAAATACTGATTGCATTCTTCAAGATCTCAACTTGCACATGATGGAAAAAAACGAAAATCACAAATTTCGAAAAAAAAAATGCTTCTTTTGCGATTATCTCGGATTCGTTTCGGCCGACATGTGTCTCTGGATTCAGTGAGGGGTCACATATTCCAAATTATTATGATCACTACTGATGCAGCAATAATGTATTACTTACCATATTACATAGACACTACAGCCAATAGCACTCATATACACTTGGGTCAAGGCAATTTGGAGTTCTTTGAGATTGTGTGACTTCAAGTATACAGTAGCAAAAACAGACAGGCACAGTTTAACAGAATAATTGAATTTATTATAACAATTATACTAAATGGGTAATAGCAGTTGAATACATTCAATATGGTCAGCAGCCAAACAGTGAGGTTGTGTGTGTGTGTGTGTGTGTGTGTGTGTGTGTGTGTGTGTGTGTGTGTGTGTGTGTGTGTGTGTGAGCGAGGGGAGCAAGAGAGAGAGAGAGAGAGAGAGGGAGGGGACAAAGAGAGTTTGAATGTGCTTGCAGGAGATGCGCGGTATGTAAATCAGATGTTGGAATGTTATCTTAGGTGTTGGGGGGAAGTGAAAATCACCTCGTGGTTTCTTGAGACAAAGGAATTTGTTGTGGTTGCTAATCCACTCCCTATAACATTACCAAATCCACTGAAATCTTGATGAGATCAAAATGTGTGTAATAATGAAATTAAAGGATGTTAGAGAAGCTAGCAAAGAGCATGCAACAGCCTAGCTATTAAACAATGGAGAGAACAATGCAGAACCACAATTATCAACTTGACACTCTAAGTGTCTCCAGTGTGCACAATTAAACAGTTTCTGAGTTTAAATTCACACTACTTCATAAAGCTAATTCCTAAGACTTGTTTGCCCACATGCCAGCCTTACTTCCAGTATCGATGTCTCTATGCAGGATATGCAGAGCTGTCCCGAAGTTTCGCGGAGTTTCACAGAAAGCTCATGGAGGCTTCTGTAAAAGGACAGAGAATTCTTGATCCGAAGCTTCGTCGTTCGTGAGGAAAAGTCTCTGACGATAATGTGCACAGCGATTAAGTCAGAAGGAATCCGGTCGCTTCTAACTTTTAATTAACTGCTTGGGCTGCAGTCGTAATGTTACTTATAATAAACAAATAAAACTGGTTGTAACTCAATTGAGTTAGATGGCGCAACTTAGGTGCTCTTTACCGTGGCCAGTGGTAAATACGAAAGCGCGCTGAGTCCTTTTTCTTGCAAGGCAGACGTCTTGATTTTGGATGTTCTGATGAGCAGGTATCTCTTTATGTCTGTATGATACGAAGTCCACAGAGCGAGAGAGACAGTGTTGAATGTGGCGGGGTCACTTATAGAGTTGGTCACGTGACGTGACGTAGGCGATCATGGCCGCCGTGACGTAGGTCATCGCGGAAGTTAGTTGATGGGATTTGTAGTTCTAGACGGGGGACTGTGGCTGTCCCTACACAATGTTACTCGCTGGTTCTTGTTGTTGCAGGACTTCTTTTCCACGTTCTGCATAGTGCTGGGACCCAGCATGGGAATGCCAATAGCCTCTCTAGGAGCTACAGCCTCTGGGCTGGGCCTTGGAGAACAGTAGGCTCAGAGCTTGGGGGGGGTTAATGTGATGGCAGCTGGTAGAAACTGCTGCCAAAGCAGCACACCACTCCTCACTCTATTGGTCCTATGGTGCTGAAAGGACAGCAGTGATTCAGCACCACTGTTTTGGATGGCCAAGAGCAGCATGGCTATGGGGTAGAGCCCACTGATCACAACACACAGCTGGAGCAGAATGATCAGTGCCATAATCAGTCCTCCTTGAACAGCCAGGGGAGTTTACAAAGACACCACTCAGTTCAGAGGTTAGTGAAGCCCACTCAATACTGCGCATCTCTCTCACCCCCCCTCCACTCAGGACACCTCGATGACGCTCAGGACAATGAGGAAGAAGTCAGAGAGACTTTTTTATTCTTCACCATCAGATCATCTCACCTGCATGACCTCTGGAGCTTCAAAGAAAGACACAGACACTGCCAGCATCCACCCATGACCCTGCTTCCAGCCAGCTCAGGCCCCCTGTCACCAACACTGATCACACTATTCACCTCCCCTGCACTACTCCACTCCTTTTTCATTAAAAATACATAAGAATTAACTCACTGTTTCCTGTGTTGTGTTTGTCCTGCTGGCAAAGCAAGCACTCACACTTGTTTTGAGCTATATATTGTACAACCCCGATTCCAAAAAAGTTGGGACAAAGTACAGATTGTAAATAAAAATGGAATGCAATAATTTACAAATCTCAAAAACTGATATTGTATTCACAATAGAACATAGACAACATATCAAATGTCGAAAGTGAGACATTTTGAAATTTCATGCCAAATATTGGCCCGTTTGAAATTTCATGACAGCAACACATCTCAGAAAAGTTGGGACAGGGGCAATAAGAGGCTGGAAAAGTTAAAGGTACAAAAAAGGAACAGCTGGAGGACCAAATTGCAACTCATTAGGTCAATTGGCAATAGGTCATTAACATGACTGGGTATAAAAAGAGCATCTTGGAGTGGTAGCGGCTCTCAGAAGTAAAGATGGGAAGAGGATCACCTATCCCCCTAATTCTGTGCCGACAAATAGTGGAGCAATATCAGAAAGGAGTTCGACAGTGTAAAATTGCAAAGAGTTTGAACATATCATCATCTACAGTGCATAATATAATCAAAAGATTCAGAGAATCTGGAAGAATCTCTGTGCGTAAGGGTCAAGGCCGGAAAACCATACTGGGTGCCCATGATCTTCGGGCCCTTAGACGGCACTGCATCACAGACAGGCATGCTTCTGTATTGGAAATCACAAAATGGGCTCAGGAATATTTCCAGAGAACGTTATCTGTGAACACAATTCACCGTGCCATCCGTCGTTGCCAGCTAAAACTCTATAGTTCAAAGAAGAAGCCATATCTAAACAGGATCCAGAAGCGCAGACGTCTTCTCTGGGTCAAGGCTCATTTAAAATGGACTGTCGCAAAGTGGAAAACTGTTCTGTGGTCAGACGAATCAAAATTTGAAGTTCTTTATGGAAATCAGGGACGCCGTGTCATTCGGACTAAAGAGGAGAAGGACGACCCAAGTTGTTATCAGCGCTCAGTTCAGAAGCCTGCATCTCTGATGGTATGGGGTTGCATTAGTGCATGTGGCATGGGCAGTTTACACATCTGGAAAGACACCATCAATGCTGAAAGGTATATCCAGGTTCTAGAGCAACATATGCTCCCATCCAGACGACGTCTCTTTCAGGGAAGACCTTGAATTTTCCAACATGACAATGCCAAACCACATACTGCATCAATTACAGCATCATGGCTGCGTAGAAGAAGGGTCCGGGTACTAACCTGGCCAGCCTGCAGTCCAAATCTTTCACCCATAGAAAATATTTGGTGCATCATAAAATGGAAGGTACGACAAAAAAAACCTAAGACAGTTGAGCAACTAGAATCCTACATTAGACAAGAATGGGTTAACATTCCTATCCCTAAACTTGAGCAACTTGTCTCCTCAGTCCCCAAACGTTTACAGACTGTTGTAAAGAGAAAAGGGGATGTCTCACAGTGGTAAACATGGCCTTGTCCCAACTTTTTTGAGATGTGTTGTTGTCATGAAATTTAAAAATCACCTAATTTTTTCTCTTTAAATGATACATTTTCTCAGTTTAAACATTTGATATGTCATCTATGTTCTATTCGGAATAAAATATGGAATTTTGAAACTTCCACATCATTGCATTCCATTTTTATTTACAATTTGTACTTTGTCCCAACTTTTTTGGAATCGGGGTTGTATGTAGCTGAAGTTGCTCATGGTATTTCATGATCTGCAATAAAAATAGATCATTTTAAGACAGGTATGAAACTCCATGGCACGTCACATTCTAAAACTGCTGGGTTATTATATATCCCAATTACCGGTTTTAGCAGGTTGGGTCATTTTATATGATGATAACCCAACTACTGTATAGTAAAATGTCTGGGTTGTTGATATAAACCAAAGTTGTTGTTTTTTTTTTTTTCCCTGAGAAAATATGATAACCCAATACTTAGGTAATTTTGCTACTGCAACGTCCCTGAAGACAACACAAAGCCTCAGTTAGACTAAGTCCAAAATGTCTCAGTCATAGTCACCATAGAAAAGTGAAGAATAGGTGAAGGCAATAACTTTTTACATGTTTTTTTTAACCATCCATCCATTATCTTTAGCCACTTATCCTGTTCTGCAGGGTTGTAGGCAAGCTGGAACCTATCCCATCTGACTATGGGTGAGAGGGAGGGTATACCCTGGACAAGTCGCCAGGTTATAGCAGGGCTGACACAGAGACAAACAACCATTCACACTCACACCTACAGTCAATTTCGAGCCACCAATTAACCTAACCTGCATGTCTTTGGACTGTGGGGGAAACTGGAGCACCCAGAGGAAATCCACACAGACACGGGGAGAACATGCAAACTCCTTAGAAAAAGGCCCTCACTGGCCACTGGGCTCTAAACCAGGACCTTCTTGCTGTGAGGTGACAGTGCTAACTACTACACCACCGTGCCACCCAGTTTTTGAACCACATCTCATCTCATTATCTCTAGCTGCTTTATCCTTTTTTGAACCACATATTCAATACATATATGGATAATTGCCTTTGAATATTATGTAACATATAAAAAAGAGGCATACTGTAAGCTTAGTTGGCACTATTAGGGAGTTAATATTAGTCTGCTTTTTCAATTCTGCTATTCATGTTTCTTGCTTTGTATCTTCAACACTAAACATTATTTTTTTTTTTATTTCATTGTTACCTAGCCAGCAGCATTAGCTAAAATTACTCGAGGTTGGGAGCTGATATAAGCTAGTAATAAAACAGTGTTGTCAGTAAACCTACTAAGGAGACTACAAACATGGACACCTGGAACTACAATTCCCAAGACATGCAGTGCCCTCTATCTCCAGCTTACTGAATCTCAGCAGTTATCCATTTCCTCAGTCACCAGTCTCACTACTTAAACTCCCCAAACACTCACTTCCCTGTAAAGTATCATCCTGCTAACCCAGTGCATACCAAACCTTGTATCTTTCCTGACTGTTTCTCGTGTTTCTGACCTTTTGCTTTCTATTTCCAGTTTTCGCTCTTGGCCTTTCCTTGTCTAAGTTGTTCGCTGATCGCCCGACCCGTGCTTGCCTTCTCAATTCCGATTTCTGACTATCGATTTGGCTTTGTTGACAGTCTGTGATCACCCTTCCCCCATGCATATCTCCATAAGTGCCTGCACTCTAACAGGATACTTTGTCTACATGGAGGTAGCAGAGGATATGAAGCAGACTGCTTTAAAAGTGCAGGGGCGTTTGCTTGGAGAACATCAACAGATGCTTGCCGATCTCAAAACCAGGATGACACAACTCACAACTGTGATGTTCCAGGCCCTCCAGGCACACTCCGAGCCTCCTCCCAGCCCAGCACTACAACTCCCTGCTCCAGAGAAGTTTGCTGGAGAAACCATTGCCTGTAAAGGTTTCCTACTCCAATGTTCAATGTATTTTGCCACCATACCTACTTTATCTGATGAGCATAAAATTGCTAAATTCCTAACCTTTCTCTCTGTCAAAGCACTCTGCTGGGCTACTGCTGTTTGGAACAAGGGTGGTGAGCTGACCACTTCATATAAGCACTTCCTGTCCTTGTTCAAACGAGTCTTTGATCATGAACCAGAGGGGATTGAGGTCGGGGAAAGTCTGCTCACCAGTTCCCAAGGCTCAAGAAGTGTGGCAAAGTATGCTCTGGACTTCCGGACATTAGCAGCTGCTAGTGGGTGGAACAACCCAGCCCTCAAGGCAGTATTTCATTAAGGTCTGTGCCCTGAAGTGATCAATGAACTAACCTGCAGAGATGAGAATCTCACCCTGGATGTACTCATTGATCTAGCCATCTACATAGACCAACTACTAAAGCACTGACCCTCTCTCCACGACTGCCCCAAGTTATTGCAGCCCTCTATGGACAGAGCTCCCATGGAAGTATCCCATGCCAGGCTAACCCATCCCAAGCAGGTGAGGTGGCATCGAGAGGGCTTGTGCTTCTACTGTGGGAGTGCTGAACATAACATCTGACATTGTCCAGTCCACCCTGTCCATGAATCTCCAGTAGAGACACCAGCAGAATCTACGTTCCTGGTGAGAGTAGTTAAATCTAAGTCCTTTGAGATTTCTGTAATGCTAAGGATAGTGTCCACCACCTATTTTCTCTCTGCGTTTATGGACTCAGGGGCAGAAGGGAACTTCATTAACCAGGCTGTTGTACAGAGGCTCAACCTGCCAACCACTCCTCTGCACAGCCTGCTCAGCATTAAGGCCATCAACGGAGGACCTATAGGCGATGGACTCATCACCACACGCATCCAACCCATCCAGCTTCAGTTGGGAGTGTTACACAAAGAGGACATCTCCCTGTATATTACCACCATCTTCAACCATGACATAGTCCTTGGGTACCCCTGGCTACAGCTGCGCGACCCGCTGATCTCTTGGCAAAGTAAGGAGATCTTACAATGGTCCCCCACATGTTTCAAGAGCTGTATTTCTCATCCCCAAGTCCTAGTGTCGTCCACAACCAGACTCTATAGAAAATGTGCCTGAATGTTATTGGGACCTATCTGAGGTCTTCAGCAAGGGGAAGGCCTGTGGGCTACCCCCACATCGGCCATATGACTACGCAATCGACTTGCTGTCAGGTATGTCTCCTCCACACAGATGTATCTACCCCTTGTCTCAGAAGGAACAGAGTGCCATGGAGGAGTATGTTCAGGAGGCCCTTAAGCAAGGGTATATCCACCCTTCCAAGTCTCCTGCATCAGCTGGTTTCTTTTTCATGGAGGAACGAGGGGGTGGACTTAGGCCTTGTATTGATTACAAGGTCTTAATCAGGTCATGGTAAAATATCCTTATCCTCTTCCCCTAGTCCCAGTGGCATTAGAGCAACTCAGAGCTGCATGAATCTTTTCCAAGCTAGACCTTCGCAGGACTTACAACCTGATCCGGATCCGTAAGGGTGACAAATGGAAGACAGCCTTCAGCATGACCACGGGACACTTCAAATACTGGGTAATGCCATATAGACTTTCTTCGGCTCCCAGCATGTTCCAGTGCCTGATCAATGATGTGCTACGTGACATGCTGAGGAAATATGCCACTGCCTACATTGATGACATTTTGATTTACTCTGCTGATATCACAAGCCACTTGGTACACATCAGAACCATTCTCCAGCATCTATTGGAGAACCACCTGTATGTAAAAGCAGAGAAGTGTGAATTTCATCAGAACAAGATCTCGTTCCTCAGCTATGTCATTAATGCTGAAGGTGTAAGCATGGATTCATCCAAGGTGTTAACCATCATGTCCTGGCCTGTCCCCAAATCTATTAAGGAGCTTCAAAGGTTATTGGGCTTCACCAACTTCTACTGCTGGTTCATCCGAGGTTTCAGTTCTCTGGCAGTACCTCTGACAGTTTTACTGAAGAAGGGCCCCAAGCACCTAGGCTGGAACTCGGCAGCAGAGGAAGTCTTCAGTAAGCTCAAGTTAGCCTTCACCTCAGCCCCAATACTCCAACATCCCGATCCCACCAAGCCATTCGTCATAGAAGTGGATGCATCGGACATGGGCGTAGGGGCCATCCTCTCCCAATGCCTGGGGGAGAAACGGAAGTTGCATCCAGTGGCTTTGTTTTTGAAGAAATTGTCATCAACTGAGAGGAATTACCGTCGGGGGCAGGCCAATGTGCCCGCATTGATGCGGCAAGCACGCGGTATCGACGCGGTACGTACCGCATCTGTTTTGAACTGAGCTGCAATGTACCCAAACGACCACCAGGTAGCACTTGGGAGTACTTGCCCCAGATAGCAAAATCCTCCGGCCCCCCTCTACTCACGGGGTAGCCTATTTGCATATGAATAGCAGCGAAACTGCTGCATCAATGGGTAGCCTATTTGCATATGAATAGCAGCGAAACCGCGCATGGTCCAAGAATTGCCTGGCTTGCCTCGAATTTCCTCACTCAGTATTGGATGAAAACACTACTTTTAAACCAAAGAAATCACTCATGATTGGTTGGCAGATGCCACTAGGCCTAGGCTATTGGTTACCCTGGGTCATCATAACCACAACCTATATATATATATATATATATACGGTATATATATCTGTTGTGGTTATGATTAGCTATGATGCTGTATATTCATGTCATTGTTATCCTATCAATGACACACATTTATTGAGGAAGGAAAATTTGCAAGGAACGTTGTATCAAACAAGAGCTTTATTTTCAAAATCAGAGTAAGTACAAGACGTTAAAAAATAAACAAAATGGCAGCATTCAGTCAAAGACAAACAGTAGTTGCCTATACATTCTCTAGTGCAAGAGAGATGTGCAGGATACAAAACTAAACAAAAGCAAATAAGCACCATATTTTAGTCCTACAGCTCCATGAAGTGCATGCTTGCGGTCTCTGAGCTGTGGGGAGCAGGCGGCATCGGACCGACATGCAGTCGTCTGTGGTGGGTTGCCCTGTACTTTGGATCTGCCTCAAGCCTTGATTGCAGCATACCGGTAGCACATATGGCCCTTTTCCACTACCCTTTTTCAGCTCACTTCAGCTCGCTTCAGCTCACTTCAGCCCGACACGGCTCGCGTTTCGACTACCTTAAAACAGCACGACTCAGCTCGCTTCAGCCCTGCTTAGCCCCCAAAACTCGCACGGTTTTGGAGTGGGGCTGAAGCGAGCCAAACCGAGCTGAGTGAGGCTGGGGGCGTGAGCAGACACTCCCCTGTGCACTGATTGGTAAGGAGGAGTGTCCTCACATGCCCCGCGAGCACGCTGAGATCTGTAAACCCGGAAGAAGGAGAATTACGAATTACGAGAATTTCTGAAGCCTTATGCGCCTCGTCTCATCTATACGCTCTTGCCAGTATCTGTTGGCGTTGTCGGTGACAACAAGCCACAGCACCAAGACCAGCAACACTAACGACACCATGTCCTCCATGTTTATTGTTTACTATCCGGGCTGTGAGACTACCGCTTAAAAGATCACTGATGTCACTGTTTGCGCCGCTTAACGACATCACGTGACGTCCACTCACTTTCGCTAACTCCACCCAATGTGTCCACCCACTTCCAGCCAGCACGGTTCAGCACGGTTGTAGTCGAAATGCAACTCCAACAGCCCCGCTCAGCTCGACTCAGCCCAACTCAGCACGGCATGGCTCAGCCGCGTTTGTAGTGGAAAAGCGGCAATAGTTCGCTGAGCTCCGGGTTACGGGACGGCGGAGGCTTAACGATCCACCCAGACACCCCATCCACCACCCCATTTTCCTCATCCGACATCAGGTCTATGGTAGCACACTGCCATACATCCATCTCGTCCATAGCAAGGACACCTCGTCTCGCGTCAAACAGCTGTAAAAACGATCGATAAAGAGAATAAGTACTGAGCAATGCACTGCGTATGGACACAACACATGAAAAACACTGAAAAAAAAAGTCACATTGACCAAAACTGAAAAATCTTACCCTCTTTCTTCTGGAGCGACTACGAGCCGGCTACTTCATTGCTTCCACCTGCAACGAAAGATCAGGCTGCTGGTATCTGTAGCTCCTGCATAAGGTTTCGTAATACGTCTTGCAGGCAGCTAGAAAAACAAATGAGAGTACGATTAACAACGTAGCAGTAGGCTAAGCTTAATAAGGGAAAGGAAGAAGGGAAGTGTAGACAGCAGAGAAAGGACAGTATAGGCTACCATAATATTTAGTGAAATAGTTGTTACTTACACACAATGTTGTCTTTGTCAGCATCATGAAGATTTGGATTTGTCGACAAAGCCCGCACTAAATAGCTTGTCACGGCTTCGTTATGAGGCAAAGTTAGTCTGTGAAAACAAGATGGCTACAGTTAGGATCAGGCTAGGATCTGCATCTATTAACGTATCTCATACAGAATGAAAGCATATTCTTTAAATCTTACCCTTGCGCCGGCTCGTATCGCCTAGTGTTTGTCTCCGAGTTGTGAAGATGGCGTACTGTTTCCTATGAAAAGAACAAAACAACGTTTTTAAGTCACTTGTCCCTCATAGCTAGCTACTGGCTACTTTTAGCTTGGGCTAGCTGCTATGCTTACTTTTAGGCTATTTAGCTTAGCTAGCAGACACCGGACAAATTCTTACCGCAATCATGGGACTCTGCACCCGTCTTTTCTTCCTGGAGTTTGCGTTTTCCCCAAAGTTACATCCCTCCAAAGCAGTCAATCTGTCTTCCACGGTGTTGAATCTGTCGTCCATAGAGTTGAATCTGTCGGTTACGAATGTAGTCAGCTCTGCAATCTGACGAGACAACCCACTGAGAGCAGACAGCAGTTTTCTCTCATCGATCTGCGGACTTCCCGACACAGGTCCATCGCGTCCAGACACAGGAGTCGACGGAGAGTAGAACGCGAGGCGCCGTCCAGCCATTGAAGATCACCAAGCAGCAAAAATCCCAGAAACCAAGAGAAAGTTCCGGAGCACATGAAAACTATGGTACCTGGTAAGCTACGGTACACCTGTTTATACTGTATGAGCCATGCCCATGACCGCCTGGTCCTGGTCCAATCACATGCGAGGCTATTGTTATACGGTACATGCTCGCATGTTTGTGATATAAACCATTTTGGATATTTTTGAATATAGAAGTATGAAGTTCCTGCTTACTGACTGAATTAAATAATTCAATTATAAGTAATTTCAAGATTCCCCTGAAATAAACACAGAGGCCACAGATTAGGCTTCTTTTAACAGCAGTTTGAGATGCATATGATTTTTTTAAACTATACTTTCACAATCTTTTCATACTCAAATGGTCATGTTAACGATGGCCTATTCACAGTGTTCAAACTATGCCGATATTTTCGGGGGGTCCCTTTTTTTCCCTTTGGGGGGGGGGGGTGCTTGTGCTTGCGCTTGTCTCAGAGTGCGGCTCTCCAAACACATGAGAAGCCTATCTTACGCACATATCACGCGGACTCCACACCTCCACACACGCATCGCGTCTGAAGTCATAACTCATCAGGGGAAATCATGTCCGCATTGGCATGTTCAAAAAACAACCTCGCATCAACAATGATATCAACGGGAACATTACCAATGGTAACAATGGGAAAATTCTGGGGACACAAACTAGTAGAAAGGAAGTGTGTTGGCACTGTTGGCACACTTCCTTTCTACTAGTTTGTGTCCCCAACCTGGCAGCAGCAGTCGTTGTCATATCGGTTTATTTTATCTTTGATGTGAACACAACACTTCGGATATGCAAATGCTTCCCGTTACACACGATTGCTATGTCAATAAACATCATTTTGCCAATATTTTAGAGACCCCCCCAACATTTCCCAAATCATGTTTTCAAAGGATCTCATGTCTGTTTCAGGGGATCTCGGATCCCCCGAGTACCCCCGTAGTTCGAACGGTGCCTATTCACTCTGCCATGGACATATTCATGCACTGACTGTGGTCATTTGACTGGTCTCATACTAAAATGGCCATGCTAATGATGGCCTATTCACTCTGACATGGACATATTCATGCACTGAGTATGGTCGTTTGAGGTGTCGAATGTGGGCATTTGCATGCATTGTAATTTATTGCATGGATATGAATTTAAATGTGTGTTTTACATTTGCATAGGATGAGTATGTGACTGAAGAGGGGGAAAGCCTTGCTGAGGAGCAGAGTGAAGCCTGTCCAGACATACAAGATGGAGAGGGGCATGGAAGTGATCAGTCCAGAAGTGAAAAACCAGAAGACTTGATGAAATTTCTGGCCATGATGCTTTTGTCATGGCAATCAGCCTTCAAGATTTCTGATAACGCCATCACATCGCTTCTTCTGTGCATCAAACAGTTTGTGTGGATACTTGGAAATGTTCTCTGTGTTAATTCCCTCACTGCCTTTTCCATCAATATTCCAGCAATATACAGGTTTTGTACTGTTGCTATTATTGATAGACATATACCCTTGGCTGCTACTTTCACAGTACACTGTTGAAACACATTATTGTTGCATTCATGTCTTTGTTATTTTTAGTACTAGTAAACGTTTTTCATCTCACTGTGTACTATGTATGGCTTAAATGACAATAAACCTTCTTGACTTGACTTGTGTGCAGCAACTCAGTTTTAAAAAGCTTACAATTCTACAATTCTTACAATTAAGTTAATACCTTTTAGTAAAATGTTACCTGGGAACTCCCCCTGCTATCCTGATTTGCATTTGTATAGCCTTCCCTAGGCTTAGGGGAAGGGGGGTCATGGGGGACAACTGCCAAAGCAAGTTACACGTCCATTTCCGACAATTCACGGCAGTTTTCAGTGTTGCCTGCAAATTGCTGTAAATTGTCATAAACCTGAAATTCCACAGAAATCTACAGTCCCGTTTGCTCCCGTAAATCCCACTTTTCATGCAGTGTCATTTCTGCCGCGCATTAAGCTGGAATGCTGAGAAATTAAATGAAACGTCACTGCATGATAACTAGGCTATGTGTTTAAATTCCACTTGTGCAAAAATGCTCAGCCTTCGTCCCAACAGTTTAGTAGCCTATCTTAACTTTTGTCATTAGATGCGTAAAATAGCGTAAACTATAAACCAAGTTTCACTAGTTCGCCCTTGAGTGCTTGGTGTACAGTAAGCATGTTTGGCATGTCAGCTGGTCTCGGTACCTGGATGCTTTCAGCGGAGATCATACAGGATGAAATCCGCTTCACACACCCCCTATAGAGGAATTGCAGCTGGGTGCTCTAGTGAAATGGAGGAGAAGGGGGAGGTGGTGGGACAATTCGAGAAGCCTTCGCGCATGACAGGTGAAAGGAGCAGGAGGGATTAAATCTCCGGGAAGGCGGGAGCAGGTAATGACAGCTGTCAATCACTCCGCAGGCTTCCTCCCGAACTACGTTTATACAAACAACATTTATTTTAAATACCGAAATCACGCACAGCCACTTCACCTCTCTAACTTAAATCCTGGAAGTGTGCTAGAGAATACTGTGCAGTTTAATGATCTCGTTATCAGCTGAATCGGCATGCGCTAGAATATTAATGTTATAAATTAAGTTGGGATATTTATTAATAACTAACATAACCAGACGAACTGTCTTCACCTACAAAACAACAGCAGTGTCTGTACAAAAAATTAAGTGACGGGGCATGCCAAACAAACTGTGCAATTGCAATTTTTTTTTTTAACAGCTGCATGGAGGAAAGGAGGTGAGAGGAGAAATTGGCGCATCTGCTCAAGTTTGTGGCGTGCAATTATCAACTCGTATGCGTTCAATTGTCTCTGTTATTAGTTAGCAATAGAGGTAATTTGCTATCACCAAATCGCCGATTATCAACGAAAGGAGAGGGAGAGATGGCGGGCGCACATGTTTTGGCGGCCACTGACAAAGCCTACTTCAGTGTTATGCTGCCCCCATGACTGCAAGTTGTAACTGCACCCTTACCGCAGCTTACCGCGAGGGCCCCTACCGTTCTGCGGCAGACAGGCGAGCATTCTGAGTATGTCACTACCGTATGATGTGGGAAACAGAGAATTGCTCGCCATTAAGCTAGCCCTTGAGGTGTGGAGATATTGGCTAGTGGGAGCTAATCACCCTTTCGTCATCCTCACTGACCATAAGAACTTGGAATATCTCCAAAAAGCCAAATGATTAAAACCAGATGGGCCCTATTCTTGACACGGTTCAATTTCAGTATTTCATTCTGCCCAGGTTCCAAGAACACTAAGGCAGACACCCTATCCAGAACGTTCAGCCCTTCACATCACAATTCATCCGCTCAGCCTGTCCTTCCTCCACAGTGCTTCGTATGGTCTATTACCTGGGAACTGGACATGGAAATAAAGAATTCACAGCTTAAGTCCCATCCTATCCATCTCCCACCAGGCCTTCTGTATGTACCCAAGCATCTTTGTAGCTGACTCATCACCTGGGCACACTCATCTCCAGCCACAGGACACCCAGGCAGTCAACGCACAGACCAAATGCTAAGAACCAAGTATTGGTGGGAAAACACGCTCACGGAGATAAACCAGTTCATTGCTTCATGTTCGGAATGTGCTCAAGCAAAGGTCCCTAGGCACACACCCCCCACTGGCAAGTTATACCCCCTCCTGGTTCCTCAAAGGCCCTGGTCACACTTAGCTATAGACTTCATCACAGATTTACCTCCCTCTCAAGGCAATACCACCATCATGGTGACCATTGACCGATTCTCCAAGGCTCTCAAGCTCATCCCCTTGCCAAGCATTCCCACATCTGCTCAAACCATGGAATTGCTGTTTCAACAAGTCTTTAGGTACTATGGCATCCCTGAGGACATAGTAAGTGACCAGGGTCCCCAGTTCATCTCACGCTTCTGGTCTAACTTCATGGAAAGATTGGGAGTATCAGTAAGTTTCACCTCCAGTTATCATCCCCAGTCAAATGCCCAAGTAGAAAGAGCAAATCAGGAGATTAGTTGCTTCCTGAGTATCAACTGCATGCATAACCAGGGGGACTGGGCTTGCTTTCTCCCTTGGGCCAAGTATGCACAGAACTTGCTAAAACACTCCAGCTACCCAGTTAACACCTTTCCAGTGCATACTCAGCTACCAGCCACCCTGTTCCCTTGGGACGACACACCCTGTCAAGTGCAAGCAATCAACGACTGGTTTTCATGCAGCCAAACCATCTGGGAAGAGGTTCACCAGTGCCTTGAATCAGTGTGTGCAAAGTACAAGTAATATGCAGACAAGCATAGAGGTGAGACTCTGAATTTTTCCCCGGGTGACCAAGTATGGGTGGCCACAAAAAACCTGAGAGCACTCAACACATGCAGAAAGCTACAACTACACTACATTGGGCTATTCAAAGTGCTACGCCATATCAATGACGTATTGTACTGCCTGGAATTACCCCCTCACAGCCGAGTATCTCCAATCTTCCACGTATCCCAACTAAAGCCTGCTATTCTGGGGCCTCTTGCCAGCAACACACCAGCCCAGGAGCACATGACTCTTGATCTAGAGGGAGAACCCATCTATCAGGTTAACAAAATCCTTGACTCAAGGCGAAGAGAAGGACAAATCGAGTACCAGATCGATTGGGAGGGATATGGACTGGAGGAACAAAGTTGGGTCAAGAACAAAGACATTCTGGCCCCCCTGTTAAAGTAGGAATTCCATGCCCAACAAACCAGCACCCAGAGGTAGGGGTTGTCCAAGAAAGAATGTAGCTCCCAGAGGCAGCTCCTCAAGGGGAGTTCTGTCAGTAAACCCACTGAGGAGACTACAAACATGGACACCCGGAACTACAATTCCCAAGACACACAGCGCCCTCTATCTCTGGCTTACTGAATCTCAGCTGTTTTCCATTTCCTCAATCACCGGTCTCCCTACTTAAAGGCCCGGTCCCACTGCACTTACGGATGCAAAGAGGATGTAAAACGTAAAAAAATCTTTGCCATCCGTTGGAAAACGCTATGCATCCGTTGTGTACTCATTGCATACGTGCTTCATACGCTCTATCCATCAAGCATCCGTCCACTGTGATTTCATCCGTGCAAAAAGTTTTGAGCTGCACAAAACTTTTAGAACGGATGAACTTTCCGCCGTGTACGATGTAAATCCTCGACATATACGAGCAGCAAACGTTCTATGTCCGTTATCATCCGTTAAACGTCTGCTGTATCCTCTCTGCATCCTCTGGGCATCCTCGCAACTCACATCCGCTGCAGCTGAAAATGGAAAGAGGGAGGAAAGATAAGGTACATGAAACGTCTATTCATCGTTAGTAGCACAGAAATAGAAAGGATGTAAGCGTATGCATCTCGAATATAAAGTATTCAAAACGGACAAAGCGTTTATATCTGCGATGTATCTCGTATATTTAGGATGTCTGGAGTATGTCTAGAGTATGTAGAAGGACACCTAGCGGACAATCAATATTTTGTATAAAAAGGGGGAGAAAATCATCTAGTAGTAGAGATGTATCGATGTAGCCGCCAGCACGTCTTTCCGCTTTATGCTGACGGCGTGCGTGCTGCATCCCTTTATTTCCGCGGAGCAGACGCAATTCATACCCCCCGCATGCGCAGTGAACGGTCTGCATCCGATATACATCCGCGCAACATCCCCTTTGTTTCCGTTAGGCGTACGTGATGCATTCCCTTCATCTGCTATGCATCCGCTCTTTCTGCTAGGCGTCCGCTTCTCAGTTATCACCGGTAACCCCTTTGGAGCTGTCATCCACTTCCATCCGCTTTCATCCGCTAGGCTTCCTATGAACATGCGTTTAACATCCCCGCTATATACTACCCACGTCCGTTCTTTTCCGTTCTGTTTTCGCAAATTTTCGCCAATTTTGTCCATTTCTGGAGCGGATGAAAACGGATAGAGCCACCCCCGAAATTTTGCTCGTCCGCTGTGTCCTTTTTGCATACGTTTTGTGTCCATCGGCCAGTGGGACCGGGCCTTAAGCTCCCCAAACACTCACTTCCCTGCAAAGTATTGTCCTGCTAATCCAGTACATACCAAGCCTTGTATCTTTCCTGATTGTTTCCAGGTTTCACTCTTTGCCTTTCCTCATCTAAGTGGTTCGCCGATCGCCCAACCCATGCTTGCCTTCTCGACTCTGATTTCTGACTATCAATTTGGCTTTGTTGACAGTCTGTGCTCAGCCTTCCTCTGTGCATATCTACTATAGAGTGCCTGCACTCTAACAAGTGAGAAAGGTTTGTATATCTCTGTCCTAAATAAATACCTGAAATAAATTAACTTTTTGACTGTAGCATATTTGTTAGGGTGATTTCATGTTTTATTGTATTTCATGAAATTTATCTCTTTCTGGCTATTCAATGAAAGAATTTTTAAAACACTGAAAATAAAAATGTTTTATGGTAATCTACTTGATGTCAGGATATGGCAGTGGTATTGTTGGCATGAATTATTATTACTTAAATACTATATTTTTGGGGTGGCACGGTGGTGTAGTGGTTAGCACTGTCGGCTCACAGCAAGAAGGTCTGGGTTTGAGCCCCGTGGCCAGTGAGGGCCTTTCTGTGTGGAGTTTGCATGTTCTCCCCGTGTCCGCGTGGGTTTCCTCCGGGTGCTCCGGTTTCCCCCCACAGTCCAAAGACATGCAGGTTAGGTTAACTGGTGACTCTAAATTGACCATAGGTGTGAATGTGAATGGTTGTCTGTGTCTATGTGTCAGCCCTGTGATGACCTGGCGACTTGTCCAGGGTGTACCCCGCCTTTCGCCCGTAGTCAGCTGGGATAGGCTCCAGCTTGCCTGCGACCCTGTAGAAGGATAAAGCGGCTAGAGATAATGAGATGAGATACTATCTTTTTTTTTTAATATATACACAACTTCAAATCAGAAAAAGCTGGGACAGTTTGTTGAAATTGAAACTAATACTGAAAACATCCATCGATCATCTGGAACTGCTTATCCTGTGCAGGGTCATGGGCAAGTTGGAGCCTATCTGAGTTGGCTATGGGTGAGAGGTAAGGTACACTTGGGACAAGATGCCAGATCATTGCAGGGCTGACACATGGTGACAACCATTCACATTCACACCTATGGTCAAAATAGAGCCACCAATTGGCCTATCCTGCAAGTCTATGGATTGTGGGGCAAACCAGACCACCCAGAGGAAACCCACACAGACATGGGGAGAACGTGTAAACTCCACACAGAAAGGCCCCCATCTGCCACTGGGCTCGAACGCAGAAATTTCTTGCTGTCAGGCAACAGTGCTAATCACTACACCACTGTGCTGCCAAAACTGAAAACAATGATTTGTAAATAATCTTTGACATGTTTTGCGCTCAAGACAATACAATAGCACATTATTTGATGTTTTACATCATGAATGTTCATCTCATCTCATTATCTCTAGCCGCTTTATCCTTCTACAGGGTCGCAGGCAAGCTGGAGCCTATCCCAGCTGACTACGGGCGAAAGGCGGGGTACACCCTGGACAAGTCGCCAGGTCATCACAGGGCTGACACATAGACACAGACAACCATTCACATTCACACCTATGGTCAATTTAGAGTCATCAGTTAACCTAACCTGCATGTCTTTGGACTGTGGGGGAAACCGGAGCACGCGGAGGAAACCCACGCGGACACGGGGAGAACATGCAAACTCCACACAGAAAGGCCCTCGCCGGCCCCGGGGCTCGAACCCAGGACCTTCTTGCTGTGAGGCGACAGCGCTAACCACTACACCACCGTGCCATGAATGTTATTTTTTTTTAAATAAATACATTACAATTTTGATTCTTGCAAAACATTTCAAATAAGTTGGGACAGTAAAACATTGACCATGTTGTAATGTTGCCATTCCTTCTGAGAACACTTAAAAGATGTACAGTGGTGCTTGAACATTTGTGAACCCTTTAGAACTTTCTATATTTCTGCATAAATATGACCTAAAACGTCACCAGATTTTCACACAAGTCCTCAAAGTAGATAAAGAGAACCCAGTTAAACAAATGAGACAAAAATATTAGTGCTCAGCGTAAATGAGTACAGCCCCTTTGAAAAGCAACATTTTAAACAATATCTCAATTAACACAGTTTCCAAAATGTTGACAAGACAAAGTTTAATATAATATCTGTTTAACTTACAATGTGAAAGTAAGGTGAATAATATAACTTGGATTACACAATTTTTTTAGTTTTACTCAAATTAGGGTGGTGCAAAAATGAGTACACCCCACAACAAAAACTACTACATCTAGTACTTTGTATGGCCTCCATGATTTTTAATGACCGCACCAAGTCTTCTAGGCATGGAATGAACAAGTTGGTGACATTTTGCAACATCAATCTTTTTCCATTCTTCAACAATGACCTCTTTTAGTGACTGGATGCTGGATGGAGAGTGATGCTCAACTTGTCTCTTCATAATTCCCCAAAGGTGTTCGATTGGGTTCAGATCAGGAGACATATACTTGGCCACTGAATCACTTTCACCCTGTTCTTCAGAAATCCAACAGTGGCCTTAGATGTGTGCTTAGTTATGTTGGAAAAGTGCACGACGACCAAGGGCACAGAGTGATGGTAGCATCTTCTCTTTCAGTATAGAGCAATACATCTGTGAATTCATGATGCCATCAATGAAATGCAGCTCCATAACACCAGCAGCACTCATGCAGCCCCACATAAGGACACTGCCACCACCATGTTTCACTGTAGGCACCATGCATTTTTCTTTGTATTCCTCACCTTTGCGACACCATACAGTTTTGAAGCCATCAGTTCCAAAAACCTCCATCTTGGTCTCATCACTCCAGAGTATAGAGTCCCAGTAGTCTTCATCTTTGTCAGCATGGGCTCTGGCAAACTCTAGGCGGGCTTTTTTGTGCCTGGGCTTTAGGAGAGGCTTCTTTCATGGACGGCATCCATGCATGCCATTCCTCTGCAGTGTACGCCGTATTGTGTCACGGGAAATAGTCACCCGAGTTTGGCTTTCTACTTCTTTAGATAACTGCAGTGAACTTGCATGCCAATTTTATTCAACCCTTCTCATCAGAAGACGCTCCTCTCGAGGTGTTAACTTCTATGGACGACCTGGACATCTCTGTGAGATGGTTGCAGATCCATCTTTCTTAAATTTTTGTACCACTTTTGCGACAGTATTCTGACTGATAAGTAAAGCTTTGCTGATCATCTTGTAGCCTTCACCTTTGTGGTGTAAAGAAATTATTTTCTTTGGGGAATTCTGAAGAGACAAGTTGAGCATCTCTCTCCATTCAGCATCCAGTCACTAAAAGAGGTCATTGTTGAAGAATGGTAAAAGATTGATGTTGCAAAATGTCGCCAACTTGTTCATTCCATGCCTAGAAGACTTGGTGCTGTCATTAAAAATCATGGAGGCTATACAAAGTACTAGATGTAGTAGTTTTTGTTGTTGGGTGTACTCATTTTTGCACCACCCTAATTTGAGTAAAACTGAAAAAAATGTGCAATTCAAGTTATATTATTAACCTTGCTTTCATGTTATAAGTTACAGATGTTATATTAAACTTTGTCTTGTCAACATTTTGGAAATTGTGTTCATTGAGATATTGTTTAAAATGTTACTTTTCAAAGGGGGTGTACTCATATTTATGCTGAGCACTGTATACTTGGTCATTTATTTGAGGAAAACAATCCAATATTACATATGTGAGTGGCAAAAGTATGTGAACCTTTGCTTTCAGTATCTGGTGTGACCCCCTTGTGCAGCAATAACTGCAACTAAATGTTTTCGGTAACTGTTGATCAGTCCTGCACACTGGCTTGAAGGAATTTTAGCCCATTCCTCCACACAGAACAGCTTCAACTCTGGGATGTTGGTGGGTTTCCTCACATGAACTACTCACTTCAGGTCCTTCCACAACATTTCAATTGGATTAAGGTCAGGACTTTGACTTGGCCATTCCAAAACATTAACTTTACTCTTCTTTAACCATTCTTTGAAGAAACCTTTATTCGTCACATGCACACTTCAAACACAGTGAAATTCATCCTCTGCATTTAACCCATCTGAAACAGTGAACACGCGCACACACACCCAGAGCAGTGGGCAGCCCAGAGTGCCCAGGGAGCAGTCAGAGGTTCGGTACCTTGCTCAAGGGCACCTCAGCCCAAGGCCACCCAACATCAACCTAACTGCATGTCTTTGGAGTGTGGGGGAAACCCACGCAGACATGGGGAGAACATGCAAACTCCACACAGAAAGGCCCTCGCCGGCCGCTGGGTTCGAACCCGGAACCTTCTTGCTGTGAGATGACAGTGCTAACCACTACACCACTGTGCTGCCATTGGTAGAATGACTTGTGTGCTTAGGGTCGTTGTCTTACTGCATGGCACACCTTCTCTTAAGATTCAGATCACGGACAGATGTCCTGATGTTTTCCTTTAGAATTCGCTGGTATAATTCAAAATTCATTGTTCCATCAATGATGGCAAGCCATCCTGGCCCAGATGCAGCAAAACAGGCCCAAACCATGATACTACCACCATTTTTCACAGATGGGATCAGGTTCTTATGCTGGAATGCAGTGTTTTTCTTTCTCCAAACATAATGCTTCTCATTTAAACTAAAAAGTTCTATTTTGGTCTCATCCGTCCTCAAAACATTTTTCCAGTAGCCTTCTGGGTTGTCCATGTGATCTTTAGCAAACTGCAGATGAGCAGCAATGTTGTTTTTGGAGAGCAGTGGTTTTCTCCTTGCAACCCTGCCATGCACAGCATTGTTGTTCAGTGTTCTCCTGATGGTGGACTCATGAACATTAACATTAGCCAATGTGAGAGAGGCCTTCAGTTGCTTAGAAGTTACCCTGGGGTCCTTTGTGACCTCACTGACCTTTGCACACCTTGCTATTGGGGTGATCTTTGTTGGTTGACCACTCCTGGGGAGAGTAACAATGGTTTTGAATCTCCTCCATTTGTACATAATCTGTTTGACTGTGGATTGGTGGAGTCCAAACTCTTTAGAGATGGTTTTGTAACCTTTTCCAGCCTGTTGAGCATCAACAATGCTTTTTCTGAGGTCCTTAGAAATCTCCTTTGTTTGTGCCATGATACACTTCCACAAATGTGTTGTGAATATCAGACTTTGATAGATCCCACAAACTTTCAAGTACCACTGTATATGGACTGAAGACAGCAAGTGATGAACTAACCATCCATCCATCCATTATCTGTAGCTGCTTATCCTATACAGGGTGGCAGGCATGTTGGAACCTATCCCAGCTGACTATGGGTGAGAGGCAGGGTACACCCTGGACAAGTCACCGGGTCATCACAGGGCTAACACCATAGAGACACACAACCATTCACACTCACACCTATGGTCAATTTAGAGCCACCAATTAGCCTAACCTGCATGTCTTTGAACTGTGGGGGAAACCAGAGCACCTGGAGGAAATCCACGCAGGCACGGGGAGAACATGAAAACTCCACACAGAATGGCCCTCATTGGCCACTGGACTTGAACCACTACACCACCATGCCACCCGAATGATGAACTATTTCAGGTGTAATTTTGTCCCCTCTTCCTGCAAACAGGTCTTACACTGTGCAGCAGTATATGGTTGTCGTTGTCATATTTTTAGTGAGAAAATTTGCCATACATTCTCTTTTGAAGACAGAGGGGACAGGCAACCTTTTCTTCTGCAGCAATGCCTTTGTAATGTGTGCAAAGTGTGGTTTTGCTTTGTCTTGTTGAAGTATCCCTGGAAAAGATGTTGTCTTGAAGGCAGCATAGGTACATTTCTCCCAAATCTCAATTTACATTTATGCATTCATGTTGTCATCATAAAAGTATAAGTTGTCTTTGCCAAGGGCACAGACACAACCCCATATACTGTGACAGACACTGTCTTTTGGATGTTTTTCTGGCAACAATCTGCTTTAACCTTTTTGTCTTTGTTCCAGAACACATTGTGTCCATTTCTTCCAAAAAAGACATGGAACATTGATTCATCTAACCATCTGGGTCCATTCCAGATGCAGCTGAGCCCAGAGAAGTTGACAGTGCTTCTGGACACAGTCAGTACAAGGCTTCATTTTTGGACAGTAAAGCTTAAACTGGCATTTGTGATGTAACTCCACAATGTAGTGCTTGACAAGTGTTTGCCAAAGTAATCCTGTAATGCTGTAGGCTTCTCCATAATGAAGGAAGGGGGACATTTCCAAAAAAGAAAAAAATATATATTAGTGCTGTCAAGCGATTAAAATATTTAATCGCGATTAATGTTGCGACTATCATAGTTAACTCGCGATTAATCACAATTTAATCGCATATTTTTGTCACATGAAAAAACATTGTAATTCTCTTATCAGCATAAAAAAGTGAATGGGCTTGCTTTGTACCAATGTTGTGTGTTTTTTTTTTGTTTGTTTTTTTTTATTGCAAAGCATAACACGTCTTGACACAGCCACTGCAAAGTGAAACCTAAGCTGAGCACCGTGGCTCTTCGTCCCGAGGCGCGGGGCTAGCAAGAGAACCATGAGTGACGTGATCTACTGCTTGAGTTAGTCTACAACTCAGAGAGACAGGTTACACAGTGACAGTAGGCTTGACATGCTTGATTATAATATAAAGTACACTACTATATTAAGTTTAAGTTGGTCGTTGATAAATATTGCATTGAATCTGATCTTTACTGTTTCAGCTCACTTAACACATTTTGTACTTTTACACTTTCTGCCTGTTGATGTGTCATGCTGTCCAATCAGAGGCGGCCAAATTTGCATATTACAGGAAGGATTTCTGGGATAGCATTGAGTTTACAGTGCAGAGGGATCTGGCTTCTTTAGACGCTGTCTTCTTAAAACTGAATAAATATTTAAAAAGAGCCAAATGAGCCAGTCTTTTGAACGGCTCTTTTCAAAGAAGGGATCACAAAGATGCGGATCCAATCAAAGAGCTATAAATCCCATCTCTACTATCGCGCCCTGCCCGCGCTGGTTCTTGGGGCAGAGGACTCTGGCTGTGCGGGGTGTGGCATTACAGTCTAGCTGCTATCGTTTTTCTAGGCGAAGTCTCTGTTCCAAGTTCCTGGCAGTTTCAAAAGCTTATGAAAAACCTACATCATGTCACAGAGCGTTAATCTCGTGATAAAAAAATTATCGCCGTTAAAATTGAGTCAAGTTAACGCGTTAATAACGCGACATTTTTGACAGCATTTTTTATATATATATATATATATATATATATATATATATATATATATATATATACTGTGTATATAAAAGAGTAATTTATGTCAGAGAGGATATAATATATAAGAGGATAAAAGTCTGAGGGAGACTTCCTCTGAGAAACAGAGCTTCCTCTCTCCCTTTCATATATCCACCCTGCCAGATAGGCAGCCACATTCCATTATCTAACAAGCATTAATACCCTTACACACACACACTTACCTGAGTGGATTAGTGGTCAGAGTATCTGACCACCCATCATGCTTATATATCTACACACACACACACTGGGGTTATTTAGCTCCTGCCTGCAACAGAATGTCCAGACCAAGATTGGTCATTGGAATGAGCAAGTCTAGAGTGGCTGAGTGAGGAGATCGTCATGGGTCAAGCCACTGTTCTGGGCAAACATGAACAGGAATTGGCACCTTTGCCAAAGTGTGAGGGGCAGCTGAGAATACGACTCGCATCCAATCCCTGTTTCAGGCCTCACCCATTCCTTCCTCTGGGGAGCAGGCTCAAGAAACCCCTCCTATAAAATCTCAGCCCCCAATACAGAACAAGACTTGGCTGCTTGCCCCACGGCCATATGCAGGGCAGCTCGGGGGATGTAATCCTTTCATAGTTCTTTTTTTTCTCTGTTGTACACATAGTTTATCTAGTCGGTGTGTGCTACTCCATTACCTTATGTTTACATCTGCTGAACTACTAGATGGGATTCACCTGTCAGTTTTGATTGTGTGAGCAATCAGCTGTTTGTTTATTTGCTAATTAGCAGGGCTTTTAGTGTGGTTTCGAGCATTGCTCCTTCCCAAAATCTCTCCTCCTCAACTAAAACTCCCATAACCTGTTCATTATGTCTCTACCCCATTCCTGTTTTTGATCTCACCCACAAAAGGCACTACCATTACCATGGCTCCCTGCCTGGACAATGCATCTCCAATCTCATTTACCCTTCAGCTACCTCTACTGACACCTTCTGGATCACTGATGGATTATGTAACTGCCAGTCTGCCACATGGAAGGCTGACTTCATGTGTGCCTATGCCTCCCTCCTGTCCCTCCATGTTCTTGGACTGACCGAGACCTGGATTTCACCTGAAAACCCCACAACACCTGCAGCCATCTCCACCTCCTTTTCCTTCTTTCACATCCCTTGCTTGTCTGGTCATCATGGTGGTGGCACTGGTTTGTTGATCTCTCAGTCATGGAAGTTCTCACCTCTTACACTCTCCTATCTCTCCATGTCCTCCTTTGAATTTCAGTCTGTTTCTGTCTCTTCTCTTGTTAACCTGTTTGTCATTGTTATTTATCGTCCTCCTGGCCCTGTGGGATGTTTAGTCAATTTTTGGACATCCTACACAGCTCCTTCCCAGAAGATGGTACCCCACTGATGCTCCTGAAAGACTTCAACCTTCACCTAGAAGCCTCCCACTCTGCTGCCTTCCTTCCACAACTCCACTCCTCCAAACCATAAAGCTGGCAACCTTCTCGACCTGGTCTTCCTCAGAAAATGCTCTGCCTCAGATCCCACAGTTACTCCTCTCCATCTGTCTGACCACCACTTCATTCCATTCTCACTCCCTCTTCCTCTCCACCCATCCTTCCCCCTTCTACCCCCACTGTTGCAGTCCAGTGTAACCTCTGCTTCCTCTCTCCCTCTTCTCTTGCCTCCTCTGTCACTGAATCCTTCTCCAATCTCCCCACTGAATCTGCTGCATCTTCTCTGCTCTCCTCTCTTCCTCATCACTTGACACATTATCTCCTTTTGTCTCCAGACCAGCAAGATCTTCCCCTTCTAGTCCCTGGATGTCTGAAACACTTCGCTCCAATGGAAACAGTCTACATGCAGCAGAGAGGAAGTGAAGACAATCCAGGGCCTCAGCCAACCTGTCTTGCTACCAGTCCCTCCTTGTCAAGTTCACAGTTTCACTCAAATGAGCTAAGATCAAATTTTATCACTCCAAAATTCATACCTCCATTTCCAAACCTCACCAACTGTATTGTTTTCTCTTCTCTCTTCAACTCTCCGCCAGCTGCACCTCAGTCCTCGATCACTGCAGAGGACTTTGCAGTCTTTTTGAGGGGAAAAATTGTGGCCATCCACAACTCCTTCACCACCCCTGTTTCCCCATCCCACCCCCTCCCCAACCTCCTTGTCTCTTTCCACTTGCTCTCTGCTTTTTTCCCTCTTTCCACTTCTGATGTCTCCCAGCTCCTGTTCTCTCACTGTCCTGCCACCTGTGCCCTTGACCCTATCCCCCTCATCTCTCTTTCCAATTATCACCAGGGCCATGTTAACCCTTGCCGAGGCCCTGGGCAGACACCCCCCCGAGGCCCCACCCCTGCCTGTTGTCAACTGCGCTCAGCAAATTCACCCCCTCAGACATGCCTGTCTAACTAAACACAGAAACTTAAATAATGACAGTGGCACAATTAGCAATACTATTGACCGATAAAACTTTATATCCATCAACACCTATTTAATCGAGAAAAAGCAATGGTGAAATAGGCAATTGCATGGTGAAAAAATCCATCAGACATCACGGTTAACAAGTCTGGTTAACTAAAGTTTAGCCTCAAGAAGCCTTTGAATGAGTGAGTCAATGAACATCATGTCAAGAACATAACCTAGGCCTACAACAGTTTCTTCAGTATTCAGAACAAGAACATTCATTTGGTATATAACCATTCATTTTCATTTTGGAATCCAGGCAACTTTTAACTTGTGAAAACAAAGAGCGATTACAAAGAGAAAAAAATATCTTGCTTCTCAGAAATAAATCTCAAAATGTTAGGCTATGTGAAACATTTAATCCTTTCACACACGTAATGTCCCAAACAGCAGTGGCACACAGCTTTGCGCATTCAGTTTGACACCCATGGGTCAACTTACAAGGGCACTTTCCTACTTTTCTGGAAAGCGAAGTCATTAATTAAATCATTGAACTCAAGCTGGCGTAGCGTGTGAAGACATGGTGGACAGTGATCATATTGACAATGACGGGTGATTTACTTGACGGGACAAGGTGGGCTTCCTTACAGGTGGCGAAATGCATCAAAAATGTTATCAATATGATCAAAACTTCTGAAAATATCATTTCATATTTTCTGATCTCACTACCTCCTAGGCCCCCTGGTGGCTGAGGCCCTGGGCAGCTGCCCATGAAGCCCATTAGGATAACGCATCCTTGATTATCACAAGTGACATCCTCCCATTTATCATCTCCCTTGTTAACTCCTTGTCTTCTGGAGGACAACTTTGGAGGACAACTTTGCATCCAGCTTTAAATGTGCCCACTTCACTCCTCTGCTGAAAAAAAACACCCTAGACCCCTCTGCCATCCAGAACTACTGCTCTTTTTTTTGCTTCTCCCCTTTCCTATCAAAGATGCTTGAACATGCTATTGCTAACCAACTCTCCTCTTTTCTCTCATGGAACAACCTCCTGGATCCTTACCAGTCTGGCTTCTGAGCTGGACACTCAACCAAGACTGCACTTCTCTCCATCAGCAAGGTACTTCATGCAGCACATGTCACCTCCCTCTATTAGGTCCTGATTCTCCTTGACCTTTCTGCTGCATTTGACACTGTTGATCACCCCATTTTCCTGTCATCCCTATCAGCTCTGGGAATCTGCAGGGCAGACCTAGACTGGTTCAAGTCCTACCTCTCCAGTCACTCCTTCCAAGTTACATGGTCTGTTACTGTATCAACACAACATTCATTTACCACTGGTGTCCCTCAAGGTTCAGTCTTTGGTCTGCTTCTCTTCTCCCTCTACATCCAGTCTCTTGGCTTGATTATCACTGCTAATGGTCTATCCTACCACTGCTACACTGATGACACCCAACTGTTTCTCTCTTTTTCTCCTTTTGACACACAGGTCTCCACTCTCAGCTCTGCTTGCTTGCATGATATCCAGAGCTGGATGGACAACCATCATCTGAAGCTCAACCCAGGCAGGACAAAGGTGATCTACAGTCCTCCTCCATCCTCTCCATGCCTGGACACTATCATCTCCATGAGGGACATATCTACATCACCTTCCTCTTGGGGTCATGTTCAATGGCAGACTTTTCTCCTCAGCGAACATCACTGCAGTAACCTGGATGTGTAGATATCTTCTCTACAACATCTAAAGGATCCACACTTTCCTTACCACTTACTCTACTCAGCTCCTGGTCCAAGCACTGATCCTCTTTCACTTGGACTACTGCAACTCTCTCCTTGCTGGCCTTCCAGCATTTGCCATCAGACCCCAGCAGCTCATCCTGAACACTGCTACTCAGCTGGTCTACAACCTCCTTCATTCTTCACATGTCACCCCTCTGCTTGCTGACCTGCACTGGCTACCTATAGAGATCTTGCATGTGATGTCACATCCGCTCCAGATTGTAAGCAGTCGCCATTTTGTCGGTCAAACGCCATATTTCTGCCATCTTTCCAACACTGACTTTGCTTTTTTTTCCGCCCAAATCTTCAAATATTACCGTGCCACAATGCCAGAGAGTTGTATGGCATATAAATGCCACAACAAGAGAGGTCAGAAATCGGGAAGAAAGTTTCATAGGCTGCCACAGGACCCTGACAGTGTGCAAAGTGGATTGCTGCTATCGGCCGGGCCGATGCAAACAACAAGAACAAGGCATGGGAACCGACTGGAAAGAACGATCACTGGCGCCTGTGCAGGGACCATTTCATCTCAGGTTCGCCATGTATTTATTTCAGTATATTCATGTGGTTATTTGCAACATAAGTTTATGACTTGCTCTAATAAAATTTCCGGGAAGTGGGAACCTGAGAAAAGGCTTGGGGCGGGGGGGTGGATTGGGTCTTTAGTGGTGTGACAATCAATGTAGTCTCTAGATATAAAATTATTTTACACTTTTAGGGGTCACAAGTAGAGATAGATAACTTCATAAGTATCAAATCATAAATTCCTCGTGCTCAATTGCCACTAGTCAGTATATTTCTGTCTTTCAGGGAAGAAGAGTTCCATATCCACTGACACGGTCGTGAAAACTACGTCCGGTAAGCCATAAGGGTCACTAATCCGTAGGTTGTTTATTTTAGACATATATCTAATTATCTGTTCATTAGAAAAATGAGCTGTGTAGTCCGTCGGTTGAAATTTATCCATTTTGTACATGAGTGCAGTAGTATTCAGCAGTGTTTTTTACTGACAAAATGGCGGTTGTGTACTTTCCGGTCACGTGATTGCAAGATCTCTATTGCAGCTTGGATCAAATTTAAGACATTGGTGCTAGCTTACCAGGCTGTCAAAGGGTTAGGGCCAGCATACCTTTAGAATCTGATCCACCCCTACATGCTAACCAGATCCCTATGCTCTGCTACTACTAGTCACCTGACTTCTCCTGATCTTCGCTCCTGCCCAGCTTGCTCAAGACTACTGTCTGTCCCAACACCCTGTTGGTGGAATGACCTTCCTTCTGAGATTAGAGCTGCTGACTCCCTGACCACCTTCAAGCACAGACTGAAGACTCACCTCTTCAGGATGACCCTCTCCCCTGCTTCCTTGCCCACTGTGTGGCTGGGTATAGGTGTAGACCAACCCAGGCTGTGTACTGTCTAACCTGGGGTTAACCCTTGGAGTTTTATTTTTTCTCTCTCTCTTTCTCAGTTCATTTGTATGGTTGGTTTGCTTCCTTGGCTGTTTGTTGAATATTGGTATTTCAACAGAATATTACACTAAATATTACTAGAATGCCCTAGAAACTGCAGTTTAGCACTTCTTCTACCTGACTTTTTCACTTGTACTTCACTCTGGATAACAGCATCTGCTAATTGTCATGTAATGTACTAATGCAATGTTCACTCATTTTTGAGACGCAACCATCACAATATCCCTCAGAGTGAGCACAAAATTGCCTATATGTTTTGCCTATTGTCTGGACAAGAAAGATCATGGGCCAGAGCAATCTGTCAGCACAAGCTAAATGGGTCACATGGTGATGATGAAGATGGAGAAGAGACATGATAAGAGTGCATGAAAGGAAGAGAATATGTGTAGTGGGGAAGTCAATAACCAGGCTGTACAGTGTGAGCTAGAACGTGCAGTAAAGTTGACAGAATGAAGATGTACGACATGGCTTTGAAATGTGCAAAAATGCAGTTCAGAGACAGTGCATTAGTGTTACAGATTGGAAGTGCAGGAGTCAATGGGGGTCTCTGACCTTATTGATGAGGCCAGCTGCAGTGGGGAAAAAGCTGGCCTTATAGCATGAGGTTTTGGTTCTAATGGACTGCAACCTCCTACCAGAGGGGAGTGGTTCAAAAGGTATGTGTCTGGGGTGAGAGGAGTCAGCCAAAATCCTTTCTGCTCTTCTCAGGGTCCTGGACTTGTACAGGTCCTGAAGAGATGGAAGGTTGCAGCCAATCATCCTCTCAGCAGAGCAGATGATGTGCTGCAGTCTGTCCTTGTCCTTGGGAGTGGCAGCAGCATACCAGATGGTGATGGAGGAGGTGAGGATGGATTCAATGATGGTAGTGTAGAAGTGCACCATCATTGTGTTTGGCAGATCAAACTTCTTTAACTGCCACAGGAAGTACATCCTCTTCTTGGTGAGGGCGCAGGTATACATCTCCCACTTAAGGTCCTGGGTGATTATAGTGCCCAGGAAGCAGAAATACTCCACAGAGGTTACTGGGGAGTCAAACAGGGTGATGGGGAGGGTGTGGCAGAGCTCCTCTTGAAGTCTACAATCACCTCCACTGTCTTGAAAGCATTGAGCTCTAAGTTCATCTGCCTGCACCAGGACACTAGATGGTCAATCTCCCACCTGTAGGCAGACTCCTCCTCATCAGAGATGAGTCCAATGAGAGTGGTGTCATCTGCAAACTTCAGGAGCTTGACAGACTGATGACTTGAGGTGCAGCTGCTGATGTACAGGGAGAAGAGTAGAGGAGAGAGGACACAGCCTTGGGGGATTCAATGCTGATGCTTTGAGAGTCAGAGACATGTTTCCCCAGCTTCCTGTACTGCTTTTTGTCAGACAGGAAGTCAGTGATCCACCTGCAGATGCAGTCAGGCACATTCAGCTGGGAGAGCTTGTTATGCAGAAGACCCAGGATGATGGTGTTGAAGGCAGAACTGAAATCCACAAGCAGGATCCTAGCTTAGGTTTCTGGGGAGTCCAGCTGCTGGAGGATGAATGGAAGAGCCATGTTGACAGCATTGTCGGCAGATCTGTTGAGTCTGTAGGTGAACTGCATAGGGTCTAGGGGTGGGTCAGTGATTGGCTTTGAGGTGGTAAAGCACAAGGTGCTCAAGGGATTTCATGACCACAGAAAGCAGGGTGATGGATCTGTAGTCATTTAATCCTGTGATCCTTGGCTTTTTGGGGATGGTGATAATGGTGGAGGCCTTGAAGCAGGCTGGCACATGGCATGTCTCCAGTGAGGTGTTGAAAATGTCTGTGAACACCGGAGACAGCTGATCAGCACAGTGCTTCAGGGTAAATGGTGAGACTGAGTCAGGACCTGCTGCTTTGTGGGGGTTTGGCTTCTTAAAGAGCTTGTTAACGTCTCTCTCCAGAATGGATAGTTGAGGCTGTGGTGGAGGGTGGATGGGCTGGAGCTGGAGTGTGGAGTCACAGGTGATGTTATCAGGACAGTCCCATTGTCTTCCAAAGTGACAGTAGAACTCATTCAGTTGGTTGGCCAGGTGCAAGTTGTTAATAGAGTGGGGGGCTGAAGGTTTGTGATTAGTGATCTGTCTGAGCCCTTTCCAGACAGACATAAAGTCATTGACTGAGAACTGGTGTTGGAGTTTCTCAGAGTACAGATGTTTAGCTTCTTTCACTGCCTTGCAAAACCTTTTCTGAGAGTCTTTAAGCCTCTCCCTGTCTCCACTTCTGAACGCTTCTTCCTTTTGCCACCTTAGCTGTCTGAGCTTATCTGTGAACCAGGGTTTGTCATTATTGTAACTAACCCTGGTTCATGATGGAACACAGCAGTCCTCACAGAAGCTGATGTAGGATATCACAGCCTCTGTGTATTCATCCAGACTATTAGTAGCAGTCCTGAACACATCCCAGTTTGTACAGTCCAAAGAATGCCTGAAAGTTCTCTGCAGCCTCACTGCTCCACATCTTTGATGTCTTCACTACAGCTTTCCTCAGCTTTAATTTCTACCTGTATGCAAGAATCAGGTGTACCATGACATGGTCAGAGTGGCCCACTGCAGCACAGGGGATGGCGTGATAGGCATTATTGACTGTAGTGTAGCAATAATCCAAAATATTCTCCTCTCTGGTTGGGTATTTGATAAACTGCTTGTATTTTGGTAGTTTGTGGCTGAGGTTACCTTTGTTAAAGTCACTGAGAACAATAACTATGGGGATGGGGAGTCTGGGTTAGTCTGCTCCACACCCAGTGTCTGATCTGCCAGCATGCACTGTGCATTCTGCACATTGGCCTGCA
Organism: Neoarius graeffei; assembly: GCF_027579695.1. Classification (NCBI taxonomy): domain Eukaryota; kingdom Metazoa; phylum Chordata; class Actinopteri; order Siluriformes; family Ariidae; genus Neoarius; species Neoarius graeffei. Next base: position 64,202,991 of record NC_083574.1, read on the forward strand.
GTGGAATGTAAACGCCAACCAGAATGGATGAAGCAAACTTGCTCAGGGAGTAGAAGGGTTTACAATTAATGATAAATGATTCCAGGTTGGGAGAATAGTGTTTCAGGATCACTGACACATCACTGCACCATCCACTATTGACATAAAAACAGATTCCACCACCCTTTGTTTTACTGGGGAGATCTGTGTTGCATTGGCTCTGAAAAGTTGGAAGCTGGCCAGCTGCAGCGCAGAGTCCGGAATGAGTCTGCATAGCCACGTCTCTGTGAAACATAAAACAGCAGATGAATGAAAGTTCCTGTTTCTCCCCATCAGCAGCTGGAGTTCGTCCAGTTTGTTACACAATGAGCACACATTGGAGAGAAATATCACAGGTAGTGGAGTGCGAAGTCTGTGCCGACAGAGGTGCGTGAGCACACCGGCACATTTTCCTCTCCTCTGGTGTCTCGCTGAGTGAGCAAAGGTGAGGGGACCTTTGACCAGATTGTCCAATATTTCCATGGAAGACACCAGAAAAGTTGGTCATAAATCCACTGGAGTTGTTCCCCTGATGTTCATGAGCTCTTCTATGGTGAAAGAGATTTGAGTATCGCAGCAGTGAACTGAGTTTACAAACAAAAAAAGACAAAACAATGCACAACACACCGAGGCAGCCGTCCATGGCACCATCTTGATAAAGACAGACATTTGTGACTTGTTATTCTCAGAATTTGAGGGGTTTTTTTTCCTCACAAATTTATAACTTTATAATCTCAGAGACTATTTGAGTTTTTCTCAAAAATTTACAACTTTAATCTCAGAAATTCTAAGATTTCTTCTTAGAATATTACCCCCTCCCTTAGCTCTGTATTATCTATCTATCTATCTATCTATCTATCTATCTATCTATCTATCTATCTATCTATCTATCTATCTATCTATCTATCTCTACACTGGCCCTAGTGCACCATTGAAGTTATTGTTTATGTGAATTCCTTCTGTTATATTGCAATCAGGCTAACTAGATGGCTGCCCCAACATGCTAGCTAACTTACTTATAGGGTAGTCACACAAGAGGCGGAATGAGCCAGAATGCCATCTGAATGAAAATTCTTCATATATTTGAGGATATTTGAAGTGCATTCTAAAAATTCTGAGTGCATTCCAAACATTTGGGCCCATTCTTGGGGCCGGCCCGAATGTTTTGCTCATGCTTAAAACATTCAAGGTGCATTCGAAGAGGAGAAATATCGAACTGCATTCGAAGTGTATTCTGACTGCATTCTAAATAGTCTTATGGCATTCCAACAGCATTTGAAACATTCTGATTGCGTTCGAGGGAAAAATCGAAATGGCAAGCCACTTCAAATCCTGCCAGAATGTCCTGAATGAGCCGGAATGCCGTCGGAATGAAAATTCTTCATATATTCTGGGATATTCGAAGTATATTCTAAGTATTCGAGCTGCATACTCTTTGAATTCTTAGACATTCGAAACATATTCGGCAGCTATTCTGGGATCGTTTTGACTGCATTTGAGGTGAATTTGTGCAGCATTCGAGGCACCTTCCGACCAGACTTTGGGTGGTATTTGGGCAGCAATCGAACCACACTCGTACAGCATTTGAAGTGCATTCTTAATATTCTTAGTGCATTCTAACAGCATTCTAGGTATTCCTACTGTGTTCCAACAACATTTGAACTGCATTCGAAAGCTAATACACCCAGAATGTGCAAGAATCATTCAAGGCAGGTTTGAAGAACATTCTAAGTATTCGAACGGCATTCTTACAAAGCTGTAAGAATGTTGGTAAGTTTGAAATTCCTGCCCGAATGTGGCATGAATTTTGAAAAAAATTTCATTCCGGCTGGTTCTGCTTGATTCCTGCTAATTCCGAATAAGTGTGATGGGGGCCTTAGGCTAAAAATTATCTAGCAATTTTGTCTAAGCCTTGGCCAATTGTAACAATGTAAGGGATAATGTACAGCAAGCCGGCCATTATGTAAGGGATAATTTACAGCGAACTGGTCATCATCATGAAATAAACCCCAACAGGGTGATGCAGGACCCCAATGTGAAGCACAATAATGACCAGCTTGCTGTAAATTATCCCACTTATGACATGGGTTTTTACTAAATAAATTAATAATTTGTCATAATGTTTTGATACTGCAACTATTGTATTTTTTAAAGATACCTTTTGTAAATTTTTTTTTAGAAATTAAAAAAATGCAAATCAATTATCTTCCCTGACCAGTTGACCTCATGATGTCAAACCACCTGTGCAATGATTAATTGAGCAATATCCCTCACGTGCTACGAGGTCTGTTTTTTAAATATACCTTTTGCCCTCCTCCCCTTTTTTTAAGCCTAAAGCAATTATGGTCCCTGAACAATTGACCTCAGGATGTTTAACCAACTGTGCAACATTAAGACTAATACCCCTCAAGTGCCATGTATAATAGCTTTAAAAAAAATTTGGTTAGGAAGCATAATTGACTGATTTACATTTTTGAAATAAAAATTGTATAAAAGGTATATTTCAAAAACAAGCCTTGTGGCATGTGACAGACATTAGTTTCTATGTTGCACAGTTGGGTTGATGCCATCCACTCAAATGGCTGAGGTGAATAATAGGTTTGTATTTTTCATGTCAAATGAATGTGGAATATCAAACTTTACCCTGGAAATAGTGATTTAAAATGATTTTATTGAAATAAAAGTTATTTTGTTGTTGCTTCCACTAATGACATGGTCCATAGCAATGGAATAATGTAAAATAACCCCTGCACAGTGATTCAAAACTGCATCATCCTGTCGGGGTGTATTTCGCATTATTCCATGGCTCATTTGAATACCCAGTTCATCAGTTGTGGCACTGAGTGGTCTGTTATTTCTTTATAACAAACTGTTGTTAAGTATTACAGACTGTTGCTGTGGACCACATCATTAGTGGACTCAATAAAATCATTTTTAAATCAATATTTTTGTCAAATTATTGATTTCTTTAGTAAGTAGCGGTGTAACTGTGATAATGGCTAACTAGCTGTACATTATCCCTCTTATTACACAGCTACTCATTAAATAAATCAATAACAAAATATTGATTTAAAAGCTGGTGGAAATTGGTACTCAGGTTTGTTGTTGTGGCAGCTTGAATTAATTTTACTGTGTATATTGCAAATGAAAAACACATCTCAATATCCATTTAGTATTTAAAGCTTATTAATACCTATTTAGAATACAGCAGAACAAAACTTGTATTACATGTCTTGCACACCAGCCTAAAGCATTTAACAAACTAATGCTACTGCCAAGATTAACAAAGACTGAAACATTTTAAAAATGGTGCTAATTTCTCGGCCTAGATTTCTTGGGCTCAGTTGACATGAATGTTGGGGAGCTGTCTATTATTTTAATGTGTTGTTTATTTGGGAAGATGAAAGGGCTGTTGTATTTTCCCCATGTGTGTAGGTTGTCAATGCTAATAGAAAAGATTGGTGAATTGGTCAGAATCAGGAAGCAGAGTCATTTTGTTAAAGCTGTTCCCAGTGCTGAGTGGAGACTGCTTGTATTTATATATGCAGAGAATCCTGCTGTTTCGAGACCTCCATTCAGCAGACAGCTCAATTAATCATCCCCCAATCCTCCTGCCGTGCAACAGACGACCCTGGCCTGACAGAGAGCATGCATGCAGGTGTGAATCAAGCTGCTGGAAAAATGCCTCATGAAATGAGAGGTCTGTTCATTCTTTGTCTTGCTTTTTTGAATCTTACTCATTCATGTTATATAGTTGCTCCTTTACAGGCTACACCAGCTTGAATTATAGCCATCTGCTCACTAAATGTCTGTTTTATAATTGAGTTAACTGGAATGCCAGTAGTTGCAAGTTGTGTAGCTATCAAGACTGACCTTTTCAAAAATATAATACACAAGAGACATATTTTTACATATTGTGAATCCATTTTAACTTGTTCATTAATGGCTGCATAGTTTTCAGAAATGTGAGAACATTATACACTGGTCTTATGAAAAAAAAGTTGAAAAACCTACATTTAAATACCAACAATAGATGGTACTCTTGCTCACTAATCTCATGATCTCTAGCCGCTTTATCCTGTTCTACAGGGTCGCAGGCAAGCTGGAGCCTATCCCAGCTGACTACGGGCAAAAGGCGGGGTACACCCTGGACAAGTCATCAGGTCATCACAGGGCTAACACATGGACAACCATTCACACCTACAGTCAATTTAGAGTCACCAATTAACCTAACCTGCATGTCTTTGGACTGTGGGGGAAACCAGAGCACCCGGAGGAAACCCACGCAGAGAACATGCAAATTCCACACAGAAAGGCCCTCGTCGGCCACGGGACTCAAACCTGGACCTTCTTGCTGTGAGGCGACAGTGCTAACCACTACACCACCGTGCCACCCTGCTCACTAATCTGAAAATTTAAATGATCTTTCATAACAAAGGAAGGAAACTGAGAGAAAATTATCAGATCCTGATATTACTTTTTTGTCTCATTCAGTCAAGGATATTTTCCTGATCTTCCCTAGCTTTTTAATAAATGACTTCTTTCCAAGATCTCTGATACTATTCTGTGACATTCATTAACAAATGTGGAATGATAGACATATATACAAGAGTAAGTCAAAAAGATCTAAGACAAATTGAAAAAAATATTTATTTATGAAAATAATAAAGCTATTTCTCTACATATCTTCCATTTAAGTCTAAACACTTCTGCAAGCAGTGTTTCCATCAGAGAATTCCTTCTTTGTATAATTCTGGGGGATGCCTTTCACACCTTTTGAAATTATAACATTTGTCTTACAACTTTTTGACTGATCCGCGTGTGTGTGTGTGTGTGTGTGTGTGGGGGGGGGGGTTAGTCAAAATTATATTAACACTTAAATGGTAGAAAACATTTATTCACAAAACATACATCATATGTGCAAGATGATTTACAGGACGGTCTTAACCTGTTCGACATCGTGTCCAACACACAAAAACCAGTGAGCAACAGTACCATTTAATCTGTCACCCATGGAGTACATCTATCTGCAGGAGAAAAATAATTCATTTGTGTTAACATAATTTTGACGAACCCTGTGTGATTTATTTATATATATATAATATAGTGTGTGTGTGTGTGTGTGTGTGTGTGTGTGTATATATATATAATCAATGCGTATATACTGTATATGTGTATATATAACTAACATTTAAACAGATTTAGAGATTTTCAGTACATTCTTCATTGATAAAGTGAAATTTTCATGATGTGCAATGACTGATCATGATTTAAAATATCTGTCTTCTTCTTCTGGCTGCTCCCGATTAGGGGTCGCCACAGCGGATTTTTCTTCTGCATTGCTCCCTGTCTTCTGCATCCTTCTCTACCACATCTGCCACTTTCATGTCCTCTCTCACCACATCCATGTATCTCCTCTTTGGCCTTCCTCATTTTCATTTGCCTGGCAGCTCCATCCTCAACATTCTCCTTCCCACATGCTCTGCATCTCTTCTCAGGATGTGCCCATACCATCTCAGTCTCATCTCTCTTAGCTTAATTCCCAAGCTCTCCACATGTGCTGTCCCTCTGATGTGCTCATTCTTTATCCTGTCCAACCTTGTCACTCCCATCGCAATTCTTAACATCCTCAACTCCGCCACCTCCAACTTTGCCTCCTGTCTCTTCGTTAAGGATACTGTCTCCAATCCATACATCACAGCTGGTCTCACTACTGTCTTAGACATCTTACTTTTCACTTTTGCTGGGACTTTCCTATCACAAATGACTCCCGAAATCCTTTTCCAACTGCTCTACCCTGCCTGCACTCTCTTTCTCACCTCACTATTGCAGCCCCCATTTTCCTGCAGAGTTGACCCCAGGTACTTGAATTCACCAACTTTCTTTACGTCTACTCCTTGCATCTTCACTACTCTCTCATCCCCATTCACATTGATGCACATGTATTCTGTTTTGCTACTGCTCACCTTCATTCCTCTTTGTTCCAATGCATACCTCCATCTCTCCAAACCCACCTCAACCTCCTTTCTACTTTCACCACATATCACAATATCATCCGCAAACATCATGTTCCATGGTGACGCTTGCCTCACTTCGTCCATCAAGCTATCCATCATTATGGCAAACAAGAAAGGACTCAAAGAAAATCCTTGATGGAGTCCCTCCTTCACAGTGAACCATTCAGTTGCTCCAACTGCACACCTCACTGCTGTTTCACTGTTCTCATAAATGTCTTGCACCACTCTAATATACTTCTCATTCACTCCACTCTTCGTCATGCAATACCATAACTCATCTCTTGGCACTGTATTGTATGCCTTCTCCAGGTCTACAAACACACAATGTAGCTTTCTCTGGCCTTACCTCTGACTGGATTGTGATTTAAAATATCTGTGATTACCATTATCTGTAAAACTCTGAATAATTAAAAGAAACCCTGCTTTGAACCATTTAGAAATTTGAGAACATATGAAAATAATATTTAACAACCAGATAAACTTACTAGTGTGTAGGGTAGAGTTGGCAAACTGCTTTCTTTCATCTCACCAATCATCACAAAGCAATGAGATTTAAACTACATAGTATAGAGAAGAATTAATTGGAATGCATTATTCATTTTCAATCCATTATCCATAACCACTTATCCTGTGCAGGGTCATGGGCAAGTTGGAGCCTGTCCCAGCTGACTATGGGCGAGAGACAGGGTACACCCTGGACAAGTCACCAGGTCATCGCAGGGCTGGCACATAGAAACAAGCAACCATTCACATTCTTGCCTACAGTCAATTTAGAGCCACCAATTAGCCTAACCTGAATGTCTTTGGATTGTGGGGGAAACCGGAGCACCCAGAGGAAACCCATGCAGACATGGAGAGAACATGCAAACTCCACACAGAAAGGCCACTGGGCTCAAACCCAGGATGATCTTGCTGTGAGGCAACAGTGCTAACCACCATGCCACCCATTATTAATTTTGTTTTACTTTTTTATTAATTTTGTTCAGTTTGGAAGTTATCAATTTGCAGTTTTGAACCGGTTATATTCAGTATTCTTGTGAGAATTGAGACCTTGATATCATAGACTGGTGAACAGCAGCTGCTAATGCTCTTCATGAGGTCATGGTTCTATGCACATTAATTTAAACTGTGTACTTGTAAACAATGGATATTTCCTTTTCCACTCCAGGAAAAAAGAAGTGATAAACAATTTTATCTGACCTATCAGAAAGACTCTGAGCCCCAGGATTGAGCAGCATGTGGAGACACTAAGGGAAAAACAATTGAGGGAATGAGAAGACAAACAGAATCTCTAGTGTCTGGTGTTTTTGCCACTAACTATCCTTTGGCCATTTTCCATCTGAACCTCTGTGTCCACTCCATACACACTTCAGGGCCAGCTCTGGTAATTAATACATCTAATCATATACATGTACTCCCAATATTGTGATGGCTTGACCACAGCATGAACATCATATTTTTCCCCTCACTCCTTATTTTAACACTTTGTTTCTGTTTCCCACACTCAGCTCTAATAGATCTAACTGCATCCCCCTTTTCGCCAATCAATACTTACTTTGATATTTGTGTAACCGCCATTGTGTAATCAATACGAGGTCAGGGAAAGTAAATTGCATTCCATGGCTTAATGATTTTGTCTTTCTTGGCTTGATGAGAAAGAAGTTTATTATCTGATTATTAAGGCAGCATTATGTGTGTCAACATTTAAAGTCACCATCTGCTGGAGGAGACATTTATGGCTTATATTATATCGATATATTAAGCCAAGGGGCATGTGGTGCAGCTTTTATACCCAGCACTAATGCAACTGTTTTTGATGTCTTACATCTATATGTATTGCAAGTTTACTTATGTCTGTTTGGGTTTTCCTTCATCCAGGTTCTTGTGAATGTCTAGCATTATTAAATTATTGAAGCTGGATGTTTCACCACTTATCCAAGGAGCTTTATTAGTTCTACTGATGGATCAGAACCCAAACTAATAAAGACTCTCAAAACAGTTGTGGAAAATATCTTCATGATTATAAAAAAAGCCCAACACACTTGACTCACGACTACAATGACATCTTATGCTGGAAAGTAAATTCACTTATGCCGCTTTTCCACTACCAACGCGGCTGAGTTGGGCTGAGCCGTGCCGTGCTGAGTTGGGCTGAGTCGAGCTGAGTGGGGCTGTTGGGGTTGCATTTCGACTACAACCACGCTGAACCGTGCTGGCTGGAAGTGGGTGGACACATTGGGTGGAGTTAGTGAAAGTGGGTGGACATCAGGTGATGTCGTTAGGCAGCGCAAACAGTGACATCAGTGAACTTTTAAGTGGTAGTCTCACAACCCGGAGAGTAAACAATAAACATGGAGGACATGGAGTCGTTAGTGTTGCTGGTCTTGGTGCTGTGGCTTGTTGTCACCGACAACGCCAACAGATACTGGCAAGAGCATATAGATGAGGCGAGGCGCATAAGGCTTCATAATTCTCGTAATTCGTAATTCTCCTTCTTCCGGGTTTACGGTGTTTACAGATCCCAGCGTGCTCGCGGGGTGTGTGTGGGCATGTGAGGACACTCCTCCTCACCAATCAGTGCACAGGGGAGTGTCTGCTCACGCCCCTAGCCCCACTCAGCTCGGTTTGGCTCGCTTCAGCCCTACTCCAAAACCGTGCGAGTTTTGGGGGCTGAGCAGGGCTGAAGCGAGCTGAGTCGTGCTATTCTTAGATAGTCGAAATGCGAGCCGTGTCGGGCTGAAGCGAGCTGAAGTGAGCTGAAAAAGGGTAGTGGAAAAGGGCCATTAGTAAAAGACCCCTTGGGTGACAAAGATTTTGACCCAATATGTTTCTGTGCATTTCCTCTCCAATATACTTCACATCTAGTTCAAGTCATTGATGTGTAGCCTTCAAAGTATACAGTTTTGCCAAGCTATCACTCCTGAGTTACCTACCAAATGGTTTTCCCTGTTCTTTCAGTGACAGTGGAATAAATTGCCCTGGTGCATTTGCATTCATTCAGATGATTTCCTTATAATCATCAAACACTTGTAGAATCTGAACAATCAAAGCAATTGAACACTGATGCAGATGTATGCATAGAATGTGCACAGTCAATGGGTGTCATGTCAGCACCGGATTGCATCTTGAGCAGCACTTCTGGGTTGGACTTCTGGACTTCCCATACAGGGGAAAAAATATATCGTCGTAAAGTGCCATGTCAGCATCTGATGTTGGCGACCACTAATCTGAAAGCACTACGATCAGCAGCCAAGTGCAGCAGGTCAATGATGATCTTTCCTGTCACCAATGTCAGGTCGTCTGTGAAGGCTTTCCTAGGTCTGCCTATCTTTCATATATATATATATATATATATATATATATATATATATCCATTATCTGTAGCCGCTTATCCTGTTTTACAGTGTCTCAGGCAAGCTGGAGCCTATCCCAGCTGACTATGGATGAGAGGCGGGGTACACCCTGGACAGGTAGCCAGGTTATCACAGGGCTGACACAGAGACAAACAACCATTCACACATCACACCTACGGTCAATTTAGAGCCACCAATTAACCTAACCTGCATGTCTCTGGGAGAAACCGGAGCACCCGGACAAAACTCACAGAGAAAACATGCAAACTCCACATAGAAAGGCCCTTGCTGGGCTTGAATCCAGAATGGCCGATTAACAAATGTGTGAAACATTTGTTTCCCTTCTTCCTGAATAAAGGACAATTAATGACACTTGTTTTCTCACAGAATGAATTAATTCTCTCAATAAACTCCACACTAGGGTTATGACTGTGAAAGTGTTTTCAAAATTTCTACTTTACTGATGTTGCATTTGGTGAACTTTTACTCATATATTATCTTTTTGAAGTTATTTTTATTGGGTCATGCAAAAACCTCCCGCACCCAACATCACCTTAGTTTTGATAAATACATGTATATTAAATAAATAAATCATGATTATAAAATAAATTCATTGAAAGATGTGTAAAGTACTTTTATATAAGAATAAATTGCTTAACAATTATTGCAATAATAATTATAATTGTAACAAAGTATATACAGAGTGCGATTTGTCAAAAAAACAGAAGGGGGGATGTTTTTTTTTAATCATGAAACGTCACAAAATTAAGGTAACAATAGGCTAACAGCTCAATAACATCCGATGATATCAAATGAATAACACCAAATGAAAACGAACACTAAATCAGAGATAGTAAATTCATCTTCCTATCTCTCTGACTAAATACACGAATACTAACACACAACAAAGTTCGCATTGCTTGTCACGTTGCTGTGATGTTTCTCTCCCTCCGGATTAAATGGACAGTGACTCGAAAATCACTAAAATACATGAAGACTAAATGAACAGTTTGCTCTGATGGCGCAGTTCATGTGGCCTTTTCTGCTTTCCCATCGGTGCGCTATCCGCCGCGTTTCGCCCTTCTTTAATCCACATTTCTGCGAATTTCTCAGCAGGGAAGGAACGCACGTCTGGCCCATTGACAGTGAGGAAAAGAAGGCTGTTTAGTGTGGATACATTCATTCTTTTGCGCTTATCAGTAAGGATGTGATTGGTGGATAAGGCGCCATACCGTAAATCTGGGGACCTGGGTTCAATTCTGACCTGAGGTCATTTCCTGATCCCTCCCTGTCTCTCTCCTGCTCATTTCCTGTCTCTACACTGTCCTATTCAATAAAGCTGGAAAAAGCCCCCCCCAAAAAATGCAATGCTAATTTCCGTATAGAACGCAAAGATATTGTTATTATCTACAATGTATCTATTTGCTGGGGACGTTCGTGAACATCAAAGCTGCCACTTCAGGTCATTTTGAAAGTGAGTGCAATGTAGACCATAGAAAACTGTGTCACAACATGCCTGTCATGTCAACTTTTTTTTTGATTTGTTTGTTTTATTGACGGGGTTGTCCCCGAGGATTTTTTTTCAGCAGAGATAAAAACCAGAGGGGGGGGGATGATCCCCACCAGCAAATCGCACCCAGAGTGTATATATATATATATATATATATATATATATATATATATATATATAAAAGTTATATATGAGTAAAAGTTCACCAAAAGCAACATCAGGAAAGTAGAAATTTTGAAAACACTTTCACAGTCATAACCCTACTCCATACTGCTATTATTTTGAACACACCCCTTTCAATGAATGAGTCAATTACTCAGAACAAGCAGCATGCATGTCATGACAGTTGGGTCTGTTGTTTTTCTATTACACAACTACATCTACAAGTAAATTATTTGGCATGCAGAAATCTCACGACTGCTAAGAGCAGTGGTTCATCAGATTACTGATCTTGTACTGCTATTTTCTTTTTCACACAACTTCTTCCAGAGCACCCAGAGGGGACCCACACAGACACAGGGAGAACATGCAAACTTCACACAGAAAGGCAATCATTGGCCACTGGGCTCGAACCCAGGACTTTCTTGCTGTAAGGTGACAGTGATAACCACTACAACACTGTGTAGTGGTTGCACTGTGATATTTTTTAGTTGTCTGGAGTGTGTAGGACCTTTCAAGCTGTAATCCATGACTTCCTGATAAACTGTGGTACAAATATGAGGTGACACAGAGGCCAAATTCCCTTACCCATCCATCAACAAAAGAAAGATAAGAGAACACACAAAGCAAATGAGGGAGAAATATGTTGACCTTCATAAGTCAGGGAATGGTAATATACTCACCTGAAAATGCACATTTCTACTGTTTGAGCAATAATAAAAAAAAGTGGACACTAACCAAAACTTTTACACACTTGCCTGGAAATGGACCTAATTTTATTTTGCCCCAACATATGGTGAGATGCTAATAATAATAATCTCCATGGCTCACTGTTGGAGAATTCCAATTAGAGGTCTGCGCGGGTCGGATTTTTCAGTCCCGCCTGCGCCCGCATTGTGCAGTCCCGCTCCCGCCCGGCCCGCAAAGAATTATGATTTTCAGTCCCGCTCCCACCCGCGCCCACAAAAAAATTATGATTTTCAGTCCCGCTCCCGCCCGCAAATCCCGCATGATGCAGACGTTCGCGTTATTTCTCAGGAAAGTTCTTGTCTTGACACAGCGTGATGGTGCCCTGCCCCCTACTTTGAATGGATTTGAGCATAAATATCTACAGCTCACGTTCACATTTGTTATTATTTACCTTGTTTCTGAATTCAGCATGTAGTGTCTCTAATAATAATAATTAGTGCTGTCAAGCAATTAAAATATTTAATCACGAATCGCACATTTTTATCACATGAGAAACCATTGTAATTCTCTGATCAGCATAAAAAAGTGAATGGGTTTGCTTTGTACCAATGGTGTGTTGTTGTTTTTTTTTTATTGCAAAGCAGAGCTAGTAAGAGAACTGAATTGATTTACTGCTTGAGTTAGTCTACAACTCTAATCAGAGAGACAGGTTACACAGTGATGGTAGGCTTGACTCAATGCTATCCCAGAAATCCTTCCTGTAATATGCAAATTTGGCCCCCTCTGATTGGACAGCCAAATTTGCATATTACAGAAAGGATTTCTGGGATAGCATTGAGTCAAGCCTACCGTCACTGTGTAACCTGTCTCTCTGATTAAAGTTGTAGACTAACGCAAGCAGTAAATCACTTCACTCATGGTTCTCTTGCTAACTGGGTGTGAACTGCGAGTCATTAGAGTGATCAATGGTAAATTTAAGATGCCATTCCTCACTCGATCTGGCAATCTGACTCTCTCTGCAAATTTAGGCATCTTAAAGTGTTTTTATTAATGCCAAATAAAATATCCAGCACAAATTATATATGATAAACATAAATTAATAATTTATAAATTTTATTTCAAACACATTTTTAGTTAGCGGGACCGCAGCTTATCACCGCTCCCGCCTGTGCCGCATATGTGCACTCCTGCCTGCGTGCACATATGTGCACTTCCGGTCCTGCCCGCACCCGCAATGAGCTTTCAAAATTTGTCCCACGCTGCACTGCTTTGCGGCGGGTCCCGCGGGACTCCCGCGGGAGTGCAGGGCTCTAATTCCAATAGAAAAGAAAAATCTTGGTGTTTCCAAGTTTCCAAAACCACCATCAAATGCCACTTCCATGTCAACAGATTATTTTGAAGGTCTGCCAGAAAAAAAAGCCTTTTCTGTTAGTTAATCACAAACTTAATCATCTGAAGTTTGAGAAATACTGCTATAACTCTGTGTAGCGTGGACAATGTGTGGGTGGAGCACAGAGGACGGCAGGACAACGTTTGAAGGTAGAGACAGCGTATTTATTAATCAACTTTTCAGTCTAACGCTCGCACGCATGCACACAAACACACACTCAGCCTCCAATCCCGGGTCACGCTCCCTCTGCTCTCTCTCAGCCTCCTTAAATAGGGAGCGGTTTACTGGGAAAACACACACAAAACACAGGTTAATTACTGTCAGGTGAAGCGATTCTGCCACTCACCTTCCCTGGCTCCACCCTCCTGTCACAGACCGGTGCTTGACCACGCCCCCGCTGCCACATACCCCCACCGCCCGACTCAGGCCGGGCGCCCGTCCGGCCCGCAGCCGACTCCCCCCCCCTTGATGGGAGAGGAAGTCCGCCACGACCATCTGCGCCCCCGGCCTGTGGACCACCTTGAAGTTGAAGGGTTGGAGTGCCAGATACCAACGGGTGATCCGCGCGTTGGCATCCTTCATGCGGTGGAGCCACTGGAGGGGCGCGTGGTCTGAACAGAGGGTGAAAGAGCACCCCAGCAGGTAGTAACGGAGGGTGAGGACCGCCCACTTGATCGCCAGGCACTCTTTCTCAATTGTGCTGTAGCGCCCCTCACGCACTGACAGCTTGCGGCTGATGTATAGGACCGGGCGGTCCTCCCCCTCCACCTGCTGGGACAAAACGGCCCCCAGCCCTCTGTCCGACGCATCCGTCTGTAACAAAAAAGGGAGAGAGAAGTCAGGGGAGTGTAAGAGTGGCCCCCCACACAGTGCAGCCTTTACCTCAGAGAAAGCCCGCTGGCACTGCTCCATCCACTGGACCGGATCTGGCGCCCCCTTTTTAGTGAGGTCAGTCAGCGGGCTGGTGACGTCCGAATAATTAGGTATAAACCTACGATAGTAGCCAGCCAGCCCCAGGAACTGTCTCACCCCCTTTTTGGTCTTGGGCCTCGGGCAGGCCGCAATCGCTGCTGTCTTATTAATTTGGGGACGCACCTGCCCGTTGCCCAAGTGGAAGCCCAGATACCGTACTTCCACCCGCCCAATCGCACACTTCTTCGGGTTGGCAGTGAGTCCCGCCCGCCTCAGCGACCTAAGGACGGCCCTCAGGTGTTGCAGGTGCCGCTGCCAGTCATTACTATAAATGATGATGTCGTCTAGGTACGCGGCCGCATACGTGGCGTGCGGCCGGAGGACCCGGTCCATCAGCTGCTGAAACGTAGCGGGCGCCCCAAACAGCCCAAACGGAAGTGTGACGAACTGGTGTAAGCCGAACGGTGTGGAAAAGGCCGTTTTCTCATGGGATAATGGAGTCAAGGGGATCTGCCAATATCCCTTCATCAAATCCAGTGTTGAGTAAAAGTGAGCCGTGCCTAGTCGATCGAGCAGCTCATCAATACGAGGCATTGGGTACGCGTCGAATTTAGACACCGCATTGACTTTTCTATAGTCCACACAGAACCGGACCGACCCGTCGGCCTTGGGAACCAAGACCACCGGGCTGCTCCAGTCACTGTGGGACTCCTCGACAATGCCCATTTCAAGCATGGCCTGAAGTTCTTCCCGAACCACCTTTTTTTTGTGTTCGGGTAATCTATAAGGACGGCTACACACTACCACCCCCGGGGGCATCTCTATGTGGTGTTCTATGAGGTTAGTGCGACCGGGCAGGGGCGAGAACACATCCGAAAACTTGGCCTGCAACTGGGCGACCTCCGTGAGTTGGGTCGGGGAGAGGTGGTCTCCACAGGGGACCGGAGAGGTACGTGATGCCAATGACCCTTTAGGGACCTCCGGCCCCAGCTCCGCTTTCTCCGGAACTACCGACACCAATGCAACGGGGACCTCCTCGTTCCAGAGTTTCAGCAGATTGAGGTGGTAGATCTGTAGTGCCCCCTCCCTGTCCGTTTGCCTAACCTCATAGTCGACGTCCCCGACTCGCCGTGTGACCTCAAAGGGTCCTTGCCACTTGGCGATTAATTTGGAGCTCGACGTGGGCAACAGGACGAGTACCTTATCTCCCGGAGTGAACTCTCTAAGGCGCGTGCCCTTGTTGTACAGGCGGGCTTGCCGTTCCTGGGCCTGCCGAAAATTCTCCTGAGTTAGGTGGGTGAGCGTGTGGAGTTTTGCGCGCAGATCCATAACGTACTGAATTTCGTTTTTGCTCTGTGAAGGTCCCTCCTCCCAATTTTCCCGCAGTACATCTAAGATGCCGCGCGGCTTATGCCCATATAATAATTCAAATGGGGAGAACCCCGTGGAGGCTTGGGGGACCTCTCGCACTGCAAACAACAAGGGTTCGAGCCACTTATCCCAGTTACGTGCGTCCTCACTTACGAATTTTTTAATAATATTCTTGAGGGTGCGATTGAACCGTTCAACTAAACCGTCCATCTGTGGGTGATAAACGCTGGTGCGGATCGGTTTAATACCCAGTAGCCCATACAGTTCGCTCAGTGTTCGTGACATAAACGAGGTGCCTTGGTCAGTCAGAATCTCTTTCGGGATTCCAACCCGGGAGATGACGTGGAAGAGGGCCTCTGCAATACTGTGTGCTGAGATATTGCGAAGAGGCACTGCTTCCGGGTATCGCGTTGCATAGTCCACCAGAACTAATATAAAGTGGTACCCTCGTGTTGACCGATCTAATGGCCCGACGAGATCCATCCCAATTCTTTCGAACGGGGTCTCGATTAATGGTAGGGGGCGCAAGGGCGCTTTTGGAATTGCCGCTGGATTTACTAACTGGCATTCGCGGCACGCCGTACACCACTTACAGACGTCGCCGCGAATCCCCGGCCAATAGAATCGGGCCATTATCCGGGCGAGTGTCTTATCCTGCCCGAGGTGTCCAGCCATGGGATTAAAGTGAGCCGCCTGGAATACCATTTCCCGGCGGCTCTTTGGAATTAACAACTGGGTGACTCGCTCTTTCGTCTGAGTGTCCTGCATCACTTGGTATAACCTATCCTTCAAAATGGAAAAATAGGGGAAGGACGGGGTGGCGTTCGGCTGGAGCGTTTGACCATCGATTACTCTCACTTGGTCAAAGGCGTGTCGCAGAGTCTCATCTCGCGATTGTTCCAGTGGGAAATCCGCGAGGGATTCCCCAATAGAAAGAGGAGGGGCCGGCGGCTCCTCACCCTGTCGCGGAGATGACGTGGACGGCTCTGTGACCGCAGCTCCAGCCAAAGCGACACCGGGACCCTCCCCCGTCAACCGGCAGGACCCACTCTTTACTAGGCATGCCATTAAACCCCGAAATCCCGGCCAATCAGTCCCCAAGATCAAAGAGTGGGTAAGGCGAGGATTAATCGCCGCCTTCACTATCGATTTTTCCCCTCTAAAATATATGTGGACCCACACCACCGGGTAGCTGTGAATATCCCCATGCACACACAACACCTTCACCCCTTGTGCTCCCCCCAATGCCTCGTCTTGCACCAGGCTTTGGCGGATCGAGGTCTGATTGCAGCCTGAATCCACCAACGCCTGATATGTAGCCCCTTGTACACTTACCGGTATGCGATACGCTCCGGCCCGATCGAGGGCAGCCTCTGGCGCATCGGGGATCCGCACCACTGCCCCCACCTCCATCGCTGCACATTGTTGCTGCAGGTGGCCCGGTTCCCCACAGCGCCAGCAAACCGGCCCGGGCCTTCCCTCTGCAGCTGTGTTCTGGGGCTCACTCACCTGAGGGGGGGTTGAGACAGACACAGAAGGGAGAAACGGGAGGGCACCACGGGTGCGGCGGGCCGGCTGGGGTGGAGCCGGTCCCCGCCTCCGTGGTGGGGGAATGGGGCGAGGACAGGACACGGGAGGAGGGGGGAGAGACAGAGAGAGAGAAGAGGAGAGAGAAGACGATGTCATCCGTTGTCCTGCCGCCGGAACAGCCGCCAGATGATCCTCCGCCAGTCCTATGGCCTGATCCAGCGACGCCGGGTGGTGGCACTGGACCCACTCCGCGGTTCCGGCTGGTAAGCGGGCGATGAACTGTTCCAGCGCCACCTGGTCGATGATTCCCTCGGCGTCGCGATCTTCGGCCCTCAGCCACCGCCAGCAGGCATCCCGGAGCTGCTGGCCGAACGCGAACGGGCTGCCGACTTCCTCCATCCGCAGCGCGCGGAAGCGCTGGAGGACGGCCTGGCGAAGGTCAGTGTAGGCCAGCCGGCGGTCGGCGGGGAGCTGTAGGGCGGCCAGCTGCGCCTCTCCCGTCAGGAGGGGGAGGAGACGCGCCGCGCGCTGCTCCATCGGCCACCCCGAGGCTTCGGCGACCTGCTCGAACAAGGTGATGAAAGCCTCGGGGTCGTCCTGCGGGCCCATCTTGGACAAAGTGAGGGGAGACGGGCCCACGGCCGGGGCGCTGGTGGACCCCGCCGACGCAAGGAGCCGCCGGAACGCCTCTCGGTCTTCCTGCTGGGCCAGCACCAGGGCTTCGAAGCGGCGCTCCTGCTCCTTTCGGAGCATGACGAGTGCCTGGTGCTGGCTCTGCTGAGCCGTGACGAGGGCGTGGACCAAGTCCGCGAACGGGGAGGATTCCATGGAGCTGCAGAACTGGTGCTCCACCTTTTCCCGGGTTTCGGCACCACTGTAGCGCGGACAATGTGTGGGTGGAGCACAGAGGACGGCAGGACAACGTTTGGAGGTAGAGACAGCGTATTTATTAATCAACTTTTCAGTCTAACGCTCGCACGCATGCACACAGACACACACTCAGCCTCCAATCCCAGGTCGCGCTCCCTCTGCTCTCTCTCAGCCTCCTTAAATAGGGAGCGGTTTACAGGGAAAACACACACAAAACACAGGTTAATTACCGTCAGGTGAAGCGATTCTGCCACTCACCTTCCCTGGCTCCACCCTCCTGTCACAGACCGGTGCTTGACCACGCCCCCGCTGCCACACTCTGACTTGAACCTTGTTCTATGGTCTGATGTAACAAAAATGGAGCTTTTTGACAATAAACACTCATGGTTGGTTTAGCATAAAAAAGAAAGATGGCTACAATGAAAAGAATCCTCTCTCAACTGTAAAAATGGGGAAAGATCTGTGATGTTTCGGGGCTCTTTTTAAATGGAAATCTTATTTGGGTCCATAACATCATGGACATGAAATACAGTGGTGCTTGAAAGTTGGTGAACCCTTGAGAATTTTCTATATTTCTGCATAAATATGACCTAAAACATCATCAGATTTTTACACAAGTCCTAAAAGTAGATAAAGAGAACCCAGTTAAACAAATGAGACAAAAATATTATACTTGGTCATTTATTTATTGAGGAAAATTATCCAGTATTGCATATCTGTGAGTGGCAAAAGTATGTGTAGCGCCTCCCGTGTGAAAATGACAATATGTGAGAGGGGCTAACCTGAGTTCTTATAATATGGTTATTATGTGTGAGGTTTCACCTCTGAATACTGCAATTTCTTAAATCTCACTGACAAGGTAAAATGTTCCTCTCTGATATATTATACATAAACTAAATAAATGGATTACTTTGACAGCAACTATTTTGTGTTTTGATGGCTAATTGTATGTACAATAACACTTTTACCTAAATTTTCCTCAGGGTTAAATTACACATGTGCAACACTCAATGACCACAAAAAAAGTTATAAGAACACATGAACTATTTACTGAAAAGGGAATGTAAAGAATGGTTCTCAAGCACTTAGTTATATCACCAAGAATGGTTCGCAATGAAACCTAAAGGGCCCAAAAAAAAAAAAGAAGATCATATACTAAAGCCGGCAATAGTTTCAAAATAACACCTTTCCCCGACCCGAGTTCTCCCGTCGCAGGCCTGATTTGCAGCTTGGGTGCGGGGTAGCTTTAAACACAACGGCTCCTTCACCGCTGTGGCAAACATAAAAGGAATTCAAATACCTCAATATCTTGGCAGTCACTCGCACGTTGGAGAGGTTGTAGGCAGATGCAGTGGAATTCGGTCGTTGCACGTTCAATTCTCCCCTCGACAACACGGTCAGGCTCCGTTGGTGTCCGGGTGCTCTCGTCGCTGCCCCCGCACTCGAATGGGCCTCACGTTGTAGCTTGCAGGTCGCTAGCGTGCTCGCAAAGTCCGTTCCAAAGCCACTGGATAGACGCCTTGGGCTAAACCGCGTCAGTCTTCAACTCTGCCTTACGTTAAATTGTCCACTTAACAGGCGGATAACTATCACCATTGAAGTTCTAACCAAGTCTTCATACCGAAAAATTAACTTTGATGATGATAAAGAGTCACTTTCACCTTGTGTGAATTAGCGTAACTACTTAACTCGGGGCTCACTGAATGCGCGACTTCTTTCCAAATTGCATCTCTCTCCTCCGTACAAACTGCTACTTACTTCCTCCCCCCTTGACCTCTTCCGTGATTGGCCCATCACGGAAAATACAGAAAAGAAATAAATTGGAAACAGTAATACAGACTTATTTTCACATACTTTCAGGCAAAATCAAAACATTTGTCACAAATATTCATACACAGTAAATTTTTAACGCTTAACATGTAATATTCAAAAAGCCATACATGTTACCCAAAAAAACTCTTCTCTTAAAGTAATAGAACCAAATGACCTTCTTGCTGGCCAAATGAATTTTAACCTTAACCTTCATGTACTTTCTACTATTGCCTTAAATACATTTTAAATTATTTATTACGCTATGAATTAATTAATTTAAATCCACTTTCAAATGCTGAATATTAAATCCCTTCAGGGTTACACCCTCCCCCTTTTGAATGTCTGTGTGTCCTCACCAGACCTATTAACAGTTAACTAAGGAGTCAGCTAGGTGCGCTACCTATTTGATCTTAATATTTTCATATTTTAATGACTATGCCTCTATGCAGAATAGTCAGAGGCTGATCTCTTGATCTACCCAACTTATCATAAGTGAGTCTAATTGTTGGCTTTACAGTTCTTTTTGGTCTTGGCTCAGTCTTATTTGGAGCTGTTCCCTCTCCACACTCCTCTTCCTCATCAGGTCCAGAGCTGTGGTCATGTTGTATGGAGTCTTGGTCAGCCTCGGTATGACGTTCAGCATCAGGATCATCACTACCATTCGCGTCAGCTTCCAGATCATCATCGTGTTCCATTTCAAGGTCATCGTCCTGGGAAGAGTGGTCTCCTGCCCCGTCGGTCAAGTGATCATCATCGACATCCACTGTTGGCCTGTCAGTATTTGTCACTCTAGGTACCAACTCTCTCCAGGGAGGGATGGAGTGCGAAGGTGCGCAACCCCACTCAGAGGACGAGTCTGAAGACTCTTGTAATTCTTCATTGTCTCGGCTAGAATCTCTTTTCTGTTTCTGTTGAGTAACGGATCGGGTTATGCGCCTGGCAGGGGGTTCTTCCACCTGCTTGTTGGATGGCATCCTCACCAGTTGTCCTACAGGAAGAAGATGATCCCTATGCATCGTCTTTGTCCCAGGACTTCCATCTTCACGCTTGATCTTAAACACAGGTAAGTTAGGCATCTTTCCCACTATAATGTAAGGCTCATGACTCCACTTACTCTCCAGCTTGTGCTTGCCTCTCAGACCTAAGTTCCGGAGCAGAACTCTGTCACCTATCTGTAAGGACTGAAACGTGACTCGCTGGTCATACAGCCTCTTGTTTCTCTGATGTCTCTTGTCAGCTGCCTTGGAAGCTAACTTGTAGGCTTGCTCCAGGTCTTCTTTCAACTTTGTTACATACCTAGTGTGACACAAACCTTCTATGCCATCTGGGAATGTCCCAAAACACAAGTCTACAGGAAGCCTGGCTTCTCGGCCAAACATAAGACGGTAAGGTGAATATCCTGTGGCATCAGACTTTGTGCTATTATACGCATGGACCAAGTAAGGCACATGTTGGCTCCAGGTGCGCTTCTTCTCCCGGCCCAGCGTACTCAGCATGGAAATCAAGGTTCGATTAAACCTTTCTGGCTGCGGGTCCCCTTGTGGGTGATACGGAGTTGTCCGTGACTTGCGTATCCCCATCAAGGTCAGCAGTTCCCGGATAAGGCGGCTCTCGAAATCTCTCCCTTGATCCGAATGGAGCCTGGATGGCAATCCATAATGAATGAAGTATTTCTCCATTAGGACCTTTGCTATGACATGGGCCTTCTGGCTTTTTGTTGGAAAAGCTTGGGCGTATCTCGTGAAATGGTCGGTGATCACTAGGACATTACCGACACCTTTAGAGTTGGGTTCCAAGGACAGGAAGTCCATACACACTAGGTCCATTGGCCCTTGACTTATGATCTGGTGTAATGGAGCAGCTCTCTGTGCTGGGGTCTTGTGAGCAATGCACTCCCCACAATTTCTAATGTACTCTTCCACATCAACTGACATCTTGGGCCAGAAGAATCTCCCTCGCAACAGGTCAACAGTCCTTTCCTGTCCCAAGTGGCCTAGGTCATCATGCATAGCCCGTATGATGACCTCTCTAAACTCCCTGGGTAGGACAAGCTGACCCACCTCTTCACCAGATGTTTTTTTACTGAAACGATACAGCAATCCATCCTTCATGCAAAGCTTTCCAATCTCTCTTTTCAGTCTTGACAGTTCTGGGCTGATGTTCTCATCTTCCGGCCAATGTCCATGCTTTATGGCTTGGATAGCTGGTCCGATGGCTTCATCATCTTCTTGAGCCTTCTTCAGATTCTGCCAAGACAGTAACTCGAGGGACTTTAGCTCCATGTTAGATGGAAAGGCGTAACTGTCAGGAACACAGTGAGGGGATGCCCCTAGCTGGGTGACATAAGCTGAGGAGTGACTAGTAGATTCTGGGCGGCAGACTCGCTGGCAAATGGTCTTCACCCCAGATTCAGGGATGGTTACCCAGTCCTCGTCATCCATCACTTCTGGCATGTTCCGGGATAACAAGTCAGCATCGACATTCTGCTGACCTAGGCGATACTGGATATCAAACTCATAAGTTGATAAAGCAGCAAGCCAACGGTGCCCAACAGCATTGAGCTTAGTGGTAGACAGCACGTAAGTGAGTGGATTATTGTCAGTACATACTGTGAACCTTGCACCATATAAGTACTCATGGAACTTGTGGACTACTGCCCATTTGAGAGATAAAAATTCTAATTGATGTACAGGGTAATTTCTCTCGGATGAGCTCAGTTTTCAGCTTGCAAACGCAACTGGCTTCAGGCCTTCAGGGTGCTCTTGGTAAAGTACGGCACCAAGGCCCCTTAAGCTGGCATCAACATGCAAAATGTATGGCTTTTGAGGGTTGGCAAATGCCAGAACAGGTGCATGGGTCAGACAGTGAATAATCTGGTGGAACGCCTCTGTGCAGGAGTTATCCCATCTTGCCCCAAAGGGCTCGGACTCTTTGAGGTAGACTTTGTTCACATTTTGGCTATCCTTTTTGCTCTTCTGGGTGGGAGCATAGCCTTTTGTGAGCTCAGTCAGTGGTCTAACAATAGCAGCATAGTTCTGAATGAATCTGCAGTAATAACCACAAAATCCAAGGAAAGACTGTAATGTTTTCAGGTTCGTGGGCATTGACCAGGTGGTGATGGCCTCAATCTTCTCCAGATCGGGCGCTACCCCTTCCGCAGAGACTATGTGTCCCAAGTACTTGACCCTCGGCAAACAGATTTGACACTTGTCCACTGAAAGTTTCAGCCCAACCTCTCCAAGACGATCTAGGACCTTGAGCAATCTCTCCTCATGTTCCTCAAGAGTTTTTCCAAAAACAATCAGATCATCCAGGTACACTAACACTTGTAAGAGGTTCATGTCTCCAACAGCCTTCTCCATCAACCTCTGAAAGGTTGCTGGAGCCCCTGTGATGCCCTGTGGCATCCGCTCAAATTGGAAGAACCCCAATGGACAAATGAAAGCTGTTTTCTCTTTGTCCTCTTCGGACATGGCTATCTGGTAGTAGCCTGAATGCAAGTCCAGCACAGAGAACCACTGGCTCCCTGTTAAAGCATTCAGTGCATCCTCAATGCATGGGATTGTATACTGATCAGGTATGGTACGACTATTCAACAACCGGTAATCTATGCACATCCTGATAGTGCCATTTTTTTTCTAACAACGACTATTGGCGATGCATAGGGGCTTCGAGACTCTGTTATAATCCCTGCCTGTAGCAGTTCTTGTAAGTGCTTCCTTACATCCTCAATATCTGCAGGAGCCAGTCGACGTGACCGCTCACAAAAAGGCCTTGAATCAGAAAGGCGAATTCAATGCTCAACGCCTTTAGCTAACCCCACATCCCACTCGTGCATGGAGAACACATGAGATTTTTGTCTGAGTTTTTGTCTTAGTCGGTTCTTCCACTGCTCAGGGGTCAGAGAATCTCCAAAGTTAATCAGATTTTCATCAAACTCACTTGGATGTGACTCTTTAGGTGGAATTGTAGCAACTGAATCAATGTGATACATATATCCAATTACTGTGCCCTCAGGTATGGATGTCTCTCTGGTGCTTTTGTTTTTGACCAACACTTTACAGCTGTCGACATTCAGTGCTCCACTGGGTAGGACCATGGGATGAAGAAACACACCGGTAGGTAGGATAGCTGCTGGTGATGCATCAATCATCAGTATTTCCTTCTTTACCGGCTGCTTTAACTCAATCTTGCACACAACATGTGTGTCACGATCAGGTGGTACATTCAAAGGACCTGGTCCTAGCCATCTGACACAACCCACCTCATCATTAACTGGGGTAGGAAAAGCAACACCCTTGTGAACATGCTCCTCTTTCTTGACTCGAACACGAAGGCCCAGTGCCCGCTCAACATCAACACCCTTGTCTTTGCACCGTTCTACCAAGCGCCTGACATGGCTAGCATTGGTGCCCACAATGACGGCCGTCTGTTCATCAGTCCTGGGACTAGGACATATCAGAGCAAGAACAGTTACTGTCTGACTGGTTCCCAATACCTCGGCTGGATACTCCATGTCAACCACCACATATCCCCGATAAGGGTAGCCGACCCCCGTTTCACTCAAACCCCACAGGGACAGACCAGACACAGGCTGAATTGGTGTATCAGGCAAGTATTTCTTGTACCAGGGCTCGAAAATAATCATCACCTGGGAGCCGCTATCTAACAAGGCAGTGCAGGGGTGCCCATTTATCTTCAGTGGCACTAGACTAGGTGGCCCCACCAACCCATCAGGAATGCAAGCAGTTTGCAACACACCTGCAGCACTCTTCTTAACATCACAGTTAACAGCACTAACGGTAGCTTCCCCAGTGGATTGGTTGGTCTTTGACAACTTTAAAGCCTGAATTAATTTCTTAATAACTTTGGCTTGGTTCTCTGGGTTTTGACACTTGGCTGCAAAATGCCCATTCTCTCCACACCGGTAACAAAAATATTCATCTGAGCTCTTAAGTGACCCCGGGTGAGAGCTGGCCACTGGTTTAAGAACATCTACAGCTGCAGCAGCAGTCTGCGTTTCAGGCATTTTGTTAGTGACTTTTTGTTGCAGACATTTCAGTTGTTTCTTTAAAGCGGTTAGCTCATTGTCAGAACAGCTTTCACTAGACACTACATTAGTGAGGGTTCTTTGAGTGTCGTCTGACCTGACTTGCGCTGGTTTTGACACCACAGTCGCAACTAGAGACTTGAGCTCTTTTATTTCTGATTTTAACGTCTGCAGTTCAGTCTGCATGACATCATTGACTTGTTGTACATATGCACTTTGCACGATAGTACTGATCTTTTTCCGTGAGGCATCATATTCCTCTTCTTCACGAATCTCCTTTAACAACTGGAGGAATGTAGGTGGCTTTTGTTTCTTCTCTCTCAGATGTAGATTAAGCAATATCAAATCTGAGCAAACAGCACCACGCAACAACTGCTCTAACCGTGCTTTGTCTGCATGGCCAGGAGGGAGGCCACCTCTCTGTACTACCCTATTCAGCGACTGTTCTAACTGCCTAAGGAAGTCAGAGAGCTTCTCACCAGCCTGTTGCTGTAACAAACGAAAAGCAAAATATAAATCCTCTCCTGACTCTGCTGTCCCAAAAGCATGCTCAAGTGCCTCTAAGCAGTCTTCAGGGCTAATGTCAGGATGAGCAGCTCGAGCTGCTTTAACAATTTCCAAAGCTGGGCCTCTTAAGCTTTCCATCAGCCTTCGCCTTTTCTCTTTGGGAGAGCAGTCACACTCTTCCACCATGAGCCGGGCTTGCTCCATCCAGTGGTCGAAATGTTCTTCTCCTGATGGGATGGGAAACAACCCAGAAAAGGATCGCAGGCGGCGGTAACTGTTGTCACTTGATGGCTTACTGGTGTTAACCAAATCACTTGCTGCTTGTAGAATGGCCACAGTTGGGCTGGCGGTAGCCTCCCCTTCTGGAAGCAATGTACGGACATCTTCCATAGTTTTACCCTCTGCTTGCAACAACCCCTTAAGTTTCTGACTGAAATCTTGTGTAGTAACCACTGGGGCTTCATCTGCTGTGATAACCGGCCATGCCCCTCCACCATCAGGAAGAACCACTTCCAAAGGAACACGTTCCCTTCTCACGGCTTCTTTACATTCACATAGGACCAAGTATCTGTTTTGCCGCATGCTGAAAGTCCGCCCTCGAACGCGCACACACCCCAGACTCTTCACTGTTTGCATTGTCTCTTCAACGGCAGTAATGTTGACTTCGTGTGGGATGAGTACCATAACTGCATGAGCCTCATCTAATTCCTCACCACGGCACCATCCCTTTAATTCTGATATTAGCTCTGCTTTGTTATCCATATTAACTGAACTGTTGTTAGTATTGGCAACACCAAATGCTTATTTTGACTTGAAAAATAAGAACAAAAACAAGAAACCCACACTAATATCCCAGCGGTGCCTCCAATTTATGTAGCACCTCCCGTGTGAAAATGACAATATGTGAGAGGGGCTAACCTGTGTTCTTATAATACGGTTATTATGTGTGAGGTTTCATCTCTGAATATTGCAATTTCTTAAATCTCACTGACAAGGTAAAATGTTCCTCTCTGATATATTATACATAAACTAAATAAATGGATTACTTTGACAGCAACTATTTTGTGTTTTGATGGCTAATTGTATGTACAATAACACTTTTACCTAAATTTTCCTCAGGGTTAAATTACACATGTGCAACACTCAATGACCACAAAAAAAAGTTATAAGAACACATGAACTATTTACTGAAAAGGGAATGTAAAAAATGGTTCTCAAGCACTTAGTTATATCACCAAGAATGGTTCACAATGAAACCTAAAGGGCCCCCCCAAAAAAAGAAGATCATATACTAAAGCTGGCAATAGTTTCAAAATAACACCTTTCCCCGACCCCAGTTCTCCCGTCGCAGGCCTGATTTGCAGCTTGGGTGCGGGGTAGCCTTAAACACAACGGCTCCTTCACCGCTGTGGCAAACATAAAAGGAATTCAAATACCTCAATATCTTGGCAGTCACTCGCACGTTGGAGAGGTTGTAGGCAGATGCAGTGGAATTCGGTCGTTGCACGTTCAATTCTCCCCTCGACAACACGGTCAGGCTCCGTTGGTGTCCGGGTGCTCTCGTCACTGCCCCCGCACTCGAATGGGCCTCACGTTGTAGCTTGCAGGTCGCTAGCGTGCTCGCAAAGTCCGTTCCAAAGCCACTGGATAGACGCCTTGGGCTAAACCGCGTCAGTCTTCAACTCTGCCTTACGTTAAATTGTCCACTTAACAGGCGGATAACTATCACCATTGAAGTTCTAACCAAGTCTTCATACCGAAAAATTAACTTTGATGATGATAAAGAGTCACTTTCACCTTGTGTGAATTAGCGTAACTACTTAACTCGGGGCTCACTGAATGCGCGACTTCTTTCCAAATTGCATCTCTCTCCTCCATACAAACTGCTACTTACTTCCTCCCCCCTTGACCTCTTCCGTGATTGGCCCATCACGGAAAATACAGAAAAGAAATAAATTGGAAACAGTAATACAGACTTATTTTCACATACTTTCAGGCAAAATCAAAACATTTGTCACAAATATTCATACACAGTAAATTTTTAACGCTTAACATGTAATATTCAAAAAGCCATACATGTTACCCAAAAAACCTCTTCTCTTAAAGTAATAGAACCAAATGACCTTCTTGCTGGCCAAATGAATTTTAACCTTAACCTTAATGTACTTTCTACTATTGCCTTAAATACATTTTAAATTATTTATTACGCTTTGAATTAATTTATTTAAATCCACTTTCAAATGCTGAATATTAAATCCCTTCAGGGTTACATATGTGAACCTTTGCATTCAGTATCTGGTGTGACACCCCCCTTGTAAAGCAATAACTGCAACTAAACATTTCCAGTAACTGTTGATCAGTCCTGCACACCGGCTTGGAGGAATTTTAGCCCATTCCTCTGTACAGAACAGCTTCAACTCTGGGATGTTGGTGGGTTTCCTCACATGAGCTGCTCGCTTCAGGTCCTTCCATAACATTTCGATTGGATTAAGGTCAGGATTTTGACTTGGCCATTCCAAAACATTATTCTTCTTTAACCATTCTTTGGTAGAATGACTTGTGTGCTTAGGGTTATTGTCTTGCTGCATGACCAACATTCTCTTGAGATTCAGTTCATGGACAGATGTCCTGACATTTTCCTTTAGAATTTGATGGTATAATTCAGAATTAATTGTTCCATCGATGATGGCAAGTTGTCTTGGCCCAGATGCAGCAAAACAGGCCCAAACCATGATACTACCACCACCATGTTTCACAGATGGGATAAGGTTCTTATGCTGGAATGCAGTGTTTTCCTTTCTCCAAACATAACACTTCTCATTTAAACAAAAAGTTCTATTTTTGTTTCATCTGTCCACAAAACATTTTTCCAATAGCCTTCTGGCTTGTCCATGTGATCTTTTGCAAACTGCAGATGAGCAGCAATGTTGTTTTTGGAGAGCAGTGGCTTTCTCCTTGCAACCCTGCCATGCACACCATTGTTGTTCAGTGTTCTCTTGATGGTGGACTCATGAACATTAACATTAGCCAATGTGAGAGAGGCTTCAGTTGCTTAGAAGTTGCCCTGGAGTCCTTTGTGACATCGCCGACTATTGCATGCCTTGCTCTTGGAGTGATCTTTGTTGGTCGACCACTCCCGGGGAGGGTAACAATGCTCTTGAATTTCCTCCATTTGTACACAATCTGTCTGACTGTGGATTGCTGGAGTCCAAACTCTTTAGAGATGGTTTTGTAACCTTTTCCAGCCTGATGAGCATCAACAACACTTTTTCTGAGGTCCTCAGAAATCTCCTTTGTTTGTGCCATGATACATTTCCACAAACATGTGCTGTGAAGATCAGACTTTGATAGATCCCTGTTCTTTCAATAAAACAGGGTGCCCACTCACACCTGATTGTCATCCCATTGATTGAAAACACCTGAATCTAATTTCACCTTCAAATTAACTGCTAATCCTAGAGATTCACATACTTTTGCCACTCACATATATGTAATATTAGATCATTTTCCTCAATAAATAAATGACCAAGTATAATATTTTTGTCTCACTTGTTTAACTGGGTTCTCTTTATCTACTTTTAGGACTTGTGTGAAAATCTGATGATGTTTTAGGTCATATTTATGCAGAAATATAGAAAATTCTAAAGGGTTCACAAACTTTCAAGCACCACTGTACCAGAATATTTTAAATCAAAATTTCACTGCCTTTGCCAGCAAACTAAAATGGGGTCTTCATTGGATCTTCTGGCAGGACAATGATCTGAAGCATATGTCCAAACCAACACAAAAATGATAACCAGAACACAGAATCCAGTTTCTGCCATGGCCATCTCAGTCACCTGACCTGAATCCCATTGAAATCCTGTGGGGAAAGCTGAAGATGAAAGTGCACAAGAGAAGGACAAGAACTCTGGATGATCTGAAGAGATTCTGTGAAGAGGAATGGTCTCAAATGCCCTGCTCTGTATTCTCCAATCTTATAAAATGGTATCGGAGGAGACTAATTGCTGTTTTACTGGCAGAGGGAGGTTGTACAAAGTATTAAATATTAGTGGCACATGTATTCATGTGTTTTCATTGAAAATAATTATTTCTTGATGAGAGATTTGTTTTTCTCTGTATAAATTTATTTCAAGTGAACATTGGATATTACTCATTTTTTCTGAGTATGAGATGAAGCAAAAATGGTGTCAAAATCATGGCAGTATATATATATATATATATATATATATATATATATATATATATATACACACACACATCCATCATCTGTAGCTGCTTATGCTGTAGAGGGTCCCAGGCAAGCTGGAGCATATCCCAGCTGACTATGGGTGAGAGGTGGGGTACACCCTGGACAAGTCACCAGGTCATTGCAGGGCTAACACATAGAGACACACAACCATTCACACCTATGGTCAATTTAGAGCCACCAATTAGCCTAACCTGCATGTCTTTGGGGGAAACCGGAGCACCTGGAGGAAACCCACACAGACAGGGGGAGAACATGCAAACTCCACACAGAAAGGCCCTCGGCAGCCACTGGGCTCGAACCCTATATATAGGGTGCCAGACTATATATAAAATATATGGTACAATTATTAGGCAAGTGAGTACTCTGACCCTACCATTATTTCTATGCATATTTTCCAATCCGGGCGGCACGGTGGCGTAGTGGTTAACGCTGTCGCCTCACAGCAAGAAGGTCCAGGTTTGAGCCCCGTGGCCGGCGAGGGCCTTTCTGTGCGGAGTTTGCATGTTCTCCCCGTGTCCGCGTGGGTTTCCTCCGGGTGCTCCGGTTTCCCCCACAGTCCAAAGACATGCAGGTTAGGTTAACTGGTGACTCTAAATTGACCGTAGGTGTGAATATGAGTGTGAATGGTTGTCTGTGTCTATGTGTCAGCCCTGTCATGACCTGGCGACTTGTCCAGGGTGTACCCCGCCTTTCGCCCGTAGTCAGCTGGGATAGGCTCCAGCTTGCCTGCAACCCTGTAGAACAGGATAAAGTGGCTAGAGATAATGAGATGAGATTTTACAATCCCAAGCTATATAGATGACTTGCAACCATGTGATCAAAATGTGCTACATCATGAGGGTCCGCCATATTGTTGGATATACAAAGCAACTAGGATGGCAGCCGCTGAAAGAGTGTCTGTAAACAATGCTGAATTTTCTCAGTATTATCATGATTTGAATGATCGAGCGAAGATAGATGTGTGTGGTTTTTTGACCCATACTATTTAAAAAGTTAGACTTTTCTGAAGATAAGGTGCTTCTCCCAACCATAGAGTACAAATGCAGGTCATTTTGTCCAAAGCCTTTTTTATACGCACTATCAATTATTTTATATTTCAGGTATTTGTTTGTTCGAAAAAGGGAGGAATTCTCAATGGAATTTGACCAACACAAAACACATTTTTGTAAAGAAAATGAGTGCCATAGTACATGCACTTCGACACTAAAAAGCATAGTAAGGGGGGTAACCATGTCGGCCCGTGCTACTTGCTGACCCTGGGATGAGTTACCTCCCTTGTCATTGCAGGCTGCTCGCTTGCATGTCTAAGCTTCTGGCTGGATCATATTACATCTTTAGGCACTGAGCAGCACTCTCGCAGAGGCTTTGTTTGCGAATACCGGGCCAAGCTGAGGTCCTACTGAACTGAGACCATGCTCTTTTGAAGGGGGAGGCTTAGCCAGAGATGCCTGCAAAATCTAGCTTTTCTGTGAGTTCCCTTGGCTGAGTTATTAATTTTTAAAACTGGCTGGATCATATTAAATCTTCAGGTGCTGAGCAATGCTCTTGTGGTGCTCTTGTTCACGAATCCTGGGCCAACGTGCATTCCTGCCTATGCGAAACCATGCTCTTTTGAAGGGGGAGGCTTAGAGGGAGGTGCCTGTAAAATTTGGCTTCTCTGTGAGCTCCGTTGGCCAAGTTATTAATTTTTAAAGCCAGCTGGATCATGTTAAATCTTGAGGCACTGAGCAGCGCTCTTGCGGGGCTTTTGTTCACGAACACTGGAATACCTGAAATATAAAATAATTGATAGCACATATGAAAAAGGCTTTGGATGAAATGCCTTAACTATTGGATGAAATGATCCTTGGATGAAGTGTCCTGATCCCCTCATCTCCTCTCTGTACTAAGCCTCAGTTTCCTTGCCCTCTTTCCAAATCACGGAATCACGGACAGAATTCTAAAAAATTTTAATGTGCCACAGTCAAGAGTACTTGTTGTGTGTGTATATATATATATATATATATATATATATATATATATATATATATATATATATATATTTCCCCAGAAAAATAATATCAGATCAGTGCGAATGATGTGGAGCCCAGCCCATATGGGCTGGCCCAGCCTGGAGGGCCAGGTGCTGGGGGGTCCGGGGGCATGCTCCCCCTGAAAATTTTGAAATTAGAGACTTCAGATGGTGCATTTTGGTGGCATTTAGGGCTGATTTAAGCATAATTCAGCATTATTAAATTTGCTGCCTTTTTTTTTTACCTTATCAAACATGCAAAGGACAAAATTTAAAGGGCAAAATTAGATTTGAAATGAAAACACTTGAAACAGTAAATTCAGAGAAATATTTAATTTTACTGTAAAACAAAAAAGTACATAATATTGAACAGTATTGCATGCCTCTTAATTTTCCAATTCCAGAATCGAGGTCAAATTATGCAACACCTCCACCTAGTGACCAGTGCCAAGAAGGTGGTTTTATGTATGGTTGCGAATGGCAGTCAGTACACGCAGTGAAACCCTTTATTTTCACTTCTGGGTTGAGTACCAGGATAGTCTAGACCTATATATTACAATATCTTTTTTTATTTCTATAGTTATTACTCATTTTCAGAGGGTAATAGGAGATATTTAGGTAAGGAAAGTACTCTGCATTTTTCAATTTATGGTATTGATTTTTTTTGTGTGTGTGCAAGTGACAGCGTGGTACTGATGTTGCACAGCGCGGCGGAGCGCCTCATATCCCCACTTTATATATATATATATATATATATATATATATATATATATATATATACACACACAGTATGTGTGTGTGTGTGTGTGTTACAACCCCAATTCCAAAACAAGTTGGGATGGCATGTAGACTGTAAATAAGAACAGAATGTGATAGTTTGCAAATCATGAAAACCCTATATTTCATTGAAAATAGTCCAAAGACAACATATCAAATGCTGAAACTCAGAAATTTTATATGCCAACTTTCAATTTGATGTCAGCAACACATTTCAGAAAAGTTGGGGCAGGGTCAACAAAAGGCTAAAAAAAATGTGTCCTGCTAAAAATATATATATAATAATTTGGTTAATTGGCAACAGATCTCTAACATGATTGGGTATAAAAAGTCAAGTCAAGTTTACTTGTATAGCGCTTTTAACAACAGACACTGTCACAAAGCACCTTTACAGAAAATTAAATACTTTAAACATGCGAGAATTTTATACCTAATTTATCCCCAGTGAGCAAGCCTATGGCAATGGTGGCAAGGAAAAACTCCCTCAGATGACATGAGGAAGAAACCTTGAGAGGAACCAGACTCAAAGGGGAACCCATCCTCATTTGGGTGATAAGAGATAGCATGACTATAAATAACTCGCTTCTATAAATGTGTCCTATATAGTCACAAAGTATAACTGTGTGACTAGGAAAATCATTATAGTTTTAACATGAAGTTTGTTTTGTTAAAGGTCAGCAGTAGTATTTTATAATCGATATGAAATTTAATTGGGAGCCAATGCAATGTTGATAAGATAATCAGAATCAGAATTATTTTATTAATCCCCAGAGGGAAATTCAAAAGGGTGATGTGGTCATATTTTCTAGTTCTACTGAGGACTCTAGCTGCTGCATTTTAAACTCACTGGAGCTTGTTTATGCACTTATTGGAACATCCAGACAGTAAGGCATTACAGTAATCCAATGTAGAGAAAACAAAAGCATGAACTAGTTGTTTTTTTTCTGCATCATGTAGTGATGGTATATTTCTTAGCAGTATTTCTGAGATGAAAGAAAGTTATCTTCATAATGTTATCAATATGAGTTTCAAACAAAAGACTGGAGTCAATGATCACACAAAGGTCTTTTACTGCTGCATGTGAAGAAACAGAAAGGCCATCCAGAGTTACTATGTAATCAGAAAACCTACATCTAGCTGCATGTGTGCTTAGTACAATTACTTCTGTCTTTTCAGGGTTAAGCAGAAGGAAGTTAATAAGCATCCAGTGTCTAATGTCCTTGACACATTCCTCAATTTTATTCAGTTTGTGTCTCTCATCTGGATTTGCAGAAACATACAACTGTGTGTCATCAGCATAACAGTGGAAACTAATACCATGCTTACAAATAATATCACCCAGATGTAACAGATATAAGGGGAAAAAAAAGTGGTGGGCCAAAGACAGAACCTTGTGGAACACCAAATTTTATCTCGGTATGTCTAGAAAAATCACCATTTACATCAACAAACTGATATCAATCAGTTAAATAAGACCTGACTCTCACAACATTTAACTCCCACAACATTTTCTAGTCTATCCAGGAGAATGGAATGATCAATAGTGTCAATGGCTGCACTAAGGTCAAGAAATACAAGTAGGGCGACACAGCCCTGATCAGATGCCAAAAGTCATTTACTACTTTCACCAGTGCTGTCTCTCTGCTATGATGAGGTCTAAATCCTGACTGATACATTTCCAGGATATGACATCGATGTAGATATGAGCATAACTGCTGTGCCTTTATCTTTATATTTTTGTTATCCTCTATTAGGGTGGACAGATACAATGATCTAGCAGCACTAAGAGCTTTTCTGTACCTCAGTATTTTTTCTACATTATTAACTAAGAATCAAGGATTATTTTTGTTAGCTTCTATATGGGTGGAGAGACATAACAGCACTAAGACTTCAGGAAGCTCTCCTTCCATACTAATTGGAATACTACCAATTTTGTTTGATGCCATTTACATTCTAATTTTCGAGTGGTCTGTTTTAAGGGGCGAGTGTAATTGTTATATCAGGGTGCTATTTTTTTTCTCTCTAATCATTTTTATTTTAAGTGGAGCTACATTATCTAAAATTTAGCAGAACATTGACTTGAATCATTCAGTTGCCTGATCAAGTTCTGTGGGGGCTGACAGTGAGCCAAGTTGATAACTGTGAGACTGTTGATAAAACTTTGTGAAGTAGTTGACATGAATGTATGCTTAATACAGTAGTATGACAAGGTATATCAATGAAGGTAAACATATATTATTGCTCAGACATATTTTGAATAAGATGAGATAATGCTCTGAGGTAGCTTCAGACTGTGGAAGTGTGACTATATTTTCTATATTGATTTCAAATGTTAGCATTAGCTTGAGAGTATGACCACCATTATAGGTAGGTCCTATGATGTTGTGATTAACCCCTACTGAATCTAAAATGGATGTGAACACCATTTTCCAAGGGTCTTCTCATTTATCGAAATGAATAGTAAAATCTCTGACAACTAAAATGTTGTCTAAGGAAATTACCAGGTCTGAGATGAAAGCTGCAAATTCAGAAAGAAACTCAGAATATGGCCCCAGGGGGCTGTAAGTAATAAGTAATGGAATTGACTGGGTAGACTTTTTTTGTGGCTATATATGTTATATTAGTATGAGAAACTTCAAATGTATTGAATTTATAACCAGATTTTTGTATTATGCCTAGACAATCATTATGAATAACCATAATGCCTCCTCCTCTAGCAATTAGGTGAGGCTGGTGTAAAAAAAAAAACTGTATCCAGGAGGACTCGCTTCATTTAAGGCTATATATTTATTTGGCTTCATCCATGTTTCTGTTAAACACAATACATTAAACTCCTGTTCAGTAATAAGTTCATTAACAATTAAAGATCTCTTGCATTAACAATTAATTAATCAAACATTTTGTTTGGCATCAAACAAAATTGGTAGTATTCCAATTAGTATGGAAGGAGAGCTTCCTGAAGTCTTAGTGCTGTTATGTCTCTCCACCCATATAGAAGCTAACAAAAATAATCCTTGATTCTTAGTTAATAATGTAGAAAAAATATTGAGGTACAGAAAAGCTCTTAGTGTTGCTAGATCATTGTATCTGTCCACCCTAATAGAGGATAAAATTAGATGCAAGAGATCTAATATTTAATCACCCTAACTTTAGATCAGAGGTGCTGGCAGTGGCTGTACAGTCAGTGTGATTTAATTTTATATTAATTAGGTTACTAGAACAAACTCTCTAAGTATTTCTACTTTTTGTATAGCTCAAGGAACAGATGGTCTCAATATAGTGGAACCTGAGTTACGATTCTGTGCAGCTAGCAGACAGTCAGTTTAGCCTGTTTGTCTGCTCCCTGGCCTTGGCTCTGGATTGTCATAAGTTAACTAGGCCTGTTCTGAGAATATGAGTTATGCTGCAAGAAACGAGAGCAGCACCTTCCCGAGTGGGATGGATACTGTCCCGTCCTAACAGACCAGCAGTGCCCTCAAAATTAGTCCAATTATCTATAAAGCCCACATTGTTTTCAGAGCACCACCTGGACAACCACCAATTCAGCAACCATAACCTGTAAACTACATCGCCACCTCACATTGGGATGGGGCCAGACCATACTTCAGCATCGGACATTGCCTTCACTAATTTAAACACCTCTACAAAGTTAATCTTAGTAACTTCAGATGGATGAAGGCATTAGCTCCTGTATGGATAACTATCTTTGAGAACCTGTGTTTACCAAGGACCCTACAATTACCTGCTATGTCTGGCACCCTGGCTCCGGTTATACACTTGACTAAAGCTGCTGGTGCCCCTAAAGGCCAAGATAATTTCATATGCCACATGATAGATCCTCCTATAATCAGAGCTCTTTCAGGTTTCTCAGTGGGTGGATCACTAAGGAGACCAAACCTGTTTGACACGTGAAGTGGAGAGGAGTGGTTCTCCCATGGGTAAGCCTCAGTGGTAGCTTTGGCTTTACGGTTGTGCCGCTTAGTTATCACCCATTCACCCTGCTGTGAATGCTCTAATGCCAGAGTTTGGGGATTGCTAACTCCACCTCAGGCATCCAGACTTTCCCCTACAGAAACTACAATGCCCTCATTCTCACTACCCATTTCTAAAGTCAGGATGTGCACCTCTAAAGCTGCAATCTTCTCCATCAGAGAACTAACTAATCAACATTTATAATTAAAGCTATCATTAATGATGGATAAAGACTGACTCAATATCCTGCACTCAGCACACTGAACAAGCTGAAAGTGCACCAGGATGAATGGATTTACATATCTTATTCAAAGATCTGTTCATATTAAAACAGATGTGATGTGGATGTCCTCTGCTTGGAGTCTTTGCATGGGAGGGGAAAAAAATCCTGTCTTGGCATTCTCAAAAAAATCAAATACAGAAAAAGTGAAAGTACAATTTAAAATAAAAAAGATAGTGGAAAATTATTTGTACAGAAGATAAAAAGATTTGTGATTAACAACAACACTTGCAAAAAAAGACTTGTCACAAGCAACTTGAAAAACAGGAACTACAGTGGTGCTTGAAAGTTTGTGAACCCTTTAAAATGTTCGATATTTCTGCATAAATATGACCTAAAACATCATCAGATTTCCACATAAGTCCTAACAGTAGATAAAGAGAACCCAGTGAAACAAATAGTATACTTGGTCATTTATTAATTGAGGAAAATGATCCAATATTACATATCTCTGAGTGGCAAAAGTATGTGAACCTCTAGGATTAGCAGTTAATTTGAAAGTGAAATTAGAGCCAGGTGTTTTCAATCAATGGGATGACAATCAGGTGTGAGTGGGCACCCTGTTTTATTTAAAGAACAGGGATCTATCAAAGTCTGATCTTCACAACACGTGTTTGTGGAAGTGTATCATGGCACAAACAAAGGAGATTTCTGAGGACCTCAAAAAAAGCGTTGTTGATGCTCATCAGGCTGGAAAAGGTTACAAAACCATTTCTAAAGAGTTTGGACTCCACCAATCCACAGTCAGACAGATTGTGTACAAATGGAGGAAATTCAAGACCATTGACACTCTCCCCAGGAGTGGTTGACCAAGAAAGATCACTCCAAGAGCAAGGCGTGTAATAGTCAGCGAGGTCATAAAGGACCCCAGGGTAACTTCTAAGCAACTGAAGGCCTCTCTCACATTGGCTAATGTTAATGTTCATGAGTCCACCATCAGAAGAACACTGAACAACAATGGTATGCATGGCAGGGTTTCAAGGAGAAAGCCACTGCTCTCCAAAAACAACATTGCTGCTCATTTGCAGTTTGCAAAAGATCACATAGACAAGCCAGAAGGCTACTGGAAAAATGTTGTGTGGCTGGATGAGACCAAAATAGAACTTTTTGTTTAAATGAGAAGCGTTATGTTTGGAGAAAGAAAAACACTCCATTCAAGCATAAGAACCTTATCCCATCTGTGAAACATGGTGGTGGTAGTATCATGGTTTGGGCCTGTTTTGCTGCATCTGGGCCAAGACGGCTTGCCATCATTGATGGAACAATTAATTCTGAATTATACCATCACATTCTAAAGGAAAATGTCAGGACATCTGTCCATGAACTGAATCTCAAGAGAAGGTTGGTCATGCAGCAAGACAACGACCCTAAGCGCACAAGTCATTCTACCAAAGAATGGTTAAAGAAGAATAAAGTTAATGTTTTGGAATGGACCTTAATCCAATCAAAATGATGTGGAAGGACCTGAAGCAAGCAGTTCATGTGAGGAAACCCACCAACATCCCAGAGCTGAAGCTGTTCTGGATGGAGGAATGGGCTAAAATTCCTCCAAGCCAGTGTGCAGGACTGATCAACAGTTACCAGAAATGTTTAGTTGCAGTTATTGCTGCACAAGGGAGTCACACCAGATACTGAAAGCAAAGGTTCAAATATTTTGCCACTCACAGATATGTAATATTGGATCATTTTCCTCAATAAATAAATGACCAAGTATAATATTTTTGTCTCATTTGTTTAACTGGGTTCTCTTTATCTACTTTTAGGACTTGTGTGAAAATCTGATGATGTTTTAGGTCATATTTATGCAGAAATATAGAAAATTCTAAAGGGTTCACAAACTTTCAAGCACCACTGTACATCACATAGAATGTGCGTGTGCTCTCAACCAGGTCTTGTCATCAAAAGAGCATCCCAGCATCCCAGAGAGGCTGAGTGTCTCAGAAGTAAAGATGGGGAAGGATTCACTGCTCTGTGAAAGACTGCATGGGCAAACAGTGCAACAATTTCAGAATAATGTTCCTCAATGTAAAATTACAAAGCATTTGGGGATCACATCACTGATGGTACATCATATCATTCAAAGATGCAGAGAATCTGAAGAAATCTCTGTATTCAAGGGAAAGGCTGAAAACTGACATTGCATGCCTGTGATCTTCAGGCCCTCAGGAGACACTGCATGAAAAGCAGTTTTATGTCTATCATGGAAATCACTGGTGCCCCTTTTCCACCAAAGCAGTTCCAGGGCTGGTTCGGGGCCAGTGCTTAGTTTGGAACCGGGTTTTCTGTTTCCACTGACAAAGAACTGGCTCTGGGGCCAGAAAAAATGGTTCCAGGCTAGCACCAACTCTCTGCTGGGCCAGAGGAAAGAACCACTTACGTCAGCGGGGGGGCAGAGTTGTTAAGACCAACAACAATAACAAGACCACGAAAGATCGCCATTTTTAAGCAACGAGAAGCAGCAGCTGTACAAACACAAAGTCATCCATTATTATTATTATTATTATTATTATTATTATTATTATATTTGTTGCTGTTGCTGCTGCTACTGCTTCTTCCATGTTGTTTTTGCTTCGATATTCGCACCAAGGTGTATGCAAACGTAGCGATGTAACTGACGTATACAACGACGTAATGACGTGGCTTCCCTTAGCACCACGAGCTATGGAAAAGCAAACTGGTTCTCAGCTGGCTCGCAAGTTGAACGAGTTGTGAACCAGCACCAGCACTGGCCCTGAACCAGTCCTGGAACTGATTTGGTGGAAAAGGGGTATGTGTGGGCTCAGGAACACTTCCAAAATCCAATGTCTGTGAAAACAGATCATTACTGCAGCCACAAATGCAAGTTAAAACCATACATAAACAATATCCAGAAACACCACTACCTTCTCTGGGCCAGAGCTCTTTTACAATGGACTGAGGTGAAGTGGAAAATTGACCCAAGGTTTGATGAATCAAAATTTGAACTTCTTTTTAGAAATCATGGACAACACATCCTCCAGGCTAAAGAGTAGAATGACCATCTGGCTTGTTATCAGTGAACAGTTCAAAAGCCAGCATCTGTGATGGTATGAGGGTGCATTAGTGCTCTTGACATGGGTGGCTTGTACATCTACAGTGCCTTGCAAAAGTATTCATACCCCATGAACTTTTTCACATTTTTCCACCTTACAACCACGAACTTAAAAGTTTTTTATTGAGATTTTATGTGATAGACCAACACAGAGTAGCACATAATTGTGAAGTGAAACAAAAATGATAAATGGTCTTCAAAATTTTAAACAAATAAAAATCTGAAAAATGTGATGTGCATTAGTATTCAGTCCCTCTGCGTCAATACTTTGTAGAGACACCTTTTGCTGCAATTACAGCTGCAAGTCTTTTGTGGTATGTCTCTGCCAGCTTTGCACATCTAGACACTGAAATTTTTGCCCATTCTTCTTTGCAAAATAGCTCAAGCTCAGCCAGATTGGATGGAGAGCGTCT
Source organism: Neoarius graeffei (assembly GCF_027579695.1). Taxonomy (NCBI): domain Eukaryota; kingdom Metazoa; phylum Chordata; class Actinopteri; order Siluriformes; family Ariidae; genus Neoarius; species Neoarius graeffei. Next base: position 64,242,955 of record NC_083574.1, read on the forward strand.
GTGAACAGTAATTTTCAAGTCTTGCCACAGATGCTCAATGGGATTTAGGTCTGGACTTTGACTGGGCCATTCTAACACATGAATATTCTTTGACCTAAACCATTCCATTGTAGCTCTGGCTGTATGTCTAGGGTCATTGTCTTGCTGGAAGTGAATCTCCTTCCCAGTCTCAAGTCTTTTGCAGCCTCCAACAGGTTTTCTTCCAGGATTGCCCTGTATTTAGCTCCATCCATCTTCCCATCAACTCTGACCAGCTTCCCTGTCCCTGCTGAAGAAAAGAATCCCCATAGCATGATGCTGCCACCACCATGTTTCACAGTGGGGATGGTGTGTACCCTGAGCAGTGTTAGTTTTCCGCCACACATAGCGCTTTGCATTTAGGCCAGAAAGTTCAACTTTGGTCTCATCTGACCAAAGCACCTTCTTCCACATGTTTGCTGTGTCCCCTACATTTCTTATGCCTGTCTTTCAACAATGGCTTTCTTCTTGCCACTCTTCCAAAAAGGCCAGATTTGTGGAGTGTATGACTTATAGTTGTCCTGTGCACAGATTCTCCCACATGAGCTGTGGATTTCTGCAGCTCCTCAAAAGTGATCATGGGCCTCTTGGCTGCTTCTCTGACCAGTGCTCTCCTTGCTTGCTCTGTCAGTTTAGGTAGACGGCCATGTCTTGGTAGGTTTGCAGTTGTGCCATACTTTTTCCATTTTTGAATGATGGATTGAACAGTGCTTCTTGAGATGTTCAGAGCTTGGGATTTTTTTTATAACCTAACCCTGCTTTAAACTTCTCCAGAACTTTATCCCTGACCTGTCTGGTGAGTTCTTTGGTCTTCATGATGCTGTTTGTTCTTCAGTGTTCTCTAACGAACCACTGAGACCTTCACAGAACAAGTGTATTTATGCTGAGAGTAAATTACACACAGTAGGACTCTATTAACTAATTAGATGACTTCTGAAGGCAATTGATTGCACTGGATTGTACTTAGAAGTATCAGAGAACAGGGGGCTGAATACTAATGCACACCACATTTTTCAGATTTTTATTTGTTTAAAATTTTGAAGACCATTTATCATTTTCATTTCACTTCACAATTATGTGCTACTCTATGTTGGTCTATCACATAAAATCTCAATAAAAAAACTTTTAAGTTCGTGGTTGTAAGGTGGAAAAATGTGAAAAAGTTCAAGGGGTATGAATACTTTTGCAAGGCATTGTAGGAAGGCATCATTAATGTTATTATTATCTCATCTCATCTCATCTCATTATCTCTCGCCACTTTATCCTGTTCTACAGGGTCACAGGCAAGCTGGAGCCTATCCCAGCTGACTACAGGCGAAAGGCGGGGTACACCCTGGACAAGTCGCCAGGTCATCACAGGGCTGACACATAGACACAGACAACCATTCACACTCACATTCACACCTATGGTCAATTTAGAGTCACCAGTTAACCTAACCTGCGTGTCTTTGGACTGTGGGGGAAACCGGAGCACCCGGAGGAAACCCATGCGGGCACAGGGAGAACATGCAAACTCCACACAGAAAGGCCCTCGCTGGCCACGGGGCTCGAACCCAGACCTTCTTGCTGTGAGGCGACAGCGCTAACCACTACACCACCGTGCCGCCCCGTTATTATTATTATTATTTTATTATTATTGTGACTTTATTCAAATTGCAATTAAAATTGAAAAACTTGAATTTACAATATAATATAATAGATAAAAAATATATAATACAATTAAAACTGTGACAATTCATTAGAAGACAGCATCCCATTTGCTCAATTGATTAGGTAAAAAGCTTGTCATGAATCTTTTCGTCTTACAATTATCTCATCTCATCTCATTATCTCTCGCCACTTTATCCTGTTCTACAGGGTCACAGGCAAGCTGGAGCCTATCCCAGCTGACTACAGGCGAAAGGCGGGGTACACCCTGGACAAGTCGCCAGGTCATCACAGGGCTGACACATAGACACAGACAACCATTCACACTCACACCTATGGTCAATTTAGAGTCACCAGTTAACCTAACCTGCGTGTCTTTGGACTGTGGGGGAAACCGGAGCACCCGGAGGAAACCCATGCGGGCACAGGGAGAACATGCAAACTCCACACAGAAAGGCCCTCGCCGGCCCCGGGGCTCGAACCCAGGACCTTCTTGCTGTGAGGCGACAGCGCTAACCACTACACCACCGTGCCGCCCTGTCTTACAATTATACAGGTCGAAAGTTCTCTTGTTATGTAATGAGTATTTACTTGCATTTTTATTAGGTAAGAGTCTTCCTTTATTGTTGCCAGTGTTCAATATTGATTTTAAAAAAATTCATCGAGAAGGATTCGCATCTGTCATTCAACTTGGGTAGATTTAATTTATCCAATCGTTTGTTGTAGTTTAGTCCAGGCAAAATGATTTTGGTGGCTCTTCATTGGACTTGTTCTATACAATCTTGCAGATAAGATGGCAGTGACGAGTGCCATACTTGACAAGCATATTCAACGATGGGGCGAACAAAACTGCAATACACACGACGGAGATCGTCTAAGCAAACGCTTAATGGTTGGAAAATGAAGAAGAATAAGCTTTTATTTGTCACGTGCACACTCAAGCACAATGAAATTCGTCCTCTGCATTTAACCCATCTGATGCAGTGAACACACTCATGCACACACACAAGTGGACAGTGAGCACACACACATACCCAGAGCAGTGGGCAGCTATGTTACAGCACCCAGGGAACAGTTGGGGGTTAGTTGTCTTGTTCAAGGGCAATTGAGTCCAAAGCCGTCCCATGTTAGCCTAACCACATGTCTTTGAACTGTGTGGGAAACCAGAGCACCTGGAGGAAACCCACACAGACACAGGTAGAACATGCAAATTCCACAAAGAAAGGTCCTTGTCAGCCATTGGGCTCAAACACAAAAACTTATTGCTGTGAACTAACAGTGCTAACCACAACATCACCATGCCACTCACAATGAATGATATATACACGTTCCAGATTAATATGCTGCTGTAACAAATCCTGAGGTGGGTGGAGCACAGAACCATGGCAGGTGAGAGTTGGTGTTCACACAGACTCTTTATTTCACTTATTTTCTTTAGTTTTTCAGATTTTCTCACTCATACAGTCACACATGCCACACACACGTGTTCTGGTCGGAAGAGACTCTTCTCTGCTCTCCCCCTCCTTTTATGCTCCATCCCTGCAACACACACACACACATTAATTGACAACAGGTGTAATGACTTAGCCACTTACCTTCCCTGACCCCACCCTCCATTCACAAACTAACGCTTGGCCATGCCCCTGCTGCCACATACCCCCACCACCCAACTCAGGCTGGGGAGCCGTCCGGCCTGAAGACATCCCCCCCCCGATGGGACAGGAAGTCCACCACCACCATCTGCGCCCCTGGCCTGTGGACCACCTCAAACTTAAATGGTTGGAGGGCAGAATACCAACAGGTGATCCATGCATTGGCATCCTTCATGCGGTGAAGCCACTGGAGGGGCGCGTGGTCCAAACAAAGGGTGAAAAGACACCCCAGCACATAGTATCGGAGGGCGAGGACCACCCACTTGATGGCAAGGCACTCGTTTTTGATGGTGCTGTACTTACTTTCATGCATCGAGAGTTTATGGTTGATATACAGCACGGAGCACTCCTCGCCCACCACCTTCTGGGACAAAATGGCCCCCAGCCCTCTGTCCAATGAGTCAGTCTGCAAAATAAAGGGGAGAGAGAAGTCAGGGGAGTGCAAAAGTGGCCCCCCACACAGTGCAGCTTTTACCTTAGAGAATGCCTGTTGGCACTGGACCAGATCTGGAGCCCCCTTTTTAGTGAGATCGGTTAATGGACTGGTGACATCTGAATAATTAGGTATCAACCTAAGATAATAGCCAGCCAGCCCCAGGAACTGTCTCACCCCCTTTTTGGTCTTGGGCCTTAGGCAGGCCACAATCGTTGCAGTCTTGTTAATTTGGGGACTCACCTGCCCATGACCCAAGTGGAACCCCAGATACCATACTTCCACCCACCCAATTGTACACTTTTTAGGGTTAACTGTGAGGCCCGCCTGCCTCAGTGACTTTAGAACAGCCCTCAGATGCTCCAGGTGCTGCGGCCAATCATGGCTATAGATAATGATATCATCGAGGTAGGCGGCGGCGTAAGCGGCGTGAGGGAGAAGGAGCCTGTCCATGAGCCACTGGAACGTAGCAGGAGCCCCAAATAACCCAAAAGGAAGCATGACAAATTGGTGTAATCCAAACAGTGTGGAAAAGGCTGTTTTTTCTCGGGATTGAAGATTCAAGGGGATCAGCCAATATCCCTTTGTTAAATCCAGTGTCGAATAAAAACAAGCAGAGCCTAACCAATCAAGCATCCCATCAATGCGAGGCATTGGGTATGCATCAAATTTAGACACCGCGTTGACCTTTCTATAGTCTACACAGAACCGAACTGACCCGTCTGTCTTGGCAACCAGGACCACTGGGCTGCTCCAGTCACTGTGGGACTCCACGATTATGCCCATCTTGAACATGACCTTGAGTTCATCCTGAACCACCTTTTTTGTGTTCGGGCAGGCAGTAAGGGCGACTACACACCATCACCCCATGGGGTGTCTCAATGTGGTGTTCTATTAGGTGGGTGCAGCTGGGTAGGGGCGAGAACATGTCGGAAAATAACTCCTGCAATTTGGCTACCTCTGTGAGTTGGGTCAGTGAGAAGTGGTCTCCACAAGGGACCGGAGTGGTTCGAGATGCTACTTTGGTTACCTCTGGCCCCAGCTCCGCCTTCTCCAGGACTACCGATGCCAATGCCATGGGGACCCCCTTGTTCCAATGTTTTAACAGGTTGAGGTGGTAAATTTGCAATGCCCCACCCCTATCTGTTCACCTCACCTCATAGTCAACGTCCCCGACCCGTCTTGTGACCTCAAAGGGCCCTTGCCACTTGGCAATTAATTTGGAGCTCAACATGGGCAATAATATGAGCAATTTGTCTCCCGGTGTGAACTCTCTAAGGCGTGTGCCCCTGTCATACAGTCGGATTTGATGTTCTTGTGCCTGCCGTAAATTCTCTTGGGTTAACTGTGTGTGTGGAGTTTTGTGCGCAGGTCGAGAACATATTGAATTTCATTCTTGCTCAGCAAAGGTCCCTCCTCCCAGTTTTCCCATAGCACATCCAAGATGCCGCATGACTTATGCCTATATAATAATTCAAATGGTGAGAAACCTGTGGAGGCTTGTGGGACCTCTCATACTGCAAATAACAGGGGCTTGAGCCATTTTTCCAAATTACATGCATCCTCACTTACAAATTTCTGAATTATGTTTTTGAGTGTTTGATTAAAATGCTCAACTAATCCATCCGTTTGTGGGTGATAGACACTGGTGCAGATAGACTTAATTCCCAATATCCCATACAGTTCGCGCAGTGTGCATGACATAAATGTAGTGCCTTGGTCTGTCAAGATTTCTTTCAGAATCCCGACCCGGGAGATAATACAAAAGAGTGCTTCTGCAATACTGCATGCAGAAATATTGTAGAGAGGCACTGCTTCAGGATATCATGTTGCATATTCCACCAGAACTAAAATAAAGTGATATCCCCGTGCTGACTGGTCGAATGGCCTGATGAGATCCATTCCAATCCTCTCAAATGGGGTCTCGATTAAAGGGAGAGGGCACAAAGGCACTTTTGGAGTGGCCACATGATTTACTAATTGGCATTCGTGGCATGCTGCACACCACTGATGGACATCCCTGGAAATCCCTGGCCAATAGAACAGGGCCATTATTTTGGCTAATGTTTTATCTTGCCCTCAGTGTCCAGCCATGGAATTAAAGTGAGCCGCATGGAATATGAGTTCCCTACGGCTCTTTGGGATCAACAATTGAGTTATCTGTTCTCCAGTTTCAGTGTCCTGCATCACTCGGTACAACCTATCCTTAATAATAGCGAAATAGGGGAAGGCCGGTGTCGCACTCGGCTGGAGAGTTTGACCATTGATGACTCTCACTTGGTCAAATGCATGCTGCAGAGTCTCATCTTGTGATTGCTCTAACAGGAAATACCCAAGGGAATCCCCAAGAGAGGGAGGAGGGGCGGGGTGCTCCTCAATCCTAGTATTGCCCTGACATGGTGCTGATGTAGATGGCACTGTGACAACTTCCCCAGTCAATGCCACACCGGGATCTTCCCGTGACTTATTTATGCAGGACCCACCTTGCATTATGTGTTCCATCAATTCTTTAAACCCTGGCCAATCAGTTCCCAAAATTAATGAGTAGGTGAGACAAGGATTAACTGCTGCCTTAATTCTATGCGGTTGGCCCCGGAATAGAATATGGACGGACACTAGAGGGTAATTGAGAACATCCCCATGCACACACAACACCTTCACCACTTGTGCTCTCCCCAATGCCTCATCTTGTACCAGGCATTGGTGGATTGAGGTCTGGTTACAAGTGGAATCCACCAACGCATGATATGTACCCCCTTGAACACTTGCTGGTATGTGATACGTTCCGGCCCAATCTGGGGTGGTCTCTGGCGTGTCTGGGATCCGGATCACAGCTCCCTTGCGGAGCTCTGACTCTGGAGATGCTCCGACTCCACACCGCATCAGCACATCGGCCCAGGCTTTCCCTCTGCACTGGCGTTATGGGCATCATTCACCTGAGGAGGAGACAACACAGACATGGAAGAGTTAGATGGGATGACACCACGGGTGTGATAGGCTGGCTGGGGAGGAGCTGGCTGCCACCTCCGTGGTGTGGGAATGGGGTGGGGAGGGGAAAGAGAGACAGAGGGGTAAAAGGGAAAGAGAGGAGAAGCAAGGAGAGATGCCTCATCTGCCTGCCATCAGAGCTGCCTCCAGATGGTCCTCCACCAATTCGATGGCTCATTCTAGCGACACTGGGAGATGACACTGGATCCATTCTGTCATTCCTTCCGGAAGTTGAGAGATGAACTGTTCCACTGCCACCAGGTTGATGATCTTGTCGGCGTCGCAATCTTCCGCCTTCAGCCGCTGCCGGCAGGCATCCTGGAGTTACTGGCCAAATGCAAACGGCCGGCCGACCTCCTCCAATGCCAGTGTCCAGAAGCACTGGCGATGTTATCCTGGGGAGTGGCCGACTCACTGTAGGATGGCTTTCTTCAAATCAGCATACACCAGTCGGCTGTCAGCAGGGAGCTGCTGCACTGCAAGCTGCGCCTCGTCAGGCAGGAGTGGGAGGAGGTGGGCCATGTGCTGCTCAAGTGGCCACCCCCACATTTTGGCTGCTTGCTCGAAGAGGGTGAGGAATGCTTCTGGATTGTCCTGAGGGCCCATCTTCATGAGGGTGCTGGGTGCAGTGATGGTCAACGCCCCTGCTGAGGGAAGCAGATGCCAGAACGCCTGGCAATCTTCCTGCTGGGCCAGCATCAAGGCTTCAAAACATTGTTCTTGTTCCTTTTGGAGGGCGATCAGCGCTTGATGCTGGTTCTGCTGGGTGGTAGCGAGGGCAAGGATGAGCTCTTCGAATGGGGAGGACTCCATGGGGTGGTTTCCTTCTGTGCTCCCAGCTTTTGGCACCACTGTAACGAATCCTGATGTGGGTGGAGCACAGAACCACGGCAGGTGAGAGTTGGTGTTCACACAGACTCTTTATTTCACTTATTTTCTCACTCACACAGTCACACACGCAGGGTAAATTGTCTGCGTGTGTGACTGTGTGAGTGAGAAAAACACGTGTTCTGGTCGGGAGAGATTCTTCTCTGCTCTCCCCCTCCTTTTATCCTCCATCCCTGCAACAAACACACACTTACACACACACACACACACTAGCAGGCCCAGAGATTTTCATTTCTGCTGCATGCCCCCTCCCCTCTGCAAAAATTGTGTATTCCTCTCAAGGTGCTAACTGTCTCCATTGTATTGTGAACAGCCACTCCACCCCCCACTGAGGTTGCTGCCTGTAATGACAAAGGCCAAACTGCTGTTTGAATGAACTCTGATCAGCCCAACATACTGTGTGTTGAATTGTGTGTGTTGTACTAAGAGTAACCATTTTTCATTTTATATTTTATTTAGCCAACAAACAGATGTACACATTCACCTTATTTTGTCAGTTGATCTGAGAAATGATTTCTATTTGTCTTAAAAACACTTATTTTAATAATGGCCTGTCATTTTCGGAAGGGACATACTAAATCCTTCATGAATGGTAATTTGGTTGTAGGTTACACCCCAATTTCAATGACAATTTACTCTGCCAAGCTCACAATGTGAGAGGACTGAGGACTGGAATTAGTGCCCCAAAAAACACAATTTCAGCTTGGAAAAACTACAAACAGACGGTATAACTTCAGGAAGAAAATAAATGTTCATTTCACACTAAGAAAAGCAGGCTCACTACATATGGAGGCTATACAAAGCACAGAAATGTAGCATACAGTTGTCCCATCTAGCAGTTTCCACATTCCCATGGTGAGTCTTTCCTACATTTGCCACAGGTGTATTTGCAGCAGCGTACACAAAGTTCGGTGCTTCTGTTATTATTGCAGAGTATGTGCACCTGGCACTGTGTCTTTTTCTTCTGAGAAACTCTTATCTCACAACACTGCTGTTTGTGTTCTTCCCCTTGTGCCTTTTCCTGCAAAAGCCTGTTTTGAAGTTCCTCTGCAAGCTCCAGCATGAACAATTGGTGACTTTCTTTGGATCCTGTACATGCTGTGTACAAGATGTGCATTTGTGACAGCCATGTCAAGCAGGTTGTAAAACACAGCCATGGGCCCTTTCCGTGTTCCTGCATGCACCGAGTAGTTGCATAATTTCTGGTCCATGATATCAACGCCACATTTGAAATGGTTGTAATCAACAGTCTTTGGTTTTTGTTTTTGGGTGTCCACAATTTCCACTTTCTGATTCATGGTACTCAGAAGACAAACAGATCTTTTTTTTTGTTGCAAACACTGTCAGCAAGGCACTTCCAGATGTGAACACCTGTGTGGAGTACAACTGGCGCCCCGGGGTTTCCTTTGCAGTTGCTGGTAGCTCCCGATGATTTTTGTTGATGGTGCCAAGCAGAGTTGTTTTTTCATTGAAGAAGCCTGTTAGCCAAAGACAGAGAGGTGAAGAAATTGTCCATAGTTACAGTCCTTCCCTAGTCCATAAATGGTTCCATCAATTTCAAAACAACATTCTCTGACAGCCTCTCTCCCATCGGACGAGTGATATCTTTTCCCAAGTAACGGATGGCATTACACATGTATTTTGTGTCCAGATCTGCTGCAATCCAAAACTTGATATCAAACCTGTCAGGCTTGGATGCAATGTACTGCAGAAAGGGACAACGAACCTTTGAAGGAAATAACTGCTCATCCACGGTAACATGTTGCCCTGGACTGTAGGATGACACACAATTCTGAACAAACTGCTGCCAGATGTCTGAAATTGCTGCAAATTTGTCCGTTTGTATGCGCTCCTTGCGGGTGTCCTTGTTGTCGAAGTGAAGGTACTGCTTTATTTCAAGAAAGTGGTTACGGGGCATTATGGCTTTGATATCTGGGTTGCCGAATCTATTGGCCCACATGAGTCGCATGGCACCAATGTAGCCCTTGGCAGCCCTTCGAGCTCTAAGACACTCATCTGCCAGCTGGGATTTGTTCTATGGCCCTCCTGGACTGTGCAGTCTCTGATGGTCAACAACATGCTGATATCTAACAAACGTAGGAAGCTTTGAAGGCGACTCGTGATTTTGCGTGTTGCAAACTCTGTTGGCCCTCCAGATCCATTGAATACTGTCTGTGGAGTTTCATGAGCAGAGAAGTCTCCAACTTTGTTGTGGAACCACACAGTGCCATCTTTCGCCTTCTCTGTGGATCCAGGTGTTATGCCCACATCTGCAACTTTTTGTTTTTTATTACAAGGGGGGTTGACATGCATTGCGTCTTCCTCCTCATCTGACGTGGCCTCTGTGTCTGAACTGTCCTGCTCAATCAGATACTTGACCACCAGTCTCCTGATGCATCTTTGGAGGGGAAGATTTACTGGTGCAAGAGCAGTCGCATCCTCATCACTTGACGAATCGATGACAATGTTTTCATTCTGAAATGCAAGGTTCACATCTCCACCATCATATTCACAGTCCAACATGCTCTGTAGAATTGCTAAAGCATCCTGAGCACTGACCCTTCTTGGTTGCCTTAGTTGTGACATTGTGAAGTCTGGGTCTGCGTGCCAGGCATTCCCTATTTATGGTTGTTTCTCGCCCACAACATTCACACCTTTTACAACACTCCCTTCTCCCTTCCCCTCCCTTCCTTCATCAAATCTAAATTGTATGATGCCCATTGAGTCTTACAAAAGGGCACATCAGAGGCTATTTCTCAGGTAACACAATTTATCTTATGCCCTTGTCAAATGCCAGCATGGTTTTTGCTACAAATGTTATAGTGGAAAAATGGCAAATATTTTGGTCATGTGCCTTTTATGGCCAGTGATTCTTACAGAAGGGCACATCAGAGTTGCTGGCCTGCAGAATATCCTGTGTGTGGGGGTGGGGTACTGGCAGGGACACAGCTCAATAATTAGGCTTCTTTACACAACAATGGGAGGCAGTTAGTGGTATGTTAGACTTAGGCTACATCCACATGACAACGGCAATGAGATTTTTTTTTTAGCAGGTAAAAAAAATATTGCGTCCACATGGGCAATGGATCAGTAAAATATCAGGTACATATGGCAACGCAATGCTTGCAATACACATGCCACACCTCTACGTGCACTGTAAGATGGTCCCATCGGAGACACCAGAACAATAGAAGAAGTAGGACGTATGCGCATAAACCCCTTCTTCTACCCGGCGTGAAGCACTCACAGGAACAAACACACAACAACAAGAAGAAGATGGCTGCAACTACGCGAGGAAAAACCGACTGTCTTGTCTGCTAAACTTAGCAGCGACTGCAGCACTGAAACTACTACTACTCTGGGGTCCGCAATTGTTGCTGTTGTTGTTACGAATGATGCGCGCGAGAGTGCTGCTTGTTCTAGTCATGTGGTTGTGACGTCATCGTAAACAAATCCATTCTACTCATCCAGACAACTTCGCAATGGCGCCGTTGCCAGATTTTTCCACTCTGGAAACCATTCTCAAAAAATATCGTTTTGGGGCACCCAAAATGCCATGTGGACGCCAGGCCGAAACGATAAAAAATTTTATCGGATTTACCTGAATCCATTGCCATGTGGACAGGGCCTTATTCACACATTTGGGGGGATTTCATTGCAGACTAAAGTCTGCACTTTGGGCATTGACACCAGGTGTAATGATTTAGCCACTTACCTTCCCCGACCCCACCCTCCATTCACAAACTGTCGCTTGGCCACACCCCCGCTGCCACAGCTGCCAGCCAGACAAAATCTTTTTCACCAAAGGCCTTTCTTCTTTCAGCAAGACAATGCCAAACTGCTTTCTGCACATATTAAAACTACATGGCTCTGTAGTAAATAAGTCTGGGTGCTAAACTGGCCTGCATGCCATCCAGACCTGCCTCCCATTTAAAACAATTGGCGCATTATATATATATAAACCATAATTCTTTGTGCCTGGAGGGGTGTAACCAAAATATAAACAAACTAAAACAACATGGCATTACACTGACAGTAATCTTTCAAATTTATATCTCCCTTAAACCTTCAAAAAAGTGGGTGGGCTTCCTCTGGGTGCTCCAGTTTCCCCCCAAAGTCCAAAGACAAACAGTTAGGTTAACATGGGGTGGCCTTGGGCTGAAGTGCCCTTGAGCAAGGCACCTAATCCCCAACTGCTTCCTGGGTGCTGTAGCATAGCTGCCCACTGCTCTGGGTATGCATGTGTGCTCATTGCTTACTTGTGTGTGTGCATGTGTGTCGGCTATAAACCATGTATGATGAGATTGAGTGGAATAACTGTTTTATTATATACACATTCACTGGATTTTGAGAAACAAAGCATTTTTATAATTTTTTATTTTTTGCAAATTTGATCAATCAAAATTTTCTACAAAACAGCTGACAAAATCATTTCCAAATAGAATGTAAACAAACCGGTGAAATGACAGTCACAATTTCTGAAAAATGCTATCATAACGTTGAAAAAAAAATATTCTTACCCTCATATACTTTTATTCCATATTTTGTTTCTTTTTTTGTATTTTGGGGTTTTGTTTTTGACTCAAGTTTTTATTTTGTCCTGGTTCAGCAACATGCTCTACCATTTTGTTTTTCTCTACTCATGGTATGTGAGCTGATAGCCTAGTAATAGAATAGCCAATCAGAGCATGTGATTGCTCATATCCAGTGAATGTGGATAGAATATACTATATATATATATATATATATATATATATATATATATATATATACACACAGTTGTGCTTGAAAGTTTGTGAACCCTTTTGAATTTTCTAGATTTCTGCATAAATATGACCTAAAACATCATCAGATTTTCACACAAGTCCTAAAAGTAGATAAAGAGAACCCAGTTAAACAAATGAGACAAAAATATTATACTTGGTCATTTATTTATTGAGGAAAATGATCCAATATTACATATTTGTGAGTGTCAAAAGTATGTGAACCTTTGCTTTCAGTATCTGGTGTGACCCCCTTGTGCAGCAATAACTGCAACAAAATGTTCCCAGTAACTGTTGATCAGTCCTGCACACCAGTTTGGAGGAATTTTAGCCCATTCCTCCATACTGAACAGCTTCAACTCTGGGATGTTGGTGGGTTTCCTCACATGAACTGGTTGCTTCAGGTCCTTCCACAACATTTTGATTGGATGAAGATCAGGACTTTGACTTGGCCAATCCAAAACATTAACTTTATTCTTCTTTAACCATTCTCTGGTAGAATGACTTGTGTGCTTAGGGTCGTTGTCTTGCTGCATGACCCACCTTCTCTTGAGATTCAGGCCACATCCACACGACAACCGCAACGTGATGTTATTTAAAAAAATATCGCCTCCAAATGGGCAATGATCAGTAGAAATCAGGTCCACATGGCAACGCAACGCTTGCTGAAAACAATGCAATACACATGCCACACCTCTAGGGGCGCTGTAAGACGGTCCCTTCGGACACACCAGAACAACCCATACGAAAAAGAACAGTAAAGAACTTATAAGAGTTTACCACTGTCTTAGTAGTAAATCCTTATAAATATAAGGATAAATCCTTTTAAGGATTTATAAATAAATATATGCCATGTATGATTTACTCCTGAAAGTGGCCCATTTTGCATTTTCCTCATACAAATTTATGAAAATCTAGTATGTATGAAGTGAACATTGTGCATGGTTTTTACAGATAATGTGTATGATGAATTACGCCGTCTTTGTATGCTTCACGTAATGTTTGTAGTTTTAAATTATATTTTACAGTTTAAAATGTATATGCCTTTTATATGTAAATCCAACACAAACATATGTGGATTTACATATAAAAGGCATGTACATTTTAAACTGTAAAATATAATTTAAAACTACAAACATTACGTGAAGCATACAAAGACGGTGTAATTCATCATACACATTATCTGTAAAAACCATGCACAATGTTCACTTCATACATACTAGATTTTCATAAAAAAATTTGTATGAGGAAAATGCAAAATGGGCCACTTTCAGGAGTACATCATACATGGCATATATATTTATTTATAAATCCTTATAAGGATTTATCCTTATATTTATAAGGATTTACTACTAAGACAGTGGTAAACTCTTATAAGTTCTTTACTGTTCTTTTTCATATGGGAATAGAAGAAGTAAGGACGCATGCACATAAACTATTATGCGCGAGACTTCATATTAGCCACAAAGTCAGGAAAATCTGTTCGTAAAATTACATTATAATGACCAAATACAATGAAAAGTATTTTTCCAGTCTCACCTGTGAAAGGTAATCCCATGTGATCTCGTTTGGACGGTAAACCTGTTGGTACAGTTAAACGCAGCTAATCTTTAGTCTCCGCTTTGACCTTTCCAATATGGCGGCGAGGATGACGTATGATTCTACGCGGAAGACGGTGTCTTTAATGGTCCGGAATAAATTGAATACTACACGTTGATGGATTAATTTGTTGTTTCTCACCTGTGAAAGGTAATCCCATGTGATCTCGTTTGGACGGTAAACCTGTTGGTACAGTTAAACGCAGCTAATCTTTATTCTCCGCTTTGACCTTTCCAATATGGCGACGAGGATGATGTACGCGGAAGGCGGCGTCTTTAATTGTCCGGAATAAATTGAATGATACACGTTGATGGATTAATTTGCTTTTCTACGCACTTTTTTGAGGAATGTATTGTAGGACTTAAACCATCATCTGAAGAGGTGAGATCGCTCTTTTTTTCCCTTATTTTTGCTGGCGGGATTGACTCTGCCCTAAGGGCTATTCTCTCTCTCTCTCACTTTGCACCATTACACAATAAATATTCACAGTGAAAATATTTTGTAAGCACGTTTCATGAACCAAGTTATAGGATTTGTTGACAACTC